>NC_089980.1:83658984-83962015 GCF_036417845.1 Apteryx mantelli | reverse complement strand
CTGAAATGAGCTTGCATTCTCCATTATCTAGTCTGAAAATCAACTAAAACGTTGTGCTGTATAAACTAGACCTGCATTTCTAAAGCTTAATTTGGTATGGTACTATCTCCATGAAGTCAGCTCAGTAGACCAGAGATACCTTAATGAATGTGAGTCCTTTTAAGGGAAGAAAGCATTATCATAGAAGAAGGTATAAAATGACTTACTTTCTCTAAATTCATGACTCATACCTCAGTGTGAGAAAACATCCCTCCTAAAAGTGTACAGCCATCATGTGTGAAGATCCCACCACATGACCCCCCCATTACGATTTCCCATTGGTGGTGTGTTTATTGCATGGAATTTTATACCTATTCTAGTATTTTTGTGTACAAGCAGGGATGTGGAGCAAAGATTACATGTCTACTCAATAGTGTCTGGGACATCATTAATTATTACAAATCATTCATCTCCGTACTATCTTCTTATCCTTAAGTATTAAATGCGATAAACAAACAGAAATACAAATGAGAAGCTATGGCAGAGTTTCCAGTGTATGGGTTGGGCTACAATAAATAGGTATTATTATGAAAATCAAATGATATTTTTTCCTGTTCTCCCTCACATAGACTGAGTGCATACCTTCCATGGCAACATCTTCTTTTCTACTTTTCATCCTTTCTTAGCATCTTCCTCTCTTTCTTGATTGTATTTCCAACTTTATTTCTAAAGATGGGGTTTGCTTTTGCAATTATTAGGACTAAGTTTTCTGTTAGGTGTAGTCACAAAAATTTTAAAATATGGGCTCTGTAAATTTTCAGAAAATTGGGTTATTTTCCAACCTTTTATCAAGAGGGGGATATTTCTGAAATCACACCTGTTTACACTCAAGTCAGGAACTACAATTCCAGGAGATGAGAACACAATTCCCTGTACCATGGCTCCACCTCCAGTATTTTGCTGTTAATTTTCTTTTTAGCTCATTTTGCACTTATTTTATGTAAAATATCTTCTGTTGACATTTCATAATGGCATTTTCTCCAGGCTTAGCCAAATGCACATTGAAGTAAACAGAAAGACTCCTATTTACTGCTGTGAGTTCTATATTAAGTCTTTCATGAGGGGAAACTTTTATGGCTTGTAGTGGGCAATATTATATCATTCCAGAGGGGTTCACAGCTTCACTTCTTTTTCCCATCTTAGTCTCATCTTGTCATTATTATATGAAAATCTGTGTAAACAAAAAAGTATGCACCTTACTGTTTGTGCTTTAATGAAAAGCTGATAATATTATCATTTCCTTATATCAAGCCACTTACTTACTTCCTCAAGCTGCAGTCTCTCTCTGCCATCTACCTCCCTCTGTCTGAAATATTAACTAGAAAAGTGGTAAGGAAACCACTTCTGAGATGAAAACATTTGTAGGGATAAAGGCCCTCACATAAAAACAATTTCTTTTGTGAAACAAAACAGACACGTGTATGAATGCACACCATTAAAATTCCTGAGGCTCCATATTGCAGAGAACCCACATGTCACATTTCCTTGAAGAGTTTAGTGCACATATTGCATGAATAGGGCTGCTGCTTAAACAACTTTGACAGAGCTTGGAATGAACACAGCCTGACTTTACTTTTACATGATAGCGGTCAAAAATGTAAAATAAACCAGAAAAAGACTATTTTGTGCTGATGGGTTTGGGAGTCATTGTTAGGGGCCATTTTGTCTGAAGTTGCCTCTCTGGCCTGAACACAGCTCTGGAAATATGCATTTCTATTTCTGACATATAAATATGAAAACACCCCTAGAGCATCTTGGTGACTGCATCTCCAAAGGAGGCAGCCTCAGCCTCCAGGGTTGCAGTGCCGGGGAGGAGAAGTGCGCAGGGATACCCTGCAGCTCTGCATGGGCGCATTTGTGAGAAAAGCCACTAGCTCCACCTCCGCGGCCAAAGTCGAGCCTCTTCCCATATAGATTCATGGGAAAAGTTCTGTGAGTTTTCATGGTGAAAAAATCAAGTCCTAAACTCCGTGTGTTCTCAGACATGTTAATATATTCCCTCATGATAGCTCTAGATTTCCCTTCCAGCCCTGCACGATGATCTCTTCATCTGCCGCAATCAGTAGAGGAGAGACAGGTGACGCCTGCAGCACCCAAGCAGGCGCGCGCGGCAAGGGCTGGCTCGGGCGAGTGAGTGACACACACCACATGCTGCGCCCCGTTCCCGGCTGCAGCTCCCCGTTAAATACATCATTGAGGAAAAATCACCATGTACATTCCAGCTGCTGCAGACTGTGTCACTGGAGTAGATGTGCTGTCACATATACAACCATGCACCAAATAGTATCTATGCGCGCAATTAATTAGAAGCTAACTGTTAATTTTTAGAGCTGCAGGAAAAAGGAAAAAAAAAAAAAGGAGGGAAAAAAAAAGCATACCCTTAAAGGAAAGATTAAAATTAATTCTAAAATGTTTCTGATCTCAATTTTTTTTTTTTAATGACACTGTGTTCCTTAAAGCAGTGAAGGAGACAAGGAAGTCAGTAATATGTGTCCTGATTCTACTTCACCATACCAATTTTTATCTTTAATTTCAGTTACTTCAGTGCCCATGAAAGCTACCGAACTAGCAGCTCTTGAGACTGAACTCTTCTGCATCGATATAGATTTAGCAACTGCACCTCAAAAACCCTGGGAACACCATGGTAACAGTTGCCAAGTCCTAAAAAAAAAAACCCAAAAAGCTTTTAGGGAGCCTGAACACAAAGACTAACAGTATAAGAAAGAAGAACAGCAATATTGATCTTAGTTCATTTCAGCCAAATTTGACCCATGTAAACACACAAGTAGTGCATTCAACTTAAAGTGTGCTGAATTCTTTTTGATGGATTGAGAGAGAATAAAAGAGTGCAGAAATAAGAAGTCCAGTGAAAACTGAAATTATTGTCTCATAAAGGAGGCACAACACAATAAAAATGGAGCACACAGCAAATGGACAAAAAATTGTGTAAAACTGGAGTCAGGAGAAAATCCTTTTTATATAGGAGCATTCTTATTAGCTAGGTTGTGAATCATTCAAGATTCATCAGTAACCTGAAAGTTGATATAAACTCACAGAAATAATACAATGGCTAGAAGAATGGTAAGTAAGACGGGAAATGGAACATATGAAAAGACCTTAGTCTCTCGGAAAGTCTCTTGGCACTTTCAAATAAACAGCATGTGAATGGCACCATTGGCAGCGTTGTGCATCTAAGAACAAGGACCGCAAGCGATGGAAGGGATCGTGGAAAGAATGACTCTGCAAAGGCTCATTAACAAGTATCATAGGATTGCATGGGATCACCCACAGCAATGAGTCTGGTTACCTGCAATATCCATCAGCCATGTGAGAGCTTGGAAGAAATATCCCTGTCATGGAATGGCAGAAATAGCCCTGTACTGACCCCTCCACACAGCAAAACACTTGAGTTTTACAAACTCATACCAGTGATTTTGAAAATAATGTAGAGATCACAGTGGGAAAGCAAAGCAGCATGAGTTCCTTGTGTTTGATTTTGTTGTGGAAAAAAAGAGTAATCCTCAAATGTAAACAGAATTTGCTAAGAAGGGATTTTATTTCTGTGTATACCTTTGGCAAGAGAGATATTAAATCAATAACAAATTCTAGTGTCCACATTTTTAATACAATATTGAAAAATTTTACAGGGTACAAGAAAAAAGGCTACAGAAATTATCTGAGACTGGAGAAACTGTCTTAGAAACTTAAGGAGCTGGATCTGTGTATTTTGGCAGAAAAAAAAAAGTGCTATGTGGAATAAAATAAGTGTCATAGGAGAAAGTATTACATATGAAAGAGCTTTTTAGCTAAGTGAAGTAAGCCATTACAAGAACCAACAGCTGGAAGCTGAAGCCAGACCAACTCAAACTAGAAATAGGAAACACTGAAAACTGTTAAGCACAACAACAAATTGCTAAAGGAAGGGCTAAATTTTCCATCCGTTTCAAGATATCTTCCAGTCAAGAAAGCACACCTTTCTGAAATAGTGTAATTTAGCCAGCAGAAACTTTTATGAGCTTGCAACAAGGTATATTATCAACATGTGCATGAAGCATATATGTGATCAGATTTAAGAAGAGAACGATCCTTTCTGGCCTTATAAATATTTAATCTCCAGATTAGACATGAGGTTCTCTGGTCAAACTTTTGCAGACTGGGCAGACATGTTGGCATTGGATGTACTATTTCCAGGGAAGGTAAGCAAAAAATATAGTTGGACTATCATGTTTTCATTACTTTTTTGTCAGTCTTTATGAATGTTGATGCTTTGTTTGATGATTTGTTTGCTTGTCCATTGAGCCATTCACAGTAACACCCGATTCTTCTTTTGTGAAAGGGTATTTCATTTTTCTTTTCACATTACTGCTGTGAAATATTACCAGTGTATGACCATAGGACAAGGCCCATGTCAGTGTGTTAATGGTACACAGCTAATTCTAACCCATATCCTTCCTATAAGTGTTCTTTCCTTCACTGCTGCCGTGATTTTCTCTGGGAGATATGTCTCAGATGTTTTTTCCAAGCCTTTGTAGCTCCTTATGTGACTCAACCCACCCAAAATTCTTTAGTTAGAACCAAGAAAAACTATTTATATATAACTGTAAATATGCAGTGAGATCATTAGTGAATATAGATAGTTTCTGACCCTTGGTTTCCAGGATAATTTCCTATACAAGTGCATTGAAAAGGCAAGGCAATACCAGCACTTTTTCATGAATACTTGTACTGCTCTGCATTAAAGCATTCGAGTTTACTTGTGTCTTACATTAACCAGGTTTTCAGTCAAATAGCTGTTTATAAAAGAAACAGAGTCCACACCAAACTGCATCATCAGATCTAATTCCACTACCATGCACTTGAGTGTGAAGTAAACCCACCAAATTCAGCCCTCAAGGAGAGATTCTCCAGGGTACACAATCTAGACTATTTGTCACATCACAACACATAGCACCATGCATTGCTTCTACAACTTGGGTTTCTTTCTTTATATGAAGCAAATGCTCTGCCTTGAAAAGTGTCAGGTACTGCCGCTCTGGATTTGCACAAAGTTGCTTGTGAGGAGCTTGTTTAAGTAGCAGGAAAATACACTGTCTTTTAGCATATGTATTTGAAGCAGACTTGCCTTCTAAGAAATGGACCTCTTTTTACATATCACCCAGCATACTGTTACCTTTGAGACACACACAGATCTCTCCACCATGGAGAAGGCGACATTCAAGCTGCCAGCCTGTCCTACCTCTCAGGAGAGGGGTAACACAAAGAGCAGCAGAAGCGAGGTCCCATGGTCCCAAGTGAGGTCCTTCAGTCTCTTGCTGCAAGGAGCGGAGCGGCTGTTCCTTAGGAGACTGCCTTGTTTTGGATGCCAGCCACAGACTGAGTCCTTACTTTGCTGCTTCTCTCTATCTACTTCTACTCAGAAGAAATAAAATGGTAGACAACGAGATGCATTTCCTTTTTAAGGCCTAATGCTAACAGTTCTTTCCCTTGTTCACTTCTCAACCACTGACATGAAATAGGGGAAGGAGCTGTGCTGGGGCTGAACTGTGCAGCTGTTCAGTTCCAGGTGGAGGTTCAACATGAAAAACAGATTTACCAAACTGATGGAGGGAGAAAATAAATGTTTGAAATATGCATCTGCAACTGGAGCAGAAAGATTTTTAAATCATACTTAGTGGTACTGAAATATCATTTTCAGCAAGGACAAGCATTCAGAATAATTCCTAGCACTTGGAATATAAATAATATAATTTTTAGAGAAACAGACAAATGTTCATTTTTAAAGTATGAGGGTTTTCTGATAAAATTCAGTTAAAGAATTCGAGGTCTTCAAAATTTGAAATGCTCGTTATTTTTTAGATTTTTTTTGCATAATTTTGTAAATAATCAACATTTGAAAAGCAATTCCTTCCTTCCTTTCTCTTTCTTTCTTTCTTTCTTTCCCTGTATTTTTGTTGACTTTATTATATATGCTTAAAAATGAGAAAAATGGATCTCTTTTCACATGGGTCTCTTTTGACCCATACTACGAATCTGAATGTTTCAAAAGGTTGGTACTGAAATGAGAACTTATGCCTCTATGTTGCAAACTAATCTCCCTCCTATGCCTCGTCGTCAAAATTAAGAGTTAAGACGCATTCATCAATTCGTGGCTGCGAAACTATGGGCTGCGTCCAGTTTACCTCCATGACAATTTGTTCTTTTCACGTGCTCTTTGCCCCAAGCGCTGTTCCAGTCCCTGCTGGATGCGAAAGAATCTCCATTGCTGGAATTCGTCGTTATTCAGAATTTCTGAGCAGTTGCTCCTCGTGAGGCAGCTAACCTTTTCCTGCTCGGTCTCTCAAGCCTTCGAGCCCCTGCCACTTTCGTGGCGGCGCCCTCGGGCTGACACGGGACCCCGCGGCCGGAGTCGCGCCAGTGCCCCGCACCACGCGCGCCGCTTCGCTGCTCCGTGCGCGGCCGGCTCCGCGCCGCCGGCGGACGCGCGCAGCGCTGCGTTAGGCAGCGCGGGCCCCCGCGAGTCTCGGCGCGGGCCGCTGGGAGCCTCTGCCCGCCGCGGGGGGGGCCTCCCTGCGCGGCCCGCGCTGAAATGCCCCGGCGTCCGCGGAGCCCTGGCGCCCGCCCCGCGCATTTGCGGGCGTCTGCGTGCCGGGAGGAAGCCGCGCTATAGCGAGGGAGGCAGGGAAGGAGGGTCGGCGGGGGGGTGTCACCTCGGCGCAGCGCGGTTTGATGCCCCCCTCACTCCTCCCACCAAGGAGCGGTGCCTCTTAACCCCCGGGAACCTCCCTCCCGCGAAGCACTGCTCCGCTTCGCACAACGCGCGTTGATGACAAAAAAAATTATTATTGGCCGCGCTCAGCCATGAGCTGTTTGGATGTTATGTACCAGGTCTACGGTCCCCCCCAGCCGTACTTCGCAGCAGCCTACAGCCCCTACCACCAGGTATGTGCGGGGGCAGCGGTGAAGAGGCACCGGGTGGGAGGGGTGTCCTCTGGAGGATGGCCGTCTGGGGCCTTACCAAAAGGAAAAAGGGAAAAGGAGAAGGGGAGGGGAAAGGGTGGGGGGAGGTCTGGGAGTCTGCGATGGTGATCGGAGCAGAAGTGCATCCCACCTTTGCGCGGGGCTCGGCCGGCTGCTCGCCCGGGGTATGTCCGCCGGCGGCGACTTAAGGTCTGCGGGCTGCTTCGGGGGCGGGATTTTAACCCTCGATGTGTTTTTCGGTGTTGGGGTGGTTTTTTTGTTGTTGGTGGGTTTTTTCTGTGCAGTTTGGGGGGTGCTTTTTTCTTTCTTTCTCCGAGGCGGGCTCCAGGCGAGCGCCGCGGCGGGGGGCAGCGATGCCGGTGCCTCGGGGGCGCGGGCGGCGCTCGGGCGGCCGGGGGCGGCGGCGGCATCCTGCAGCCGCCGCGGGGAAAAGCCTCGCCGGTCTTCGGGCTGCTATTTTACCACCCCTCTGCGATGGGGGCCGGGGGGGACGCTCCTGATTTTCCCTCTGGAAGTGGGGGGTGTGCGGGTGCCGCGGAGCCCCGAGGAGGAGGCTGTCGGGTTTCTCCAGCTGGTTTGCGGGGGAGGAAGCCCCGGCTCCAAGGGGTGCGCAAGGCTTCTCGGAGGGAGCGGCATCCCGGGGATGCTCCCCGCTCCCGGGGCCCGGCGCGGCGCGGCGCGGCGCTGTCCCACGGGCCGCCCGGCGGCGGCGGTCGCTTTCGAAACACCCGCGGCGGTTTTGTGGTTAGGAATAACGTCTCGCCGCCGAGCTGCGTGCAGCTCGGTCCGGGTTATCAAGGGGATCGATTAATCCCAGGATTTCGATAAAATGATACTGCCAGACGCGGGAGTATTTCGTGGCATATAAAGTCCGTCGAGAACTTTGCACCGCAGGGTGTACGCTATCCCATCAAGATCACGCTGTCCCATCAAGATCACAGATCATTTTCTCCGAGCTGCACCTGCTGGACAATACTTTCTAGCTCTGGGTTTCTCTCTTTTCCTCCCCCTCCACCTTATTGCTTCCAAAAATGGAAAGAGGGATATTCCAGCAAACGAAAAAGGGGCTCGATAGAGACAGAAGCACCCCGAGTCCCCGGCGGGCGGCAGCTCCGGCCCTGCAGGGCCGGGGCCAGGCAGCCCCGCTCCGCTTCGCCCCCCGCGGCTCTGCGCAGCCCCTGGCGTGGTGCAGCCCGTGTGACACGGGGCTCCGTGACCCACCTCCAGCGCCTGGCACAGGGACCGGAATACCTGTTACAAATAGCAAATGATGTCTTCCCCCACCTTGCTTCCCCCCCCTCCCCACTGCTCCGTGACATTATTTAGGGGGATGATTATTACCTCAATGGCCGAGCCGGCAGCCAAGTGGAAAAGCGGTCATCATGAAGGAGTGACATTATTAAATATCTCGCGTGTCTTGGCCCCGGGCGCTGACCTGGCTCCCGCCCGCCCGCCCCCTCGGTGCTTCTCCTGCCGCCCGGCCCGGCCCGGCCCAGCGCCGCTCCGCTCCGCTCCGCCCGCACCGCCCAGCCCGGCTCCGCGCCCCATCACTCGTTTCTAAGAAGCTCCCGGCAACTGCGAGCACGCTAACGCGGATAAAGAGAACATGGGATACATCCAGCAAACTTCTGAATGCTCTTTTTTTCCTTCTTCTTCTTTTTTTCCACCCTCAACGGAATCCAGTAAAAACAGTCTAATCTTGTAGGAAATACCTGGAGCTTCTTGCTTGCCAAAGAAATGCTTTTCGCCCTGAAATGTGTTTGAGGCTGCCAGCCCTTCTTCTCCCTTCCTCCTCCTCCTCACCGCTGTGGTTTACAGGACACTCCTGGGGGGCAGATTTTGTCGGCAGTCACGTTTCTGCGAGCCGGGGGCCGAGCGGCGCTCCCCTTTCCCCGCGGCTGCCCGGGGCCGCGCCGTAGGTGAGGGGCCGCCGTGCGCCCGCGACCCGCAGCGCCCCGACAGCCGGCCCGCAAAACGCCTTCGTGTGCGGAGCTCCGGGCTGGCAGCTGAACTCGCCGCTGCGTTAGCGGGGTCCGGCCCCGTCCGGCCGCGGTCTCTGTCCCGCACGGAGCTCTCTTGCCCCAGCCGTGCAGACGTCTCCTGCGGTCGGAGCTCCAGCCGCATTTGCAGGCTCTTCGCTGCCCCCTCGGCACGTGGGGGTGCGGAAATGCAGCGACGTGGGGGAAGGACGATGAGCTGCTGCTGGGGCCCCTCGCTGGCGGGCACCGTGGCGGCGAGGCGGCTCTCGCATCCCCGGGGCAGGCTGCGGGAGCGGGCGCGGGCGCGGGCGCGGCGCCGCACCTCGCCCGACACAGGGAGGGCCAGCCGGACCTGCGGCCGGTGCCCCTGGCTCCGCTGCACGGCATGACCGCCTGTGTTGGGGTTTTTTTTCCCTCCCCTCTCCTCTCCCTCCCCCACTGCCCGACAGAAACTCGCCTTTTACTCCAAAATGCAAGAAGCCCCGGAGAGCGGCAGCAGCGCCAGCACCAGCAGCTCCTTCTCCAGCCATGCCCCGGCCAGCATCAAGGAGGAGGACTGCAGCCCCGAGAAGGAGCGACCCCCCGAGGCCGAGTACATCAACTCCCGGTGCGTCCTCTTCACCTACTTCCAGGGGGACATCAGCGCCGTGGTGGACGAGCACTTCAGCCGGGCGCTCAGCCAGCCCAGCAGCTTCTCGCTCGGCAGCGCGAAGGCGGCGCGGAACGCCGGCTCCTGGCGGGGTGAGCGCAGGGCGCCGCGCAGGGCTGCGCAGGGGAGTCGCGCCCTGCCTGCGCCCCGGCGCACGCAGCGGGGTGCCCGGCGCGGCGGCGGGGAGGGAGGGTGCTCGGGGCTGCGGTTTCCCCTGCCGGGGGGGGGCGCGAGGCAGGGAAGCAAAGGGAAGCCCTGCAAAGGGAAGCAAGGCTCCACGAAACCCCAAGGGGAGCCCGAGCCGCAAGGACCTGCAGCGCTGAAAAGAGCCTCCCCCGCCGGTCCCTGCCGGGGCAGCTTTAAGATTAGCGCGTTGATAATCGAAAAATTGAAACGAAACGAACCAAAAAAAAAAAAAAAGTGGAAACGATTTCACCAGCTTCCCACCTTTAAAAAGCAAATTGTTTATGTCCCTAAATCTCGCCCTGTGCATAGCACCGCCCTGATTGGTGCTGGAGCAGAGGCAAGGACCCTAAATCGTCGAAAACGGAGGCGTTCAAAGAGCCTGCCGCGCAGCTTCCCGCGGCGCGCTGCGCAGGGCGGCCGCGGAGCCGTCTCAGCGCGCCCGGTTTTGCCCGCGCCGACTCGCGGGGACACCCGGGGGACACCCGGAGTTAAACGTCCCCGTAGTTTCTCCTCTGCCCTCTGAGCCGCCCGGCGTCGGCACTTCTGGATTTTCGGGGGCCCTCCCCGGCGGGGCTCCCTGCCCAGCCGAGAGCCCGCCCGAAGATTTCCCAGCCTCTCCATGAATTTCTGTCGGTGGTTACGATGGCTGAAATATTTCACGGGCGAAAGATATTCAGCTCTGGAATTGATGGCAGGAAAGGAGATTTCCTTGCCCGTAATGAACCACTTCCCTTTCTCCTGAGTAATGCCAGAGGTGTAGAGCTGGCGCACCTCCCTGGCAGATGTGTATTACGAGCACGTTTTTATTTGTCTCCAGAATGTACAGCATTCCCAATCAATAATGCTTAACATCTCTGTCTATGCTGTTAATATTCACTATTTCATCTTGCCCACTGCTTAACAGGCAAAGAAAATGCAGGGTCCTTGTCCTTTGTCCTGCTAGTCCTAATAAGATCTGCAAAATGCTTTCCAAATATATATTAATATATACCCGAGAAACAGACATAAGTCCAGTGTAATAGATGGGGAAATTGCCCCCAGGTGTTCAGAAAATTCAAGCTGACCCCTAGTCAAATCTCATCCTGCTCTTGCCTTCTTCGAAACTGTGCTGAGAAGCAACCGGTTTCCTGGCAGGGTCAGGCATCCTCCAGGGTGCTGGGTGTAAATGTGTAGATAGGGAGATTATTGCAAAGACGAACAAGAAAAAAAAATCTGGAAACTACTGTGGGGCGGTAGTTTCCAACTCAATTTCCACTATTGAGCAAAAGAGACGTCCCTCACCTTAGTTAAGTCTTTTCCTCCAAATACCCACCAAAAGAAACTTGGAACAAATGGTTCCAGTTTCATGGATAAGCCCTGGGCTAGGTCTGTTGGATGTTTAGCTGGAGAGGTATCTGTATTCGCCCGGAGCAATTCTTATGCTTGGCAGTTGCCTAGGGGATGAAGGGAATCAGAGGGTCTGGTTTTGAGTAGGGGGTCTGGGGAGGGGCAAGAGTGCTGGGGAAGGAGATCAGTGTTCGCTGGGTGTTCATGCTGATTTTCCTCTTTCGCTGTCTCCTCCGCCCCACTCTCTTCACCTAGATGGCTCCTTCCCTATGAGCCAGCGCAGCTTCCCGCCATCCTTCTGGAACAGCACATACCAGCCCTCCTCCGTCCCCGCCACCCTGAGCAGTCCCTTGGTGGCTGCTGCCCACAGTGAGCTGCCTTTTGCCACCGCCGACCCCTACTCACCGGCCTCGCTGCACGGTCACCTGCACCAGGGCAGCCCCGAGCCCTGGCACCATGCCCACCACCACCACCACCACCACCACCACCATCACCCCTACATTGGGACACAGAGCAGTGCCTACCCTCGCCCCACTGCCATGCACGAGGTCTATGGACCCCACTTCGACCCCCGCTACAGCTCGCTGCTAGTGCCCACCGCCTCTGTCCGCCCCCACCGCCTCACGCCTGCCTCCATGCCCGCGCCGGTCAGCCCCCAGTGTGAACTGGGCAAGAGCGAGGCGGGGGCCACTGCGGCCTGGACGACGCCAGGACCCTTCCCCAACACCGCAGGGGACATGGCACAGAGCCTCAGCCTCAATGTGGATGCAGGTAAAGAGCTTCTCTCGGCCCCTTTGGGGTCCCCCCATCTGAGCTCGACCTCAGCCCCCTGTCTCCTTCCTCCCCACTCGCTGTCCTTAAGGTGACAGGGAAGTAGCCCTTGTGGAGTGGGAGCTGTGGTGCTGCTTTGGGTAAATAAAGTAGGGGAGAGAGAGGTCTCACAGGAGACACTGCCCTTGGTGCCCCTCTCAGGAGACTCTTGAGCCAGACAAGCGAGGAAGAGGAAGGGGGAGGATGGGACCAGGCAACACATCAGCTCCCCCAGTACCCTTTGAATTGCTGCAAACATGCCCTGAAGAAACTGGTCGCTTTGAAGTGCTCTTGTGCTGGCCCTAGCCCTGTCTTGTGTCAAGCAGCAAGAGCTGGGAGCAGGATGGAGCCACCTCAAGGGGTCGCTCCCTCCATGGGGGCACAAGTGCAGACCACCATAAAATTGAAGGTTCATTTCTAGGCTTTCCTTAATTTTTCTCCCACTTTTTGAAAGGAAAGCACAATTGCAAGTTGGTACTGGAATCTCATGTCTGGTCAGGTGCCTGGATGTAAGGCCGGGGGCCACAGTGGGGACAGGAAGGTGACGCGGGCATAGCCAGCACAGGCAGTTCCTAAGGCAGTGGTGGTGGAGACAAGGAAAGCCCTCTCTCAGAAGCATTACTTCATACTGCAGTTTGGTTACTCCATCCACAAAGGGTTCCCTTTGGTGGCCTCAGGCTAGGTGAAAAGGGCCATGTGTCTGTCTCTGGTTTAGTGTGGGTTCTTCTCTTCACTGCTTCCTTCTAGTGCTGAGGAGTCTCTGGCCTCTTGCAGCAGTAAAGAAGTTTGTCTTTCTCTGTCCTAAATGCCTATACCTATTTTTCTTCTTCCTCTTTTTTTTTTTCTTCTCTCCATTCTCAGGTTTACAGCCTCAGGATAAAAGCAAGGATCTATACTGGTTTTAGAGCTGTCCTTCACTCCTCTTCCCCTGGCTCTCCCCTGTAGATCTCTGCCTGTTAGACATGGTGACATTCAGAGCTGAAATCGGGTCAGTTTGTAACAGCTTCTGGTCTTGGTTTGCAGCTCGACGTTACTCCTTCTGTGGTGGATCCCTTCTGAGCTGATCTGCTGCCTCAAAGCCTCCTAGATCCCCCTTGCCCTTTTCCAAGCCCACTGTGGCCCTGCAACTCGGGGAAAGACAACGGGACTTAAAACGACCTGGCAATGCAAGGATGGTACTTTAGACTCATTTTGGAGAGGAAAATCCTTCTGTTGAAAGAGGAGAGCCAAAGACTTTGAACTTTTATTTAAACAAATTACACACCCAGAACTGCAGTCAGACTACTTTAAAAGAGTCAAATGACATTGCAGATGGTGATGCAAAACCACTGGTCTTCTTACAGGGGACAGAGGAAATCTTTTTTTAGTGGTGTGAATATTTTTTTTATGGCAGTGAAAATTATTTCTTGAAAGCAATGTGGGAAAACTATTTAGCAATTTTTACTTTACATTATAGAAAAGTAAAAGGAGAAGAAGTCGGGAATTCATGAACGTTTTTGTACTATCAAAAAACTGGTCAGATCCTTCAGCTTTGTGGTTATGAGTGGCAAGTGTCTAGCTTGGGCCACCTGCCTTGGGCTTATAGAAATGCAGCTGTTCCACGGACAACTGTTCAAACTCCAGAAATATGAAAACCGAGGTGGCACTTCTCAGAGTTTGGCACAACATTTGCATTGGATATATATCTTTTTTTTTTTTTTTACAAGAAACATTTTATCATGAAAGAAAAATCCTATTAAAGAAGGGTGAGGGGAGAGAAATGTGAAGAAACTGTTCCACCCCAGCTCAACGGCCTTTAAGGGGAACACCAGAAAGAAAGGCACATAAGGGACAATAGGTCTGGGTTGCCTCTAATACTGCTCTTTGTCTATGTGTTGGTGTCATTTTGTCACTTTAATAGTTGGGGGTTTTTTTGAAGGAGGAAATAAGATATCTATTTAACTGTAGGAAAGCTGCATTAAAAGTATCTTCTTCTTTCACCCTGTGTGCTTTTATGAGGAATTTAAATTAAACAAGAGGAATGAAGCAAACTAGAAACTTCAGGATGAAATAGGAAAAATACCTGTAGTGTGGATGAAGTGAGTTATTTTATTACTTTGCGTTAAAGCTAAATAGAAATCCTAACAGTGCAAAATATTATCTCAAGAAGTTATAAACTATAGCAATAAATGCAAAAGAAGAAAAAATGCAGGGGTATAGCAATACTATATTTTAGTGTATGGTATATCTGTAAGATGGTTTAAAGCAAGGATGCCATTACATAATAACACATTTCTCAACAGACCTGATAGAAGATGGGATTTTAGGTATTATAGAGTGATAAATAATTAATGACAACAGTGCAGAAATGGCAATTTCCCCCTCTACCTAAAAGCAGGCTTTTTATATGCAAAGAATCTGATCCCAACACTACCATGTTTTGTTTGGGTCTGGGTTTTTTTGTTGTAATGTCTTTGAAGACTGACAAAGTTTGGTGTATTCAAGTGGAGAGTCCTAACGTCACCTTTTTGACACTGGGAGAAGCATCTGCCCTGTAGTAAATGATGCAGTAGAAAATACACTTTTGTACTGTGACGAGAGAGTTTGTTACCTTCCGGCGTTCTGACATAACTTGGGAGGGAAGATTACTGTTATGCGAACCATGTGTTGGAAATGGAGTTATGAATAACTAACTTGCCTCTCCTAGGTTTCAGATCAGCAATAACTGCAGCTATGGGAAAGAATAGGAATCTTAATAGTAAGAATAAAATAAAGCAGCGTGAGTAAAATATTACAGGGAGCTGGCAAGGAGTTGCTCTGGAATACAGTGTATGCAGAGCATCCCCAGCCAGAGCGCTGCAAATGGCAGCAGGTGACTTGCCGTGACTCTTTCAGCCAGACATGCCCATGAGAATTTCTTCCTTAGTCTCCAATTAGCCAGATCCCAGAAAAGCTGCAGAGGGCAAGTGAAGGACTTCAGGATTTATATTACCAGTTAGACTAAAAATGTTCTGAGGCTCCTGTTAAGAAGGCAGCAGCACTTTGCAGAGGAAAAGTAACTAAAAATGGCACCTAACTTTGTTGCGGTAGAGGCTTGGGGATGACAGTATCATTTTGTTAACATCTGCTTGCTGTTTTTCAGACTTTTTTAAAGTTTAAAAAAAAAAAAGATTAATCTGGTTCTAGTGTTAACTGTGCTCCACTGCAACTGGTTTTTTTTTTTTTCCTTTCTTTTTTTGCCACTGTCCTCTGCAATTCCTAAGGAGGAGGACTGGACAATACGGCCAAAATATATTTGGAAACATTCATGTAAGCGAAAACCAGTCATTTACTTCATTGGCATTTACAATTCCTTTCGACTGTGAACATTTTCAGCATGAGAATTTATGCAACAAATACATAACTATTGGTATCAACACTTGTTCTCCAAGTAGTTGTTTCTTGATGCATTGTGAAAGCAGGCAAACACCAAAGTTGAGACTGTGGCTTAGGGTATTAGGCACTTTACAAACTACTTTTTAAAAGTGCTCCTACTCCGGCGGGATTGCAATCTGAGAGATTACATGCCCTGTCCTGGCTACCCCTGCGGAGTTTTGCTCCATGTAGGTTATTCTGCTGTCCCAAGGGGGATCGCCCCCAGCACCAGGTTAGTTGCTTAATCATGAATGTTTGCAGGGAGCCTGTGAATACAAAAGGAACACTTCTTACATATATATATATGTCTTATATGCCACATGCTTGTCATACAAGAGAAGAGTGGGGCTGTAAGTGCCCAGTCCTGCAGCCTAAAGAGCAGATACTCACGGTGCCCCTTCTGTGAAGATGGCACCAGGTTAGTACCGCAGTGCTTGGGCTGTCTAGTTAGGGAGCTAACAAGCAAACTAGCCCAGCTGCAACAAGCACACGTGTCTCCTGCCTCGTTTGTGCAGAGCCTGGGGAAGGAAGCAGAGCAATTGGCTTTGCGGCAGTGTTGCAGCACCAGGCATATGGAGAGTATCTGCTGGGGCTGAATGTGAGCAACTTCTAAGGGTCTGTAAAGTGAGCTCTGGCTATATTCACTGCAGACATTTCTTTCCCATGCAGAAAATAACTGAAGCTTAGCAAAGCACAAGGAAATACTGTTTTAATGAACTCTGAGGTTAACATTGATCTTTGTCAGGGAAAGGATGGAAGTGGGGATGGGATATACTATTTATGGCAGCAACCTCCACCTTATTTTAGCGAGGAGCTCCCTTATAGCAGCACTTGGGAGAATGCAGTATAGAGGTTTTTAGAGAGATATATAGGTGCCCCAGCATTTACAGTAGACACAGCTGGCTAATGTTAGCTAGCTTTAAGATATTGTTTCCTACTTCCTGCCTTCTTTTCCAGTGTTTTTTTTTCCATATGAGCCCCTGGAGAAGGAGGTGGGGAGGAGAGGCAGGGTCTGAATAATCCTCTGTGCCTCCCGCGGATTGTGCACTGCCCGTCTCCGGGGAAATGTATCTGCCCTGTCTCCTCCTTGGGTCAGGAGGGGCCGCCATGCCTTCTCACTTTCCCTTTGAAGTCCTATTTAAGTTCATGCCAAGTTCTAGCACGGGCTTAAAGGTTGGTCCCTTCCTAGAAGGGATGAGAATGCTACGGGTGTTTTTGGATGCATCAGGGCTCTCTGACTGACAGTTCTCATGCACCTTTTTCTGGGCAAGAGTTGTAATTAACATGCCCTTTTGATTGCAGGAAAGCGAGCCAGCTCCTCCGGGGGATTGTGGTGTCCTGGCCGGCTTCCCTGGCCTGCCACCCAGAGGAGCAATTGCAGTGGGAGAAGGAGCCGGACTTTGTGGTGTGATTATTTGGAGGACTGGAGTACTTATTTTGTAGGTTAGGCAATTTTTCACAGAGAAGCAGGGGAAATAGGGGATAGTAAAAGAAAATGAAAAAAAAGAAAACAGAAAAGGGAAAAAAGAAAAGAAGAAAAGGGAAAAAGGAAGAGAAAAAAGAGAAAAGGAAAAAGGAAAAGGAAAATAAAAAGAAAAAAGAAAAAAGAAAAGGAAAAAGAAAAAAGAGGAAAAAGAAAAAAAGAAGAAAATGAAAAATGAAAAAAAAAGAAAAATCCTGCACTGTACAGGGAGCAGCAGGGACCAAGTCCTACCACCTAATCCAGTGGAACAACTATTTTTTTCCACCAATGAAGTCCTAAAGACAGCCTGCGACAGTCCCAGTTGCGCACAGACACAAATGATTATTCTCTCTTGACAGACCTGCACAGCTCCCTCCATGTATTTAACTGCAGCCACAGTGAGCTGGATCAGAAAAGAGACACTTGATAGCTGCTGTTTCCGTGGTTGAAATATTTGTGAAGTTAGTGCATAATCTGAAAGCAGAAGCTAATAAATTATAGGGTGCTAATTGGGGCCGGAGTGGAGCTGTCAATCATATTATCCTAAACACACAGAGACCCTCATAACCTAAAAAGGCAAGAGAGACTCCAGGAACAGCTCCCAGTTGTCACTAGCCATGACCTCCAGTGAGAGCACAGAGAGTCAAGGCAGAGAGTTTATTCTGCTAAGAAAATGCAAATCCTATGTTTAAGAAGGCACTTGCATGTGTTTTTGTTTACTCTTCTCGGGAGCATATTTCCTAGGGCACCTTACAGTTTTGCTTTGCCACTTAGCAATTTTGCCACTCTTGCAATTTTAAAAAATGTGCAAATCATAGGAATTTGTAATCCTTACATTTGCATAGCCCTTAGAGTAAGTCACACGTTTTTAATCACAGCCCAACACCATTGCACATAACTCTGTCTGCTAAAAGCCATATTATTGTTCACATTTTTTGTTTGTTTGTTTCTTATGCCTAGAAACATATACATTTCTTAAAGGCTTCAGGAGTCTATGATTTGAGCCAGAGCACAATTGTGCAAACATGGTACCAATAGGGCAGTCTCAGCTCTGGTCACTTCGTCGTCACACTTTCCTATGTTGTTTTCATCAAGATTCTTGCATTTTACTCATATGATATAAAATTGAATCAAAGAAGGTTGAAGAGATTTTTGGTGACACTTTGCCCCAAGTAATTCATTTCTATCTTGAGACAACGAGAAGGTATTTCAGAAAGCATTTCCTGAGGGAAAATGTTGAAAAAATTAGGAACAACCCAAAAGTGAGGAGTGTGAAACCTTGATTTTAGCGACAGTATGACTAATGTATGCATGCCTGACAACTGGACTACAGTAAAGCCAAACCCTTTTCTTGGTGACACCTCACCTGGCCCATAATGACTGCCTAATCTTACAGCTGCAAGAAAACGACACAACTAAGTGTGCAAAGACTATTGAAGGTATTTCCAAATGTGTCATTTTTCCCTCATTTTTGATGCCTATATTAAGTATTTAACATTAAAATTGAATGCTGGCAGGGAGCAGAACCAGTAGTCCCTTCTCAGCTTGCTACCGTGAAGACAAATGTCAGCATCTAACCAGGTGACACTGCCACTAAAGCCAAGAGCCACCTCTGGGTAGAGTAGGCAAGAGGACGTGTTTGACAACTGACTGGCAGCGGAGATGGCTCTCCGCTCCCTGACCTCTCTGTGCAAAACAGGAGAGCGGAGTTGTTTGTATAAGCTCATCATACTGTTGCAGTGTAAAGCCTTAAAGAATGGCAGTGTGAAAAGGACAGAAAAATAATCTAATTTGCCTGTCCTCAAATAGAAGCCAAATGGCATATTAAAAAAATTGTTATTAAAATATTATTTTATTATTAATTTATTATTATTTTCCAGCAGCAAGTATGTGGGAAAGCTCAGACAAGGATTAAACATGTGTGACATACATTGCCTGCTCCTAACTTCTTTCTGAAATCAGCCCATGATCACCTGCACAACCTAATCTTCTCTCCTGCCAGTCAACGGCAAAATTCTCACTGTAGCACACTGGTGTCAGACCAGACACTGCACATTTATGTTTTGGAAAGTTTTGTTCATGAATTAGAATCACGCAACTGTACACAATGCATAAAGTGCACAATATGGACCAATGGGTTTTAAAAATTTGGAAGTGAAAGCAGTGGGTGTAACAATAATTGTGCAGCTGTTGCTGGTCTCTTCCCCCTGTGTAGGGGAAAAGTGTATTTAACAGCTCCTGCATACAATGTGGTGGTGTGAGCTACACCTTTCTTGATATCACAGTACTCAGACATTAAGCTGTTATATTGATTCTTACAGATTCCATCTAAAAATGTTTATATCAGTACTTTCTATCAGCTGGACACGTTGTGAGTAAAAAGTCTGTGTTTCAAGATATGCAATAGTCTGGCACAATGAGTCTTATCAAAGCTTTCCCAAAATTAGCAAAACCCCCCTGTCGTCAAATATAGAATGGAGATAATGAAAGAAAGCCTAGAAGGTACAAGACTGGCATCTGCGCTCATGTATTTGTGTACATGAACCAATCCACTAACTTTGTTTGAGCAGTTTCAGATAGAGGAAAATTCTGGAATACGCTTAGTGTCTTCAGCAACAGAATCAAAAACTGTAGAATAATATCTTTGTAACAATGGCAAAGACCATGTCAGCAAACAAACTAGAAAGCACAAAATGTTCTCATAAAAGGTTAATTCTGTGACTCCCAGAATTCTGTAACTTCTGTTTCTGTGTAAAAGAAAGTTAAACATACTTGTGACTGGAATTTACTGAGAATTTACACAGGGTCAGCCCTCCTGGAAGGGTGCTTGAAATTGGGCTCTTGAAGAGAAATACACCAGAAGGTTAATCAGAGTAGTGGGTTTCTGGTGCTAGAAATGAACATCGAAACTCCACTGAATTTCCTATAGCACAGACAAATAGGTAAGTGTTCTTGCTTATCACACGATGTAGGAGAATAAAGGTGTTTCAGCGGCCACATCTCTAACAACCACTTAATGTCTTGTACTGTCAGGCAAGATAGGAGAAGTTAACACATTATAAAAAAGGTTATTTTATACGGTAGTATCAGTCATGTCACTGGCAATAATGACAATATTTTGGCATCATCACTTGGCCTTGAAGCACTGGGTTTCTGGTTATTTATTAGAGTTAAAACATAATGCCAGTTAGAAGTGCCAAGTGTCATTATAAATAGAGCCATGATAGTTTCAAAAATCCACCCGGCACGCAAGCTCCTGCAACTCACTCCAGTGCACACGTGTGTGAGAAAAAATAAAAAAAAAACAATAAAAAGAAATGAAGGTGAATTAGAACTTTTAACCACTAACAGAGCTATAGAGGCTCTTTTACAGACATTCTTTTCTATAACAACTATTCTTATATCTGTTATAGCTAAGACCAGCTTTGTGTAGAGAAGAGGTAAGTTTGAATCTAGAAGAAAGCTTGCCCTCACAATAAGATTAAAATGACTAGTCCTAAACCCAGATCACAGAGAATAGGACTCAAACCATCATAGAGAGCATGCAGAAAATAGTTAAGAAAATATCTAAGAAAAAAATCTAAGAAAATAGCTAAGAAAAAAAAAAGAAAAATATCTAAGAAAAAAATAGGAAAGAATGGAGACACTAGTTGGTTCAGGTCAATGGTAAAACTCTCTTTGCTGAAAACAGCTGCAAGATGTCAAGCAAAGGTGCAACAGCACTGCTGTTATGAGGCCTTCAATAAGGATCTTTGTGCCTTCCTTGTGCCTGGGATAAAGGTGGTGAGGGAACCATGTTTTGAGGCATCTTGTGGATTTTATTAGTCTTGTTATCTAGGGTGCCAGGAAAGCTGAGGAATATCAACTTTGCCGAATGGTGAGGAACCTCCTGCTCTCAAGCCTGGGTTCTGGCTAGAGCTTCTCAGATAAGTGAGGCTGCAGTGCACACAGCTCTTACCATCCCTGTCTCCACCTATCAGTCTTTGGAGGTGAGATGCTTCTAGAAAACACCTGGGTTATCAATATAGCAGTATAATCTTTCTCCTTTCTGCTGGTCATTTTTAAGTTTCCTGAGTCTTGGGACAATGCTATTAAACTATAGATTATAGAGTCTCCCAGAGTAGATGAGTCCTGAATGTTAAATATGAAAAAGAAAGAAAAAGCATCTTAATGCTCCAAATTTTTCAGTCCCATGCTAGACATTGTAAAGAAGCAATGACAAGCAAACCCCTCTTTTCTCTCTCCCATCACCTCTCAGGAATTCCTCCTCTCAAGCTGCTTGAGTTTTCTCTTCAGAGCTCCTGACAGCCACTTTGCCTTAGCTCTCATTTTACATTGCTGAGCACTCACTCCACCTGCAGCACACAGGAATAAACCGAGTGATCCCACTGAAGCTCAGCATGTCTCTCATCAACAGCTACACACAAACAGGCCATAACTTTCTCTTTCACCCAATAAGGTGTTTCTTTCATAAGGCATCTGTTTATGAATGTAAGATCTTGATTGTGGTCAGAAACGGAAAGAGCCAGGTAATCAGTTTTTGGACAGATTTGGTCACTGGTGTGCTGGGTCAACATCCCTTGTGAGCAGCTCTGAGAAAGAGAAATGCAAAGATGGATAGGTGTTGTCCGGTGTAGACCAAATCACTGCAGGGACTGAACACAGTAGACCTGCTATGCCTTAAAACATAGAAATGATGCCACTGAAAATTCTACCTTAGTAAATAAATAATATCTACTGATTCTACCCTGGCCCTTCACATTTACAAAATAATTTACAGATATTAATTAATCACCACAGCATGTATGTTATGCAGTAGTAAATACTATTTATAGGTAATAGTAAATATTCTTCATCCACTCATATGGATGTCAAATTTGCAGTTGAGAGGTTAGATAAGTCATCTAAAGTCATTTAGATGTCCATGTCTGTCCAAGCGTGGATCAGAATTCAGTCATTGACAGTGGAGAGCCTGGCACTAGTAGGTCACCAGTGGTATCACATCTGAAGCATGCTAACCATTGGGGCTCATTAATCTCGCCAAGTGACTGTGCTGGGAAGGACAAGGAACAAGGAAGAGCCTGAGACACTCACCTGGCTGCAGCTCAGAGACTCACCTGGGGCATTCCCTGATCAATGCCTGGGGACACACAGCTCCTCCTCCCAGGCTGGGCAGCAGCAGCAGCTGCCCAAGAATGGTCCGGTCCCTCTGCACACTCCCAGGCCAAACCAGAGGAGGCTAACACTAGTCCCCATGGGTGCTGAGAAGAACCACAGGCAAAGCAATTGCTAAAGCCCTAAAACTCACTGCAAAGTACAGTCTAAACCATGGCACTGATGTCTTTTATATATAAATAAGTTACAGCATCCTGCCCATTTGCAGAGTATTTTCAGCTTTCTGAATTTCAGTCTTGACAGAAGTACCTAACAGGACAAAGTACCTAACAAGAAAAGAGAGATTAAAAATTGAAAAGGCACCAGATTCTGAAAAAGTCAACACTGATCTCATACAGTTCAATCTACTTGGGAAAAGCTAACAGACTTTGAAAAAGGCACTTCTGTCTCACAGGCTGACGGAGTTCTCTGAACTGATCAACAAACATGGAAAAGGATGCTCCAGCTGAAATAATCTAATCAGATTTCCAAAAGGCTTTCTACAAAGTCCTCCACCAAAGGTTTTTAAGGAAGCTATATTTTCCATGAGGAAGGCTCCTCGCCTGGATACATAACTGGCTAAAAGATTAGAGAAAAAGGATAGGTAAAAATGGTCAGTTCTTGGAGGGAAAGGGATCCACCAGGAGAATTTCACAGGAGGGATTAATGCTGGGATTTGTATCATTTGGCATAGTCAGAAACAACGTGGTGGGAGGGAGAGGACACTAGGACAGTGAGGAGGAGGCCCTGTGAGGAGCTGAAAAAGGACCTCACACACCTGAGTGACCAGGAAATAAAACAGCAGGTGAAATTCAAATATAGAATGATTCAAAGAGAAAGTGAAGTAACATGTCAAAATTATAATCACAACTTCACAAATAAAAGGATGGGCTCTGACATGGCCATTTTCACTCAGAAACAACATATGGGGATTAAGATAAAGAATTCCTCAAAAATGTCATTCAACGCTCAGAGAGATCAAAAAGCAGATAAAATAGAAGGGATCATTAAGAAAGGAACAGAGAAGAAATGAGAAAACACCCTTATGCCACTATATAATGCATCTTGAATAAAATGTGCAGTTTGGATCTCCCCCTCTCAAAAAAGAGATTGTAGAACTATACAAGGTCTGAAGAAGAGCAGAGAGGATGACCAAGAGTGTGGAGCAACTCCTCTATGAGGAACAATGCAGTAGATCAGGTTTCCTCAGTGTGGGAAAGAGACAACAGCCCACAGGTGAGTGTGGGAATGATAGAGGTCTGTAGAGTTATGGTACCACAAAGTAGGAGGAGAGGGAGTGATTGTTCCCTCCCTCCCTATAAGAACATGGAAATCTACTCTAGTTATCTGGGCTCCTTCTGTGGTCAGTAGAGACAGTCTCCTCTAAGTGGTGGCATTTGCACAGACCTTGCTCCTTCCCCAGTCCAGCTAGTTCTATAAAACCAGCACTGATTTGTGAAGAGCAAAGATGAGCTATATGATAGGTCAACATGACACTACACTAGATCAGAATTTGCTTTACCATGTCATGTTACAGGAGCCTTCAATGCCTCTTTAGGGCAATTAAAGAAATGTGCAATACAAATAGCCCTACATAATATTCCCCCCAAAAATGCTCAGTGCCAAAAGGAATATTCACAGGAGAGAAAGCAGCCTGGATCTCCATGGGAAGGAGAGGGGAGAACAGCACAGCCACTCAACTGCATCAATGATGCAGAAGTTTATAACATACCATATTGTAACCAATAAAGGAAGAAGGAGGTGTTTAATACTCTGAAAACCTCTAATAAACCCAAGCCTGATCTATGTGGCAGAAAAAAATATGTATCAGAGTTGTTCATACTGAAAATGAAGATTTTGCATACAGAACTTTGCAAGGGTGTGAGCTATAGTTCTAACTTTTCTTTCACATGCTCTTTTCTAGAGTCGCAGTAATAGCAAGGTAAAGCGCTCTCTTGACATTGAGGTTTAAAAGTATCTTCCCTTTGATCTTTACTTCTCAGGTTTCTGGGATGTTGCTTTTGTATTGGCTCGCATGAAAGAAGTCAGAGTTTGGGTATATGCACTGTCTGACTGCAGTATCACATCACATCAACTGTATTACATCTAAAGTAGCACCGTTATTCACATTTCTCTCCACTTCCAATTCTTATTTGAACAGGGATTTTTCAACACCATGCCAGCCATAATCTCTAGATGACTGATGCTTGTGAGGCCAGGGTTTTACACTGCACTGAAATAAACAAAATTTGCTTATAATGACTAAAGCAGTACTTGCTGAACTCGTGCCAAATCTTGAGAAGCTAAGCACTGGGAGGCAGTTTCTCCACTGCTATATATCAGCATAGCTTAACATATTTAACTTGATTTACAGCAGATGAAGATTGCACCCATCTACTTTATAATAGTCTGTGAATGAAGCTTTTATTAAGAACCTTTCAGATTTGCTGACAGCAATCGCTACGCTCAGCACATTTACAATTCAGACTTCAAACATCACTTGCTCGTTCCTCCAGTCCTTGCAGAAGGAACCTTCCCAGGAGGGGCTTCTGCTTTTATTTAGGTGGTTTCCCCTGGCTAACAAGGAAAGTCAGGAAGAATTTTCTTACTACATAGATATCACATGCTAGACCTGGCCTCAATGTATGCCTTAAAGAAGGTAAAAATATACAATATTGCCTCTGCACTTGAGGCTGAGGCTCTCAGCACACTAGTGCGGTCATAATGACTGTTTCACTTGTACCCTTATCTCAGATTATACTTTTTTGATATATCAGGATTCTTTTCTCCCCAAAATACATCATTTCCCTAAAAAATAAATTATCAACCCTTGAAATCTACTTACATTTATCTAAAAACCTCTAGCCTTGAAAGTCAAGACACTTGAAATTCAAGGCTTTCTTCTGAATCTTTACCTTGATCTGCCACAGCAGGCGGTGCCAGCAGTCAGAGACAAACACAGGGCAGGTAGTGCTAGTTTTCCTGCCAGGAAGAGAATGAACTATAAAAGCCTTGTATGCTCTTTTCCCCTTACATGTGTGGCTCCTCCACTGTCTCCAGAAATAGCTATGAAAACTGCCATTAGGGGCTGCTTAAAGGCAAGAGGTGACTTCCTGATACTGAACAAGAGTTGTTGGACAGAATGGGAATCATCACGAAGAGTTTGAATGTGAAAGAGAAGATGCATCACTTCGATGAGATAGAGAAGGTGAAATGACGAAGACGTGTAAAGAGGAGGATGATACGGAAAAGTGACAGGTTAAGAAAAACACTTTTTGCAAGAGGCAGTATGAGTGCAAGGGAGGCAGGGTTGCATGCATCAAAGTCTGCTTTACCATAACTCAGTGAAATACTTGTGTTTGCCTACTTCCTCTATAGCAGGATAAGGAAGGAGAGGGAGAATGGGGTGACAGGCAGGGCCAGGCCCAGAAGTGACAAATCCCACCAAGAGCATGCCTCAGAGCACTCTCCATGCACAGGGAAGATTATGTATTTTGTCCTCCACTGATTTCAGCAAGCTATAGAACATGATCTTCATATTTGGACTTAGAGATTTGTGTCTTACCCAGTCCAATCCATTTCTCATACTCTCAGGTGCAAAAGGCATAGATCACTTGTCAATGTGATGCTGAGCTATCACTATTGGTGATGCATTGAACTTGACACTTTTTTCTTCACTACAGTGTGATAAACCCTCCATCAAGACTAGTCTTGTCCAGCATAAACTCACAGAACATGGCCAAGCCAAGACTTCTCTCCTGTTCTACACAGAAGAACATCTTGTCCTCGGTTCTTTCTACACAGCTTTTGGTATTTATGACTACTTCAAGACTGTGAGGGCATTTCTTCTGACTACATTATTCTTGCCATGTGCCACTGACTCTGAGCTCACCCACCAACCCAGTTTCCCCATGTTGGATAGGCTCTTGCATGATTCTTTTCCAACCCAGACCTACGCACGAGACTGAATCCACTTGGGTTTTCATATTATGGACGTAGTCATGAGGCCCATGAAAAGTGTTGCCTAGACAAACTTCTTGGCAGGATTCAAGGCTTCTCCTGCTAAAGAAAAAGAGACCATATGAAGTCACATTGATTTTCAAAATCTTTGTGATTTGCTGACTGAGCAGTATTCTTGATTTAAGTGAAATTACACATGAATGTGAAATCATCCAGTGCGGTGACTATAGAACTGGGATCTTCCTGGTTTCTGGCTAATATCTGTTACTGGTTAGCAAACGCTACTCCTGTTTAAGTCACTAAAATAGAAGGAATGGCTGTACAATCAATCAATCAGCACTTGATGAGGATGGAAATATTATACCATTATTTATTTATTTATTTATTTATTGGTCATTCATGGTATGGTGAGCATAATTTAGGAAAAAAGTACTAGAAGTGCTGCATTTGTTGTTATTACCAAATCCTGCTTGTATGCTTATTTGTAGATGCATACAATTGATTCATATAATTATAGACCATTTAAATGGGCTTTGTTGGGATTTTAAAAGATCTTAATTAAAAAACTCTCTAATTTTTACTTTGCTTGAGTAAAATCCCCAAAAGGTCAAAAATCAAATTTCCTGTTCCACTGTTTTGGATCTCCAATTAAGAAACTTTTGAAACCTGATTTCAGTTTGGCGGTGCATCTTAAAAATCTGTACATACTGACATCAGACTGTGTTTTTAACTCTCGCCAGTGTCCTCCATTATCAAATATTTGCATAAAAGCAAGCATGATTTTAAGATTACTGACAGATGCCAATAATAGCTGTGCATAATTAGCAAAATACTATTCATGAAGAAATTTTCCCAAAAACTTATTGTTGCCTTTTATTCAGTATTCATTTTTTCTGTTGTTTTATTATATACTTTGATTTGATCTCCAAACACATCAAGGTAAAGTATTTCCCTTTATCCAAAGGTTCAGTCTAATAAGAAATGAGAGGATGATTGAGATTAAAAAGGAAAAGGACAAGAAATGCAAGAAAAGAGGTTCATCTAGATTTACAGATCAATTGTTGTGCAACTTAACATACAACACAATTGCAAAGATTTTTTTTTAATTAAATAATAAAATAAACTATCCCCAGCAGTGAAAAACCCAGCCACCTTTCTTCAGTTGCTTTCTGATTTGGATTTCATAAAACCACAACTAGAATTTAAGCTAGTTTTTCCAGTCCATAAAATCTTTTTTCTGCACAAGACTAAATGGATTTCAATTGTTTTTGTTTTCATAAACCAGTGGGTCCCATTGATGGGGATGCACACCAGGACTCCTTTTTAAGCAGGACAGTATGTGTGCCAAGGTGTACCAAAAAGCTGAGGTACATGTGGTTGAGTAAAGTTAATCAACATAACAGTAAAATCATTTGCCATTTGATACAAGTTTTATTTCCTTAAACTATCTCCTGTGAAACACCCAAACCATATTTAGAAAATCTAAAGATATGTAATTGTCTTCTTATACTCCTACACATCATTCAGTACCTTATGATACTTTCTAGCAGTTTAAATATTTTAGAAAGGTGGGGGTTTTTAAGTCATCTTTATAAGTATGGCAAAGTGCACAGTGTTTTTCTTATTACATCTTCTTTTGTAGAGCTTTTTCTTCTCTCCTCAAACAGAGGCAACCAGACTTAACTAAGTTCAGTAGAATCGACAATTCCTTGATCTTGGTTGCTGTCTTTGACTAGTACCAAATAATTTAAGCCTTCTTGATTCCTTGTTTCCATTAACATGGCTGAAAGAATACTGTCCGAATCTGCACATGGAACGTCGCTATCTGCATTTAAAACAAAAACAGCCCAGTGATACACATGCAGTATTAGAAAGCAAAAAATGTCAGACAGCTGGTAGAGAAAGTTTGTCTAGTGACCATATAAGGAGTGACTGATGATTCAAATTTATTTTCTGCCTGGATTATATCTTCAACCAAATCACTTAGGAATGGTTGGTCATCACCACTCATACCATTAGAGGTAGCAATGCCGTTATGAATATATGATTTGCTTCTTCTGGTAGTAAAGATATATATAAGATATATAAACATATAACCAGTGTGATTTTAATCTGTACCTCTATATAATCCATTATGCTAAAGTGTCTTGTACTGCAGGCAGTTTTCTACCTACTAAATTATAACCTCTCTTTCTAGAAGAGTTATAATATTGTCTTTCTAGAAGTTTAAACTTGAAAATCCAGCATGTTTTTCCCAATTCTAACAATTTTTTTTTTCCTAATTTGGTGCTGCTCATATAGTCAGAGTTGCCCAGAATCTATTGCAAGGAATACATCTTTTTTTTAAATGTAAAAATAATTAACTAAAGGCTCAAGTTATTATTGTTGCTATTTCATGTATTTATTCTTAGTAACACATACCTTTTTTTTATTACAGTCCCTCCTTATTTTACTTCACAACTGGAAAACGAAGCATGTGATATTCAGGGTCATCTAATCATAGGAATAACAAGCATTGTACTGTTGCACCAGGCAACATACAGTTTACTATGTCACCATAATCACCACCTCCCGCTCCAGCTATGAAGTCAGAAGTCTGTTCCACATGCTAGAGTCAATTAGGAAAGATTATCAGGAAAAAATATGAAAGAGAATTTTAATTTAAGAAACCTATTAGCAAGATGAGGATTGGGATATAGAACAGACTGTGTTCACATACCACAGTGACTGACAGCTACGAAAAATCATTTGATACTCGCTTTGTCAGTTCAGGACTATTATGGCAATATTTAGTAATTCAGTCCTCACCAAGCCTTCACGAACCAGTACAGCTTTTCTTTGTATTTGGTTTTTGTTTAATAAAGCTTTTAAAGGAAACCCTCAGGGGCAAGCCACTTTGGAAAAGACATGCTGGCAAATGCTGAGGGCATGTTTGCAGCAAACTCTTAAGAGAGAAACCTTAAAATAAGGACCCAAGTAAAACCGGGTATTTACAGACCAGACATATGCCGGCTGACCTGCCTAAGTATAGAACACTAGAGGAGCATTCAGATTTGTTTCCTGTATAAGTATCTGGAACTGATGAGGTGATGTTTATACAAATGTGAGTATGAGGTCACTGAGATATTTTTACCAGATATATAGATACATTACTAATTCTTTCCCCCACAGGTCTGAAGAACTACAGAATATATAAAATATTATAATCCTCTTTTAGCCTATATGCCACTGCATTTCTCATTATACAGAAAAAGAGCTAAAAAATTGAACACCTTGCCTTGCTTTTTACTTTTTGAGCTTTGCAGACAAAATAAGCACGAAAGACTATTTTTGCAGAATATGCATTAACCCATTCAAACACAGGAAGAATATAAAGCTGGTATCCTTTCTCCTATGAAATGACACAGATAAGCTACATATTGCCACTTTCACAATGAGATTTTTGACTGCGTATGCCCTTTCTTTCACTGTTGTGTCTTTTCCTGTTAGCAGAGCATTTGGAACCCATGAAAGCTTAGCGCCATGTATACTGCTGCATAAGCCAAAAAGTTTATGCAAATATGTCAAATTATAGAGTACAATGCTTGCCTCTCATGCAAGTCAGCATAGGAAGCAAATAATTTTCTCATATAATTAGTTATATGATGGATGGAGATAGAAGATACTGAAAATGAGCAATTGAGAGAAAAAAATGTTATATGCTGTGGAATTTCCCCCAAAACGTGAGGAGTAGAAGCAGCACCAACACTGGGAAGCCATAAACCATGGTCAGCAATGGAGAGAAGTCTGCATAATCTCAGAAAGCCCCTTCCAAAAACCCATAAGAATTTAAAGGAAGGTAGAGGGAAGCTGGAGTGGGGATACAGGTCAGCATATTCATGAGATATCATTCTTTTCTTTTCAGTTTTAACATTGCTAAAATTAGTTGATTGATGTATAGTCATGCTGGGTTATACGTGAGTAAATGCAGGATAAACCATGTGATGTGATCCCCTCAGATTTCACAAGCAAAGCCTGGCTGACCTAACAAAACACCCCGAGAGTAGGCCTCCAAGAAACACCTTCATGGAACCTGAAGTCGTGCTGGGAAGTCAACTCCAAATGCTTAAATCCTGTGGGATTGTCTACACCGTAGACTGCTGCATAGTGCAGAGTTACCCATGTTAGTTTTAAACAACTTACCTCAGGACATGCAGTAGACTAAGTCCAGATCTATGTACAGGCTAAGTACACTGCTGAGAAGCAGGTCCCCGCTAAAATTTGTGCTCTCACAGATAGACTCCTTCCAATAACCAAAACGGCATGTTCAAAGCTCTGCACTGTAGTTGCACAGACATCTGTCTCAGGTGTTAATTGCATATGATCTTGAATTTTCTGGGCACTTTCCCTAGCAGAGGCGTTAAGCACAACATCCTAGCCAAGCTGCAGGTAAATTAATTACAATGCACCTCTTCAGGGGCAGGCAACAACCTTACTCTAAAGAACACCACATCAAGCGGTACAAGAAACTATGACCTCTTGGCTCATGCTAATGAGGGATGGAGTTTGTTTGCTTTGTCTCCTCCAAGAAGACTGGTCCTAGTCTGGTAAAATCTGTGTTTCCCACCTCCAAATCTCAGCATCTCGCTCAGCTGCTTCCTGTACCAAGCCAGCATGCAGTGCCACCCAGGCCTCTCAGGCGGGTCATGGATCCTACCTCGGGGGAGAGAGACAATCACAGAGTGCATTTCATTGCCTGCTTGGTAGACTGTGTGCATTTACTAAATGTTTTGAAGTCATTTGCGGAAGGGTGCAAATTTTTATGATGTCTTGATAAGTAGATGGTTTGGGGGGAGTTTAATTTCAGAAGGTGACAACGTATTAGGAAAAAAAAGTCAGTAGAAAAGCTGATTGGTAGAGACTGAACAAACTGATCTAGAGATGCTAATCTTCTACTAAAACTATTTCAGGGTCAGATCCTCAGCTAGTGCAAATTAACATAGCTCCATAGAAACCAGTGAGACTCCAGTGATTTACACTAGCTAACTATCCACTCTGAGATGTTACTAATTCTAGGTAATACATTCACATACAATTCTTAGCAGCTTCATATGGGAAGGATGACTTATTTCAGAAGTGCGGTCACATTTACTTTTTTCCCATTAATATCCTCTTGTTTTTCTCATACATGTTAGATTCTGGAGTATTTTATTGAAACCTGTTGATCACCTGGAACTGCAGGTCCTGTGTTTGGGCTTCTGCATGCTTCCAGTGAGCATATAAACAGAACAAATATATATCCATTTTAATACTTCATTCTGTATTACATATCAGTTGAGATATATCTGTGTTTCCTGTCTAATCAAGCACATCATTCCACATGGTCTGAGGGTGACTCACTAAGCTTTGCTGTTCTGTCAGGTGCTAATGATGCTAAAAGTGAGGATTTTGCTCATCCTGCATTTCCACAGCACTAAACTGCTTAAAGCATTGACTGCCTATCTTTCCTTTTATTTTAATAGATTTTCCAAAGATAAATTTTTGGATAGAAACCTGTGTGCAAGATGCTGTCATGAAGAATACAGATATAAGCCTGCTAGAGCTGTTTATTATCACATATTATTTGTGTTACCTAAGAACACCAAAGAAAGACCAGTTCCACATTTGTGGCTATACAACATGGCTTTATAAACAGGAAAGCACTCCCATTGTCCAGGTCACAGAGTAGGATTAATTTTACCTAGTTTTAATCATTCAGATCTTATATGTCCAGTTTAAGCTCCTCGCTTAGGCTCCCTTTACAGTCAATGGAAAGAAAGGAGGGATGAGTCACATTGAGGAGATGCTTATTTTACACACTTATCTTTAACAATACTTTACCAGTACACAGTCAAAGTAACAGCCTCCGAACATGGCTACAACTCTCTGGTCACTATCAAAGAGCCTAGACAGCCAGGGTAAACTCTGTGCCTAAGGTTTAGTTGGCTCTATCTGTACACCCATAGTACACAAATGTCAGCTATTATTATTATAGCATCACATTGTCTGATCGAGTGTTTTCCTCAATTTAAAGCAAAGTGTTACATTACTTTTCTAGCAATATCATACTGCTCATGTGTATTCTCTGGAACTAAACAATATTTGTCTAGGGGACAAATAAGAAATGATAACTCCACCAAGTCCCCTTTTGCCTGCAGTGTTGTAACCACTCACTGTTTTGGAAGAAGCTTTCGTGCTGACCTCTACTGGCTTTGGGTCAGCCACTCACTAAGGTAAGTGGGGAAGAGGATTATTGACTTTCAGAAAATACAAAGGAGACTAGATACAAGGTTTAAGAACTGTCTCTTATCTGCACATCTGCTTTAGAGAAGTTTCCGTTTGTCCAAGTGATTACTTCAAATCCAGAGAGGTGTGCAGAATAGTTTTTAAAAAGTAACTGGTTTTAGGAAAATAAACGGATGACACTTACATGGGGAACAGAAGACAAGTACTATTCAGCCAGCAAAGAGGGCAGAGATGTAGTTAAAGGTGAAATCACTAATCCCAGATTTTAATACCAAATCCCCCTGAATACAAAGTTTTGCACCAAGATTTTAAAGGACCTAGTGACATTTTTAGCAAGCACTTTTCTTGCTGAAGAAAATAAATAATCTAAGTGACTGGCTTTGGAAAGAAAAGCAAAACAAGGAGAAATTAGTGAAGTCTAACTGGTTTTTGTCTTCCTTCATTTTTCAAGGAGCATCTCCAATTTATGGATTAAAACAGATCTTTTTCTTGCCAAATGTGTTTTCTTTTACTCTGTTTAAAAAATATATATATGGCTTTTAAGTAAAATGAAAGATTGTGGGCAACTGCAACCAGCTTTTGAGGGTTTTTTGTTTCAGTTGCTGTTCATGTCCACTCAAGTCAAAAGCATTTCTTTCCCAAATACTTTTTCCTATTCAAAGAATGAACTAAAGAAAAACTGATTCACATAGTTTTACTGAAGAAACAGCACTCAGCTCATTACCAGCTTTTTTATAATGTGAGCTGATTTAAAAATCAGCACAGAAGAAATATTTTTGAGCAATAGATTTGAAGATGAAAGTTGTTTCCTATCCACAAAATAGATACAAGATAACTGTGGAGATCGGCACAACAGGCTGCTCTGGATTTCCTCAGGCTTCTTCCAACTGTTTTACATCTGCTCTCATCAGAGGCGCCACTTCTAGCAGCCACAGGGGAGTGATCTGACAAAATTTCTGAGCAATTACACGTTTTCCTTTTAGATCCAAAATGGATTACGGAGAGCACTTAGCAGCAGCCCTGATAAGAACAGTCCTCCTGGGTCACAAAGGCAAGGAGCCACTTAGGCTGCTTAATGCCCAGTTGCCTCATGTAGGTGAAGAGGTCTGCCAGAAGAAACAGGTGTTTCCATCCGAAAAGAGGGCACATTTGGGAACTGAAAAAATACAGCGCTGTCTTGCAAGAGTAAAAAAGTGCTTTTTTTTGTACAAGAGTAAAAAGTTATGTCTGCAAATAGATTACTTTCACAGCAATTCAGGACTATCCTGTTAGCATGCTGATTCATGACACTTTATTTGCACTTTTTGAAACAGCAGTCTTATGTTTCAGCAGTGAATAGGGGACTTTGGTGATCTGGGAGTTGATTCAGCCTCTACTTTATAATTCCTATCTGATTCAAAACCATTTAGGTAACCTACTGGTGTCTCAGTCCTCCAGCTGGAAACTGCTTCCCTCACTCAAAAAATGTTAATGAGTCTTGCCTGCCTGCATTCAATGTCCTGGGAAAGTGCATAAGAGCAAGAAGGAAAAACTCTAAACTGGTAGAGCTCAGAACTGCCGTGATGCAGAGCACCTGCAGCAACCACTGGGACTGGTATTGTGCCCAGTTGATAAAATGCAACAGGAACAGGGTATAGATGGATGCAGGTGCATGACTCTCACTGACACCACTTCCAGTTGAAATCAGTGAGAGGTTGGTGAGGAAATACCCAGAGTCCAAATAGAAATGCAGAAGGCATTTAGAACAGCTGGGGCTTTATAAAATACTCACTGCAGTGCTTATTCTGCAGTCTGATACCCAAGAGAAACAGACTGGTGTTCTCCAGCCTATGATGTTTGTAAAAACGGTGTTGCTCTGGGACCACTGCTGCTACAGCCAGAGAACTGCTCTGCCCGTCCCAGTGGGCTGCTGCCTGATCTCCTGGTCCTGGAAGAGGTCCTGCAACCTGTAGCCAGCCACTGCGACCATCCTTTGATTGGGACCGCAAAGTCTGTCTCTTACAGGGATTCCTTCCCTCCCTTCCAGGGAGCAGTGCCAGGAGCTGTTGGTATTGCTCAAGCATATTTGCTGCCATCCGATGCCTCCTTTAGAGGGGTAACTCCTGCAATGCCAGAGCTGGTGTCCCTTTGCCATCGCCGTACTGTCCTGTTAGCATGCTGTCCAGGCCACTAGCATACTATCCGTATTAGTGCACCCACACTTGCAGTCTGCATGTCATACTCCACCGGCATTAGTGTTGATGAGAAAATCTAGTGTTTTTCAGCTCTCCCACCTATGAAATAGTGATAATAGCATGCACTGACCTACTAACGGTGTGGCTAAATACAGGTATGTAAAGATTCAACAGAATTTGGAAGATGTATGATCCAATGTAGGGCTAAGTATCACAGTTATTTTGAGGCCTATCATTTCACTTTGCTTGACATTTGGCTCTTTCTTTTGGAACCAAGTCTCTTAGTGAGAGCAAGCATTTCTTGGCAGGAGATTTATGACAGAAGTTTCATTACACACAAAGGCCAACGACCACATAACATTTTTGGAAAATGTTGTCTGGGATAACCTATCATGGAACTGTCTTTTGGATTATTTATTTTGGCTGTAATCTTTCTACTACTACTAACACTGGAGGTAGTTCATTTAGTCTCAGCTAAAAATGAATGCAAATTTAGGGTTATTCTTATCAAAAAATGCTTATCTATTATAAAGCATTTTACACATTGCAGACCAAGACACAATCCATGCCCCAAACTGTTTACGACAGAGTCATTAAGGAATGCACATTTTAGTCTGAAAGTCTGAATGGAACCTGAATTGCCCGTTCCTGTTTAAATCAACCACACTTCTGGAGCCAGCATTTCACTGAAATCCATTGCAAGAGATTTACTCTGCAGGCAGATAAACAGCTGAATTAGTCTCTGGCCTGAGGGCTACAGAACACCAACATGCATGTATCCCTGATCAGATGATCCAGCAACATTAAAATACTGCCAGGACTCTAGACCTTCAGTCACCCACAGTACACAGCATAATGTTTGAACAGGCTTATAAAGGCTGCAGTTGAGGAAAGGAGATAACCTATAGGTAAACTATCAATATATGGGGAAATAAGTATGCATGTTATAGGGACATGTAAAGAGTTTATCAAATGTTTAGTCTTTTAAAATACATCTATATGAAAGGATGATAAGAAGAAAATTCAAGTTACAGTGCTGTCTGGTGGGCGTTCCCTTTGTGATAATCACCAAATGAGCCAGAGAAGAAATATGGAGGAGTTGTGAGAACAGAGGCATGAAAAGATGAAACAGAAGCATGAAAAAAAGTTTCCTTGATTTCCCATCCCAATGCAGATCCAGCAGCAGGACTGAGGCAACAACAGCCAGGCAGAGCCTATTGAAAGAAAAGTGCAGAGGGAAGCCGGAAGAGGGAACAGGGCCATTGCGGGGAAAAAGGGTAAAGCTAGAGCATGCCAGGCAAAATAGGCTCTGGCTCTGAGAGCTATTGCCAAAGCTCTGCCTATACTGAGTTGCCCTGCTTACCAAATGGAACAGATTTTACCAAATGGGGTATTATAAACAGGCTTAAGGGAGTCTGATTTCAAAAACGGCCACTACTGACTGATCCCTGAATGTAACCTACATTATGCAGTACCACTAACTATTATTAAGGCTACCCTGAAAGTCCATTACACAACCATGTTTTCTGTTGTAAATTACTTTTCAAATTTTAACAATTCAAACTTTTCATGGCAGATGTCAGTCGCAATGTGTATTTTCATCTTCAATAAGTTGGTCATTTCTAAGAACATTATTTTGTCTCTGGCAAACAAATCAAACACTGCTTTTTTCTTTGTGATCTCTGCTGTGTGTGGCAGTATCTGAAATTTTGGTAAAAGAATGACTTTTGTGTTAAGAATGACTTTTGTGTTAAGAATGACTTTTGTGTTAAGCACATGCATTTGTCATCCCAGTGAAAATACTGACTTGCCTAAATTGACCAAGTTAACAACATGAGGAAAGACCACAGTTTGCACATGCTAAACAGAGACTTGCACTGTGTTACATCTGTGCCAGGCCTGGTCCACCAAAAGAATGACAACCTATATTCCAAGGTTTCCCCATCTCCCAGCAGCAGAGGGGCAGGCTGCATAGGTAAAAGTTTCAGCCCTACTGAAGATTCAAAAGCCGTCTGAACAAGGTCTTGGGCAAACTGTTCTAGGCGACCCTGCTTGAGCTGGGGGGTTGGACTAGATGATCTCTAAAGGTCCCTTCCAACCTCAACCATTCTGTGATTCTGTAATTTTAACAGATACTGATGCCACAAGAATTTCTTAACTCTTTTAGTTTTCATGTGTCTACAGTCAGTAGAGTTAGGGAACACAGAGCAAAGATGTCTAAGCTAGGAAATCACATTAGCTCAGAAGTAGATGTAAGCAGCCAAACAGCACAGCCCTGTGTGCAATGGATGTTGTGTTATAGTAACCATCTAAAAATTAAACAAGTCCAAGATGTTGTGTACAAGTTCAATGTGGCAAGTCATCCAGATTCCAGCTATCATCAATAGAGAGAACAGCAAAGGGTGACTCCTTTCATATTATGATACATGTCTAAAATATGAGAGACGTCACTCTCTGGAGGCACCTGTTTCTCATCCTGACTACAGAGATATCTAGAAGAATATCGTAGACCAGAATTCCTAACTTCTAGACAGCTGCATTTAGGCGAGATAAAGTCCATCCAAAATGTAAGGCCTATTAGCTTGGGCAAAGTGCCTAATTAATTGGTTGTACTACTTTCCTGAGCCAACGCCAGGCTCAAATGTGTGCCAATTTAAGTATCTCTTTCCCGAACTCCGTTATTCAGAATGAAGATGCCGTTAAAGAAACTAAGAAATTAAATTACATGCACATGCACAAAGCTCTTCACTATGGGATAAAGGGTTGTGAAATCAGCTGTTAAAAAAGTAGGAAATGCTAGGTTGCCAGTGCTAGTTTGCTTTGGTCCCATCATGCCTATGATACAGTCTTTAGCCTTATAATGACATAGTACATTTTCCTCATAACCTCAACCGATATCATGCACAGGCTGGGTCTGATGTAGACAGAAATTATGATGGGGTAGGGCAGACTGACACTTGTAAAGCTACACTGAGTGATAAAGATGAGCAAAATATCAAACAGAACCATCATTAACTGAGCATTGGACAATGTCTGTGAATTGAATATAGGTAGAATCCTATAGAAAAAGAACTACTTAACTGTGTAATTAAAGACTATACCATACCTAGAATCGATCAGGATATTTTTCAGTAAATCACGAAAGTATTGATGTATCAAAACTGTTTATGAAACAGGGTCAGTTTCCAGTCCAATAACATTTTGTGAAAAATAACTTTAGAAAATTTAGAAACATCTGTTTTTTAGAGTGGAAAGCAATTCTTTTAGCAGGAATATTTTTCACTAGAAAATCATAGTATACAAAAAATGTTAAAGTAAAAAAGTTTGAAATAAAAATGAAATATTTCAGTTGACAAAAACCTTCTTTTTTTCAGATTTTCAGACCACATTATTTACTAATGTTTCACTTTTTCCTGTATTTAACCACTCAGGAATTACTACAGGATGGGACAAGCTTCTTGTTCAGGTCCTGTCAGGATGTTCTTTTCCATGTTTAGAGGATCTGAATCACAGTTGCACAGACAACTTCAAATTTGGTATTACCTAGTTTTTTAATTCCAGTCTTTGAAAACTTAATAATGATTTTATAAAATGGGACTTTGTTGTGCCCTTAAGTATATATTCCCTAACATCAACATATTTTATTTATTTACAGTGTGCAGAGCACACGCATGCTGTGATTCCTGACTGGGGCTATCACAGTTCAGGCTAGAACAAAGCTTACTTAAGAACCTTATTTATGCTTTATTTTCAGGCATCTACCGAACCAGTCCTTCTACAGCAAGTGCCTAACTTCTCTGTTTATCTAATGGAGAAAGCGTAGATGCCTTTTAAAGTGGAGTGGATTCCCACCCAGAGGCCTTCAAAAGCTCTCCTGACTCTATGAGAAACATAAGCACGCACTTTAGCAGAACGAGGTCATGAGATATCTAAAATTTAGGCGCAAGTTGGACATTTGCGTGAGGCAGATTCAGTCTCAACTTCATAGGGTTTTTCTGCTTGGTGATCTTATCTGCTCTTTACCTAATGCATGGTACCTAACACATCTTTACAAGTCCATTATGAGAGAGGTAAGTCTTATCTGTGCCCATTATATAGGTAGAAAATTCGAGGTAGTGACAAATGCAATGGAAAGAATTGCTGAATCCCACTTGTTGCAGTTCATGGGGCAGAAGCAGTGGGAACAGCAGCTGCTGGCCCAGACTCACCCTCAAAGGCTTCGTTGATGATTCCAGTTGCTGCCTTGCTGTCTTCAAGGCAGTGGATGAAGCACAGTGGAGACTGTCTTATCTCTTGCAGTCTGTCCTGAATATAAAAGAAAGTAGGTCTGTTGTGAGGTTCTTGGGCCCAGCATCTTGTCATTAAATCACATCTGCAAAAAAAAAAAAAAAAAAAAAAAAAGATAAAATGCAAATATTAAAGATAGTCAAATCATTCATCTCCAAACACAAATCATTAAATCCTCTGACAGGCAAGTTCAGCCTAGATTTTCAACTGCTGAAAACTTCATATGTGGTGCAATGATTTTCACCAGCTCATGAAGGAAGGAAAAGCAAATTTAAGGTCAGTTGTCAGGAATACTTACTATGAATGTTTTTAATTTTTACAAAGCTGGATATTTTTGAGATTGGGAGTAGCTATAACATTTTTGGAAAAAAGACATATTTGCTGGTAATACCTGCTCTCACCAAAGAAGTCACTGGTATTTTCAGTGAAAGCAGAAAAGGAGATATTTCTCTCACAGAAAAGAAGGGATCTCTAAAAACAGAAACGAAACTGAACTCGTTCCACCTCAACCTCAGAGGAAGTTTGAGGCAGAATCCAGAACAGAGAGGGTTAATTTAGACTTCTGCCTCCAGTCCAAAACAAATACAAGTAGGTTTTCCCATCAACGGCAAAAACGGTATGAGTTTTCTCAGGATTTAGGGGAATCCTCACCCATCTTGCACAAAACTTTTGGTACCATTCAGTGAAAAAAACTGCCCTCCCTGCTTGTCTAAAGGATAAGGCTGATTTATATTGCTTGCTTGAGGGCATGAATTGTGGCAAGTCCCGGCTACACAGAACCAAATCCTACAAAAGCCAGGGTGAAAACCAAAATGTAACCAGCACCTGGATGTGCTAAGTGTTCAGAGGGGAGAGATGTGTTAGGATTTCAAAACGGGGAGTGTAACATTTGAGTAGTCAGTGAAAGGATGATTCAGGAAGCTGTTAATGGAATGCAGAGTATTCACCTCTAAGCGGTAAATTCAAATCCTCCCCTGACAAGCAGCGTCTAAGACTTACTGCTATGTGATACCAGGCGTTAGTGAGTTATGTGAAATGAATTGGCTTGCTCAGATCCTCAATTATCCTTCTTAAAAGGAAGGAAACTACTGTCCTTTTCCACAAATGTGTATTTTACAAAACTCTTGATAACAGCTGAGAGATATCTTTTTGACTTCTGTTTTTTCAGCGATATTTTTCATTAAAACTTTGGATTTGAATGAAAACCATGATTAGAAAATTTGTTTCAGAACCTTTTTTCATTGACTTGTGTCATATCATTGCAGAACCAGACAGAATGGTTCTGTTTTTTCAAAACAATTCAGTGAAATCTTGAAAATGTGTTTTAAGAATCTAAAAAATGGTAGTGACTCCCTATCACCCTGAATCTCTTCAACTCCTTATTTACCTTCAGCTGTACTAATTATTGATGTCACAGGAAACATAGGTGAAAATGTACTAACTGGGACTCAAAATGAAGTGAAATAACTCAAGAGATTTCCTCTTGCTGCCAGCAAAGTGTTTGCCACATTTAATTCGAAAGTCAGCCTTGAATGACAGCAGCCAAACAATTTGCTTTCTAGTCATCTGTGTTTCCAGGATATCCTAGACAAGAACATCAGTCCAGGTGCTGTGCTTCTCCAGGTTAGTGCTCGGGCTCTCATGAGCCGAGCCCTGTGCGAGTTGTAGCAATGTACTAAAACAGCATTAGAGCTTAATGAACACACTTCTACTCTAACGGAGAGAAAGAAATGGACTGCCATAAGCAACAGAGGGAGAAAGAAATAGGAAGTGATACGTAAGTCATTTAAGAAACAAGAACATGACAAATGTGAATTCTGAATATTTTTGCATTCCTAAGACCAATTTTTGTCTTTTTAAACAACTAACTTTTTAAATAGACAAACTACTTCACAAAGCCATTCAGGTTGTTATTGATTGGGGGCATCCATTGTTGATAAAGTCAGACCTGGAATTTTCTCATTTTAGTTACATTCTGTGTTCTTATTTCCTAAATCAAATTACTTTCTGGTTGGTTTAAAATATTAATACCAGAATTGATATTTTCCACAAAGTATTTAATTCAGACAGGTTTTTGGTTCCTAATAACAGAAACTCTCACCCCTTCTCAGAATATATCTGTAAATTTTGCAGGGACAGCTATTTTCAGTGTGATATTTAGCTTAAAAGGCTTGTTGTGACATCCAAAGTTTTAAGTCACATGGCATAAACTTTTACTAGCCCAGAAATGCACCAGCAAGAGATTGATCAAGAAAGTAAAAGACAGACTAATACACCAAGCCATACATGAAAGACAGCTGCAGCACATTCCTATATTTTCTTTAGGGTCAGATATGGGCTAACAAAGACCGAACTCCTTCAGTATGAAGAAGAGGCTCAGAGGATTCCCCTACTTGACTGGGAAAGCCTTACAAGAAGAAATGAAAAATAACAGATCCAAACACTACACCAGGTTTATGTTAGGTTTAAGAACCTATCTGTACACCTACACTTTACAATTGTATTTTATCTGGGCTGGACAATAGGTAACAAAATTTCCAACAGAGTTGCATCTGTGGAGAAGATAAGGACTTGAGAGCCCAGAAAACCAAAGGACTATTACTGGTTAACTAATATTGGAGACTCAAAGTGAATTATCCCTGAAATTTTCTGTAGTGCATGTGAGCTACAGGATATTACTAATTTTCTTTCATGCAAGATGGAAAATACCATTGATGTGGGGATTTTCTTAAAAAAAAAATCATTGGGACGAAGAAGTGGTTCTGTGAAGGTTCTCTGCCTTCATTTTATGCATTTGCATTTTGAGCAAGCCTTTTTTGTCTCTCACCTCCCAAATCTCCCAGACGGATTTTCCCAGAACCGGAGAGAAAAAGCCTTTAGTTATCAAGGTTTTATCATCAAACTCAACCATGTAATTTTACATAGGAGTGAGCATTTGGTGGAACCACAGCTTCAGGTCAGCAAGTGGTACCACACTTGTACAAACTCTCCTAACTGCAATCCACAGCCTTCAGGGTATACGTGAGGTGAGCTCAGTTCACTTGTGCCAGATGTGGATCTCTGACTACAAAATGAGTGCCATTCATACACCTGATTCATATTGCAATAGATGTGAACTTGTTTGTAGATCCCCAAGCCCTTTTTTCAATTTATCACCAAACTTTACCCACTCCACACTCCACTGCATGGAAGCAGATGATTATCCCCCTGGAGCAGCATTTTGGGGAGAAGAGAGGAAGAACTACTTCCTTTCCCCCCCTCCCCCGCCAACACAATCCCACTTCCTTAATGCTTTCTTATGTCCCAAGGTTTCTGTCAGCCCTGCTTGGACCTGCAACGTAAGCCTACCACAGATTCCTCAACACTTCTCAGCTGAAGTAGTTTGGCCTTTGAACTCTCTTTCTATCAGTGATGGTTTGTTTTGTCAAATGACAATGAGCAAGCCAAAGTGCCAAGGAGACAATTACTGACTGCTGATGTCCTGATGCAGGTTCAAAACCACAGGGCGGGAAGCAGGAATGTCAAGAATCCCAGCATGCCATTAATGACGAAACAAAGTAGCAAAAGCTATTTACGCTACTGACAGAAGCTGCATGCAGGTGCTGAGTGTTCACCAAATGAGATACAAGATGGTACAAGAGTCTAAGAGCTCATTCGACCCCTTGGCTTTCAAAAACGGGGTTACTGTGATTAGGCCCTGAATCCTACAAGTTAAAACATGCAGACCAGCCTTTAAGACCTACCAGGTCCTACCTCCTACACAAATTTTTAGGGACTGGGACCTTGAGAACTACTTCAATCAAACATAGTTTTCATGATTCTTCTGAAGATCTTGCCACTCTTTTTAAAAGTAGCTTATGGGTTTCTGTGTGGGCTTGAATAACAAACAAGTACATGGATATACTTTATCACCTATACCTTTTATTCACGAGACAGCTGTCAGGAATTTTTTGAGGAAAAATTTATCAGCAAAAAAATACTGAAACTGAAATTGCCTCTCATTTGCTCTGTCATTTCCAGTTCTCCCTCTGCTCTGAATGCAAAATCTAATGTCTTCAGTTTTTCAGCTCCTCTGAGTGATAAAAGTTTTGTTCTTGTTGTTAATATAGTATTTCTGCTATCCCTACATAATGAGAAATTCTCGTCAGCTCTGGAACTTGGAACATTGTAATTGATGTGAGACCTACCAGACAGAGCAGGTTTGCCAATCACCGAATTATTCCTAAATCGTTTCCTGAGTCACAAGAGTAAGAGTTTTACACTTTGGCTAACTTCTCCTTCCATTCATAGGATCAGCTGTAAAGTGCATTGCTGTTACTGCTCATGCAGAGTGGGTAATATAGGAATTGAGACATGAAATTAGATAATACTGAATGATCATCAGGATCTGCTTCAACTTTCTCCCTCATACACTTCAGGATAGTATGTGTTTGATACACTATCTATATTAACATTTTTTTTCTTTTAATTGCATCTGAATTTTGTGCTCAAGAAACAGTTCAAAATTGAAAGTTTTGTTTATCCAGTTCAATTAAATACTAATCAGAAGTGCAGACTTCTCTCTTGTTGTTCTGCTTGAGCTTTTCTTATTGGCTTTTGTAGGAGTTATATCTGCAAAGAGAGCATGGTTCATTTTCCACATAAAATCTAATGTTAGCATATTTCTTGCAGCTACCAATGAGAGAACCAGTTATATCCAGTTATATCATAGGCACATGGTGTATTGGGACCAATAATTTCTCTCTTAAAGCCATCATAACTTCTAACCAATACTGAACTGGTTGGATTCAAAGCTAAGCCCCAGTGGTAAAAGGATGTTCAACTCATTACCCCTTATTTCTTTGATTCAGCTATCTTTTTCTGTACAGATACTTCTCAGCTAAAAAAAAAAAAAAATGCAATGTCTGTGCTCAATAGGTTAAATTTAGAGATAGAAAAACAGTCTGAAAGCACCTCAGAATTTAATCAGGCACTCTTGGCCTGTTATCAAATTACTACAGGATTCAAGCCCAAGACTGAATTTATGTTGTCTCTGAAATCCTGTTAAGAAGACCAGTATGCATCAACCATTCAACTTGAAGACTTAATTTTCAGCTGTCACTGAATTTCTCACTCACAGGCTGAGTTACTGGATGAGTTGGTAGAGGGCTCGTGGCTACACATGCAGGCTGTTTTATTTGAACAAAAAACGGAGGATGTTGAACTCTGCATGGGTCTAAGTAGACATTTAAAATTATGGTCGCCTGGCAATAAGCCTCTTGCTCTTGCTCTGTCTTATAAATATTACCAACATTATTCAAACAAAGTTAACTTACAAGTCATCAGGACAATTGTTTGGAGATTCCAGCCTTCCTCCTGATTGTACATGGTGTAAAACTTCCGTATTGGAAAAACCTGGATATGGCTGTTGACCCAAGGTTAGTGTTTCCCACATTAAGATTCCAAACGCCCTAAGAAACACCAACAAATAATTTTAATTACCTTAGTGATCATGAGCAATCTCCCTATCAGCAATTAACTAAAATGCCTCCAACCTAAGAAAAAGCTCAGTTAGAAAAATTAGGACTAAGTAGTTTTAATTTTATGTGAAACAATTCCTACAGCCTTAAGCCAACCTCTCGGATAGTTAAAGTAAATATGTGGAACCAACACACTTTCCCAGACTCACTGAGATACATTTCAGAAGACTGAGCACACACAGCTTCTCTAGCCATCACTCTCCATTTGAGCATGTCCTCACTTAATCAAGGGTTTAGATATCTCTAGAGGTGTCACTGGAAATGGAGAGAGTTACAAGTTCTCCTAAGTACCACTCACAAAGCAATCAGCACCTCATAGGGTTTGCTATATAGAACTAAATGGTTTTCTTAGATAAATGTAAGAGTGGCAGCTAAATGGTTAGGTTGCAGGTGCTGAAGACTTAGATAAAAGTTTGGTGGGCTACAGCCTACCCATAAGTGCCTATGCTTACCCCAAGTCTAAATCTATGTGAATCTCAGGTTTAATGGATCTGTTTTCTTTTGTTTTTTTCCATGCGTCCTGTCAGGAGGTCTCTGCTTCTTCATCGTAAACTCAAACCCACCCAAATGTCCACTTCAACTATACCACTGCAACAAAATACTATGACCTTCCCCTGACATTGCTGAGAAATTTAGGTCTAGATAAAGGCCTAATGACACATATGAGCTTAAAAATAAAGAAGTCACTAGAAGAGGGTGAAACTATAAGGGGAAAGTATTTGCCTGTAGGAAGGAAATGCCAATTAATCTAATGGAAGACTGAATGGAAAGAACAAGATGTTGGTAGCCAATTCACTGCCCAAACAAGCAAAAAAACATACTGCAGGCTTAGTATAATATTGTTTAATCAAATGACACCAGTTCTTTACAGCCAGAATCCAAAGGTAGATCCCAAAGCATTAAGTGAACAAATATATACATGCAGGTACTGTCATAGTGCCAAACTATGAGAAAGTTATATTAGAAAGATATATGCCTTAGCCTATAAATGATTAGAGATGGCTATATACAAATTCATCATTGCTCTGGTAAACCATTCTTTTTCTCTGTGGGATTTAGCATTATTATTTGCGCAATTGTATGGCTGCTAGAACTCACCAGACATCAGAGTGATTAGTAAAGACACCATCAATGAGGCTTTCAGGGGCCATCCATCTCACAGGGAGTAGTCCTTCTCCTCTTTTTCTGTAATAATCATTTTTGTAGATATCTCTGGCAAGTCCAAAATCACCAATCTTTACTACCCGGGAGCAGCTCTCATATTCCTTCACAGATACAAGGCAGTTGCGAGCAGCCAAGTCCCTGATTTGTAAAGCAGAAACAAGAGGATGGAGTTAGCATCACAGAGTAACTCAGGCCAAAGGGATCCTCTGGAGATCATCTGGTTCAACCTCCCGTTCAAAGCAGTGCCATTCATGAAGTCAGATTAGGCAGCTCAGGGCCTCATCCAGTTAAGTTTTGAATGTCACCAGGGATGAAGACTCCACAGCCTCTCTGGACAGCCCATTCCAGTGAGTGATCCTGCTCACTGTGAAGAATATTTCCTAATTTCCCTAGCTGCAACCTGTGCCCATCACCTCTTGTCTTTTCCCTGTGCCCCTCTGAGAAGAGTCTGGCTCTGTGTCCCCTATAACTACCCATTAGGCATATGAAGACAATAAACAGATCTCTCTGCTTGTCCTTCTCTTTGTTGCTAGTAATATGATTCTTGCCTCCTGTGCAATGGGTCCTGGGTTCAAATCTCAGAGTAGCCCACCACTTTGTGAGAGAGCTGAAGATGATTCTAGCAAACTAACACAAAATTATATTGTACTCCAGTGCTTTCCCCTTCCCATTATATTGTGACATCTTTCCCAGGAAATCTTTTCCCAGGTAAAATAATTACTCCTGGTACTGTGGGTAAGCATAGGAAAACTGAGGAAATAAGCTCTGTACCTGTGTATGAAACGCATTTTCTCTAAATAGACACAGCCTTTGCAAATATCCAAACATATATCCAAGAGATCAGTCACTGTCAGTAAGGGACTCTGGAGCTATAAGAAACAGAGACAGAAGTTAGCCCTGTCTTCCAGCTTTATAAGCTCAGAAAGACAGCTTTACTATGCCAATATGGTATTGTTTTCTCATTTGAAACTCATAGGACTTTTCCAAAACATTCAAAAAACAGGGAGGTGCAACATCTCTGTATGTCAAAAAAGCAGACACCAATTACTGGCAGGGTAAACTGCCAAATCATTGCCCTGCAAGGCAGGAGAGCATATCCTGTTCTTTGATGTGGGGCTAAGAATATCCTGGGACCTTCAGAATTGCTTCTTTGCTGTAGCAGAAGAAATGGGATCCTGAAAATTTTCTCCCCATATCAGGCTGCTGTATTTATCAGTAGAAAAGATTATAGTGCATATCTCTGAATTCAGTACTGAGTATGGACTTGATTTGATCATGCAAATGAACAAGGCTATTACTATAATGCTATAAAATTTCAGTGTCGAGTCTTTTTGGCCTGCATTCCTACCATCCATATTCTTAATTTGTATGCTGACTATGAAAAAAACGACTTAATTGAAGAGGTTTATCCCTTTCTCTTTTCCTCTTTCTTTCTAAAGCCTTTGGGTATACAGTGTCCTCTTCTGTACTTGGACTCTGCCTAGCACATTACAGATACTTCTGCTATTCAAAGAAAAAAATATATATGTGAGGTTTAATAGACCAAATACATGACCACCATTATTTATGATCACTTTTCAAAGCACTGTTCATGGCGTGCATAGAAAGAAACTCAACAGGCATCTCATGACTGAAAAAAGAGTTTTTGTCAGTGGCCTACTGACGTTCAATCCATTTCACAGCACCTCTAAATTCAAATTCTGCATTTGAACAACACTGAGGTCCCAGGGCGTTAGGGAAAAGTCAGGTCAGAGACTGCAGACACAGAAACAGCTGGACATCAACAGGGCCTTTAAGGAGGAAGAAAACTGAGAAACAGTGGGCAGCTACAGGTTAAAAAACATATCAGTTGGGTTTCCTATCCTACCTTTTGCTTCCTGGCTCCTCGTAAATAGCTAAGTAGATCCCCTCCTTCCATCAGCTCCAGTATAAGGTACTGAGGTTCATTTAACAGACACACTCCAAGTAACTTCAGAATGTGGGGGTGATCAAATTTACTAAAGAGAAGGAAACGACTGTGAGATTATGTATGAAAAATTCCAGTTTGTTGATAGCTAATAACTTGCACATAGCTGCCGGCAATGAATGAGCAGTTTGACTTTTACAATCCTGCCTCTACCAACAGTGTGAACTTACAATGTTTGAATTTGCTCAGTCATGGGGAGAGTTCAGGGACATTCATGCAAAATACAGACTTACACTATATTTTGGTGGGCAGTCTAATGCATGTACGCATATTAAAAGCACACTTCATCATGTTTCTAGGAAAAAGGAAGTAAAGCAAGGTAGCCAAATGGCAATCTCAGCTAAGAATAACATGGGAATCTGTAGTATTTTAACAGACTGCTTTTACTACTGTAATCACAGCAGAACTGTTGATTCAGAGAAATGTGCAGAGAAAGGTAAAAGCACGAGGTGCACCATATTATTTACACAGTCCAAAGGAGAATTTTCTCTCAGAGTACATTTTCAAGAAGAATAAAATATGCAGGAGGAGTATTTGGAGTAAGGTATGCTACATACTGCTTTGTGTGTGTCCAAAAAGACAGGGATTACCACAGAGCAATCAGCAGCCTGACATTTAGCACTTTTCAAAGAGCGGAGAATATTTACGGGCTCTGTCAGTGCCCGAGCTTTCACAATTACATGTCTTGTGTTTGAAAATGGTTTTCCCTTCTGACTGCTGTGTGAAAGGACTCACACCAACAGTCAGAGAAACTTGACTCTACTGGGGAAACTGGCGGTGTCTAAAGTGCTGTCAAATGCACCAGTGTAAACAAACAAATAAAGCAGAGAAACATTTTTCTTCTAACCTCTTTCAATTCTAGTAATCTTAGGTGTGGTCAAAAACTCTTTAACAAGAAGTGTGATTCTGAATTTGACAGTTCTCCCCTTACCCCCAGCACATACCTCTCAATCAGACAAACCCTGGCCCTCACAAAAACAATAACCCAGGAAGGAGCACCTGGCACTTTCCTTACAGCTCAGCTCACCCAGCCCTTTCTCCAGTGAGCTGTCATTCATTAGTTCCCAAGTGACGGGATATACCCAAGAATTTGCTACATGTATTTGGACACAAATGACTTGCCAATGTCCAGCATCAAGGGACTGTTTGCAACACAGGTAACTCAAATATTTTCCCACTGCTGCATAGTAAAAATAGAAGAAACAAATAGTCCTTGCTTAACTCGGACAGTGTGCATAACACTGCAAGCTGAATTTTAATATGCTTTCAAAAGGGCAAGCAAAATAAAAGTTACATTTAAATAATGAACATGAGGATTTGCAAATAATCAGGTATGCTTGTGTTCCCCTTCTGCCCTTGGATTAATTTAAGAGATCTTATAGATGAATATCAATAAGTATCACTAAGCCCTCCAAGAGAGAATTAAATCACTCTTTTCTAGATAAAAAAAAGAAAGCTTTAAAGCATATAAAACATACCAACTTTTTTCTTGATTTAATGACTATTGGGTATATGTAATATTTAAATTTTCCTATTCTCTTGGTTTCTTTATCTCACGGTACTGGTGTGTATGTGGGCACACAATAGCATTTACATTTAAATACAGTAATTTCCAATTACATATTTTTCCTGGATTTCTGTTTTTGGACTATATTCTGCAGAAAGAAAGCAGAATTGGGGATGCTTCTGAGATTTTCAAAAGGCTTTATCCTCAGTCAGTGTCGAGTAGGTGGAAAAAGTTAGGCAAAGAAATGCAAGATTTTTGTTTAATATGGAAACACAGACAAAAAAGAATTTTCTGAAAATCAATTCCAAATTTAATAACACTATGTTTTCTGCACAGAATATAAAATCCTCCATTTCTCAAAAGATGCTTCTAATTCTGCACACACAAAATAGAAGTCAGAGAAGTGCAGATCAGCAGATCTGAAAATGAAACCCTCTTCTTAGTCTTATGCTACCAGCTGAAAACTTCATCTCAGCTTCTACTAGTCTTTGTGGAGACTCTAGAAAAACAGAGTTTCAGCAGAAACACAGACCTTTCCATGTAAAACTCACACACTGCTGGCAGGTATTATCTGCTTGCATCCACCTCAGTAGAAGAGGCATGTGGCAGCCTCTAGTGGTAAACACGTACATTTTTAAACCAGATTTCCTCATTATATTGAAACTTGAGGCATCAGCTTGTGTTGATAAATTTATTTTGATAAAATGGGATTAGCGAAATGTTGCCCAGTTGTCTTTAACTAACTAACTTACTTCGAGGGGAGTAAAGATGCTGGACTGTCTCAGTTCAAAACCCAATAAATCCACGATATAAGCATACCTAAACTGCAGTTTGCATCTTAAATTTTGCAAATCAGTTTTATAGCTTTGCTTTCACCAGTAGTGATACAATTTCTCAGCAGAAACAGGAGGGCTCCCCAAAATGCCACACTAATTTGTTCAGAAGAATGAAAGCACCAGTATCCTCTAGAAGGCCACAGCCCTCACGTGTACTGGCTTTAAAGAGTGCCTAGTAGTAAAGTTGTCCTTACCTCATTAAGTGTGCTTCCTTCAGGAATTCACTCTTCTCATGGTCTGTTGCACCTTTCTTCAAAGTCTATTCAACAGAAAGCAAAAAAGTAAGGATACTCAGGACACCACCACTACTATCATGCAGCACTTAACTTAAGCCATCAGACACAGACACAGCCTTACATACACTCTTAATATTTTTCAGGGATCATACGGTGATAGTCTCAGCTTTAAGTGAATTGTGCAAAATACTGTAATGAAATCACCTAAAGCTCTCAACTCCCATTTCTGTGGTACAACCTCTCAGACAAGTTTGTCTGCCTATCCCATTCTGTTGCCAGAGAAATATGCAGCTGTGATTACCTTGACTGCTACTTTGGATTCTCCACTTCCATCTGCCAGGATATCTACTGCAGTCCCTTCATATACCTCTCCAAATGCTCCACTTCCCAGCAATTTGTATAAGTTTAGTTTGTCCCGAGGGAAAGCTGGCAACGATTCAATCTCTTCTGAAGAAGGAAGAATGCTACAAAACAGGAACACTAGTCACTTTTTAATAGTTAAAAATGGTTGAAATGTTATTAACATTCTTCCTCAAATGCATCTGGTACTGTCTGTCTCATCAGACATATTTAAGGGGGACTTGGGTGAAGTCTGGATGTTTTGGAAGCTATTGGAATATATCAAGTCTTTCCCTCCCCACGCGCTCGCATTTCCTTTCCAAGTGAGCATGCAGGGTGGCCTAGTAGAAATCAAGGCCTCCTCCAGCTGGCGTGCGTGCCAGGGGACCAGCACAGCAAGGCATACTTCGGAGAAGACCAGCCCTGCAGTGCAGATGTGGATCTTAACTCCACCTCGATGTGTCAGGGATGAGCACACTGATAAAAACCAGTCCGGGGAAACTCTCTTACTCTTTTTGTCCTGAAAACACACTTGCTCCAAGGATATACCTGACAGCATAACAGGCATTGGCTAGTCCCACTGTCTCAGCCACCTCCCTGAGCTGAGCTAACTCTTTATCTTCCTTGACAAGTACTATCTGGCCAGGTGAGACTGGTTTTCTGGATTTCCATCGTTGGTGCCATACTGGAATAGAAAAGCAGAATATCAGATGTTTCACTCTGAGAGCATCCCAGCATGAGATCAGGCTGAATGGCCAGGTTATCTGCTGCTCTCTTCATTACGACCTTCCAGCAGCCTGTGTACACAGGACATTTCTATCTGGCCAATATCTTTTCTCTACAGAAGACAGAGAGAACAGCTCCTTGAGCAGCAAAATCAAACACTCGCTTTTGTTTACGGCAAGACCCAAGCCCAAAGGGCTGGTGCTATGTCCCACGGAGAGGATGAGGGATGACAGGGCAGGTCCAGCTTAAGTCTGGACTCTTCTGTTAGGGACAAAGCTTGAGGGGAAAAAAATAGGACCCTTTGGTGAATAAACGTAGTACCCAACTTGAGAATTACAAGGTACAAGTTTTCATAAGGAGATACAAAAATATCAGAGCTCCCTCAGCATTCCTGTGCTTTCCCTGCAGGGAACCAACGGAAAGAAATGCCTGAGGATGGAGCAAGCTGGTATCCTGTCCCACATACTGCAGACATAACCAGCCATTTCTAGGGCTCTGAAGGACAAGAACTCCTGAATTCCCTCCAGCTCCCACCCCAGGGATTGTTCAGCATTTCTTTGAAATGGGGAAAAACCTGGAAGCCTGTCATTTCCTGCCATTTGAACTGCCTTTTGTTGCTGCCTGGCAAACCCAGGAGATGCAAAAACCAGCCACATACCAAAAACAAGCAGTATGACCACAGTCAAGCCTAGCACAACAGTTCCAATCATAACAGCGACAGCAATGACAGTGTCTGGAGAGGTCATAGTATCTGTTAAATAGAGTTGGAGAGTTGGTAAATGATTGTGTATACAAACCGTATCATCCTACTGAGCTAAGCAAACCTGAGAGAACCGCAGGTTCACTTCCCTTGAGCTGCCTGCTGTCTTCATCTATGCAAAGCTCTCTTACAGGCTATATATAAACATCTATGTTTGGTCCAACTAATTCTCCTCCCCCAGATCAGGGCCGTTCCTTTGGTGATGATCTACTGTGCATAAGGAAAAAGAAAATGCTGAACTGTTTAACCACTTAAGGTGTGATTTTCAAAAGCACTCACTGAGTGTGGGTCTAACATTCCTGCTGAAGGCAATAATTAAGTTCCCACAGGCTTAGCCAGCCTGGACGCCTACCTTTACTTCAAGACTTATCTTGTGATGCAGAGTACAGGGGCACAGAGACAAACCAGTATAAACAAGCAGAAGCAAAGCTCAGGCCCACCGTCCCATGCAGAGAGTCTCTATGAGCACTGGCAGCTAGGCTCACTGGATGAATGCAACCTTTTACCATCCCTTAGACACATAACTTTATCTGTGCAGCAATATCGTCATAAAAATAGCTGGCGTCTCTTCAGAAATCAGTGTAATTCTTCTGAATAAAGAGCTTGATTAACAGAATACGAAAGTACAGGACATACCTTTGCCCAAAACGATAGCCTCGCTGGTGTCACTATATTCACCAAGCCCCAGCCCATTTGCAGCTGCCGCTCTGAACTGGAAAGTTCCTTCTAAGTTCTCGGCCTTCCACGTGCAAATGCTGACGCAGGAGCCGTTGTAAACCACCTCCCACAAGGACTTCATTTTGCTAGTGTTGTCAGACTGCTTCCTGCAGAGGGCACAGCAAAGTAACACAGGTATATTATTAATGAAGGGAGTGCTGCTGCTGCTTCTCTCCCACTACTCATTTCAATATCACAGCTTTCACGAAATCTCTCTGCCTGCATGAAAACTCATTCTATTCATGGGGCTTTGGCTACAGAGCAGAAAATCGTACCATGCTATTTCAGCAGTGCTGGGAATCACACATCTTTAGCCTGGCAATGGAAATGAATTGCTAGAATCTTTTAGACATAAAAGGCTACAGCACTCTTCCACCTGCTTCAGTGTATGCCTCACAGCCAAGATTTCAAAACCTTTTGATTTAGCTTTCAGAAAAAAAAAAAAAGCATTTATTTTGTGTACCACGAGAGGTTTTTGTTTTCCTTGGCCTAGAGTAATTCAGTGGCTCTTGTGCATCAGGTTTCACAAGCTAAACAGGAAGCAAGTCATTGGCAGTGAAGACACAATTCTTTAGCTAGCCAGTTTCCCATAGTATCTGCTGACTGCTGGGTATATTTCTTCCTTTCTCCATTGGACTGAGATTAATTGCTCACAATAAATTCAGAGCTGATTATTCACCAACCAAAAGACAACCATTTATTTAAACTTGAAAGGCCATATCTGAAATATCATTTCATGTCACACAGGATTGTAATATTTCATGTGAAATGACCTTCATCAGTACATCAAACGCTCTTCCCACATTCTTTAATGCAGAAAAAAGGACAAACATTTCTAAACCAAAAAGATATGTGAAAACTATAATGTTCGTGTCCTTGGCACATTCACATCCTTACCATAGCTGTGTGAAAAGCAGGGGTTATATTTTAAAGGGCTATAGTTTCTTGAATACTATTGGTTTGACTTCACATTTTTCTACCTGGGTTAAAATGACCACAAGGCTCAATGTGAAATTCAGTCAAAAACATCAACATATGCACATTCTAACCACAGGAGAAAAGCATATTTCATTAAACTAAAACAACCTCCGCAATGCACTATGGATTCCAGAAGATGAGTAAGAAGCTGGAGCCTGGAGAAAGCAGCAACTAAAGCACAGCCATGACACGGGACAAGGGTCTGTCCTTTCTTTATCCATCCACAGTCAGACAGGTACAAACTGGCTGTTCGCATATCAAAATTATCATGGTCTCATAGCATGCAAGTCAGTGCTGCTGTACACTCACAGAACTGTACAGAGGAAGCTTACAGCACCAGGAAAATATGTCTGGGTAAAAACTTATATAGGTAAAGTATGCCCAGCTCCACAATGCCGTCAGTCCTTAACTGTCATAAGCGTCGAGTTAACTGAGGAAAAAAATCCTTGCTGAGTTTAAAATTTCGTTTTCTTTCATCACTCCTCTTTTAAATGATGTCATACGAATATCTCAGCAGGTGGAACCTCTTCAGTTTTAAATAAAGCCTTGCACTGACTACCTTAAAAACACCTCTCCAGCATCCTGGTCAAAAATTAGAAGTTTCAAAGTCACTGCCAACACCAGTATAGTCTAATCTGTCCATTCAGCCCCACAAGGCAAGACTAAGTGTGAATTCGCACTGTATGGATGCCTAATGAGCATGATATGTATAGTCCCGGTGATCTGTATTTGTTCACAGAACACTTGAAAAATTATCTAGTCATCCTGTCTTGGTGGGAATACCTTATGATCCTATCTGGTAACTGTAGAACATCTTTCCATAAGTCCTCTGAATTCTAAGATATTCCTCTATATATTTTCGTAGAGATTATTCACTAAATGCTTGAGAAATCTTATTTGAAGATATTTCCAAAGCTTCTTCTAATTCACCAATATTTATCCAAATATATCCCTGTATCTCAGGATTGGCCTGGAAATCTTGTTAACATATATTTTCTTCTAAAATTTTTAGGAATTTCTGGAGATGATGGGTATTGAGTTTACCTGAGGAAGAGATTGCATGAAAAGGTCCATTTGGGTCACTGATATTTCAGTTTTCCCATCAGAGTCAAACTGAAAGCCCCTGAGATCTCAGATCTATATTTGCAAGAATGATCAGTTGTATCAAGCACACTTCAAATTGTCCAACTTTAGAAAAAGTGATGAAGAGCAATTTTAACACAACCCTAATTTTAACAAAAAATAACACTAAACTGCTGACAATCAGAACAAATTAAATTGTCTTAACTTGTATATTCAAAATGGAGAAAGCAGAAATTGTTAGTCAGTTTAGAAAATTCATACTTATGCTTTTGATGCCCCTAAACTTCCTCATCAGGTCATGAACCCACTTACTCTTTAATAAAGAAGTACAAAAGAGGTTGAAGTTACAAGCAAGAATCATTCCAAGATACCAAAACACAAGGCTGATCTTCCCTCCTTGTCTGCCCAGAAGCCCAGTCAAAGACAATTTCAAAGACACAAACAACAAACTTTCAGGGCTTTCCAAAATCTGAGTTTTGTATTCAAAAGGATGCTCAACAGCTATTTCTCAGCTAGCACGCTAGAGTCGAAGTAGCTGTCATGTGCCTGTCCCACGACTCGTAGTCTCATTTCCCAAGAAACAGGTCAGCAATACGAATTGTTCGGCAGTGCAAGAGCAGTGCACCCTACCCTCTGCTTTTCATGGGGACCCTGCAGCTGTCCTCACCACCTTGGTCTTAGGACACGCAGCTGTGGAGGCCATGTGCCACAGTGAGGCCACGTCTGCCTTTCAGACAGGAGAGTGTGCTGCCAGAAATGCTGCTGCTGCTTCCCAAGCAATTTGGCCCCAGCACTTCTGGTCGCCCTCCTTCCTTAGAAGCAGTCAGGGATTTTTCTTGACCCGCATTTGCACATCATCCCAGGGCTCCCTTGGAGGGAAGTGGACAAGTGCAGCACCTTTGGCACCTGAATTAGCCAGCCAGGCTATCTCACTGGAAAGGCCAGACATAGCTGCTGGAGAGCAGCCTGCTGTCCCTCCAGGCCTAGGTGCGTCCTGTGCCAAAGAGCGCCTGCACACACAGCTTACCTGCTTTCTAAGATGTAGTAGGTCAGATTGCTGCCATTGTCTTCAGCTTTTTCCCACTGTACAGAGCTTTTAGTGTCTTCTGCTCGTTTTGGAACTCCTGGCTTACTGGGAACACCAGCTTTTGTCGAACAGAGGGAAGAAACAGAATCCTTAAGAAGGGCTAATGGGTCATAGAGCAAATTTAGACGTGCACATGGATGTGTAGACGTACAAAACAAATGAGGATCTAGACCAATAATCCTCATGGAGAATGAATTTTTGGCCTTCTCTTTGCAATGAACAAATTTCAAAATTTTCATTCACATGCAGACTTTCACCACTTATGAGTTCATATGGACATAGATATTTAATTTCAATTTCCTTCACTCTTTCCCTCTGTTCCACTTGGAAGAAAAGCTCAGTTTCCTTCCTCCTATTACATTTGCAATTGTGTGATGTATTTTTCAAACACACAATTATTGGTTCTTAATACAAGAAAATTACCTGCTAAATATTGTGTTTGATTCTTTATGTCCTGAAAACAGTCTTAAAATCTTGTTATCTTACACTAAGTGCTTACCTGTAGTTTTAAAGCTTGTTGAAGAGGAAGTGCTTTTCACTCCTGTCACATAAACTACTGTTGCTCTTACAAAGTAGTTGGTAGAAGGAAGAGTTCCTGTGAGATTACACGTATAAACAGGTCCTGCTGTGCAAGTAGTGCTTGCAGAAGAAAACCAGTCACTTTTTGTTTGCCACTAGAAAAATAAAATATCATCGTGGTCAAATTTCTCACTCTGCTGAAACTGTCACAGATCTATTCCTGGACAGATTAGCTACTTTGCCACCTTTTAATACCATAGGGGAGAGATTATGCATATGCTGTTTCAAACATGGGACTTTGTCCTCTTAGAGACCAAGGGCACAAAAACTAGTGTTTTCTTTGTTTTCAGGAGACCTACAAGTCTTGGCAGCCACAAAGGACAACAGATTAAGTGACCCCTTTGCACAGCCAAAAGGAGCCTTCCCCTCGCTTATCTCCGTGCAGCTTGTATTTCTGGCTCACCCTGATGTGCCTGTGAGTTCAGCTTGCCATGATGCAGTTGAAAGAAGGTGGTTTACAGGAACTGTGCTATGATATTTGTTTTAGGGCAGATGGTAAATGTCTGATGTAGCTCTAATGAACCTGATTACCTATATTAAGGAATCTGTTTGATCCAATTTAGCATATGACATTTTCCACATCCAGTGGTCCAGACATTAGATCTGAAGCCTCCATCCATGTTGCTATCACTGCAGCACTTACTTCCACCTTGCACACTACAAGACCAGTTTTCCTCTCCAGCATTTTCTCCTAACCCCTATCACAGGAAAATAAAATTCAGATGCTAGGTTGTTTCTGATATTTAATGTTGAAATCTCATTTCTTTTCTTTCTTGTGCAGAGCTCAGACACGATTTGTAGCTACCAGACAGTTTGGGGAGGGCAGGTAAGAAAAGGGAGGGGACTATACTGAAACAGGAGACCCGCAAGGAATTCTGGTGGGGTCATCCAGGATGTCCTTTGGCACTATGGGGTATTAAATGCTGCAGCTGCAACTCCCCCTTGTTCCTGGCAAGCACTGCCTCCATCCTGACCCCTTTGAGCCACTACGACTGATGTCACCATGCCCAAATTGGCCACTGAGACACTTCATATACATCCTGCCACCCCATCCTGCTCACCAGGACAGAATTGTGTTAAGTTTGCTCTGATATGGAAAAAATACTGAAGTGTATTTTTACCTTCTGCAGTTCAAACCAGAAGCTGGTTACATTGACGTGCAGAGGAGCTTGCCATTCTAGCTGGAAGCTGGTATTTCTGGGCACTATGTTGACAGGTGCAGCTGGAGCCTCAAAAGTTGTTGCAAAGACAGGGGCACTTTCAGAAAACCAGTTCTCATCAGGGTGAAAAGCAAGAACCTAGCAAGGAAAAGGATGAACTGCACAACACAAGACCAATTGGAAAGCTGGCTTTAGCAACTCAGATTGTTTGGAAAAACAGGTGTTTTCAAACAAGGCAATACTCAGGCAATGTGGGACCAAACATTTTGAGCCTCACAACTTCAGCGTTGCACATCTTCAAACTGAAAGTTCATGGTTTCTAGGATCCTCCCTCCCCAGAGACTCTTCTCAGTTTCTCATTTCAGCTTTCTACCAAGATTCTTCTCTTTTTTAGACCTATCTTAAATGCCACAAGCTCTTATACAGGCATGCAGATGTCATCATCACATCCTGGGCAGTGTTTTAGAATCACAAAAACACTATTTGAGAAGGGACCTAAGCCCACTGCCTTCCACTAAACCATGATCAAATAAAATAGATGTTTGTGTGCACAAATTTTTATATTTATTTATATGTATATATATATTCCCCATTATACCATCCAAATCCTTAACAACAACAAAAAAAATCTAATTAAGCACAGAACAGATCCCCAGCCATCAGCTGAATGTTTTCCGAGTCCAAGAGTGAACTGCGAAAACTACTCTCTGACTTTATTTGTGCATGTACCCAAGGGTAAGTCTGTAGACCCCATGTTTACTTGTTTGCTTTTGAAAATGTCCCTGTGATGTTAGTCTTGCTGTCCAGATGCATCATTTATTATTTTCTTCTTAGCCTAGAATTCCTTCATCTGTAAAGGGAGAAGTAATATGTTTTGTTCTAATGAATCCACATTGGAAGTTTTTAATTCCCCTGTTATCCTCTAGTTGCTTGTATACCAAAAATTTCTCCTAATATAGTCCTAATAATACTTTCGGGTACTGAAGTTGCACAAAAGTGGCCTTTCCTTTTTGAAATTAGGTGTTATATTTGCTTTCTACTAGTCCTCCGGGACTGCCCCTCTTCCAAAAGCTCTAGAAGATATTTGTGAATGTTCAGACTATTTTAACTAGTTTCTTAAGCAGTGTAAGGCCATCAGATTCTGCTGATTTGAATATGCACTACCACTAGCTACATGCAATTGTATTAAATACCTAGTCATGGGTCTCCTGTTCATAAAACCTTTTTCTTGTTATTTAGAAATCCCTGTGTTCCACCACCTTCTTGATTTTATCACCATGTCAAGCTATTCCTTTATGCTCATTCTTACAGCAATGGCACATGTGCTCAGGCAATTATTATTGGGATTATTTAAGGGGCTCACCCCTGCCCCAGCTGTCCACAGAGCCTCTCTGCCTGAGTTCCTGTCTAACAGCAGGACTGGCAGAGGAGTGAGGTATCTGCACCTCAGTTCTCACAGTTCATAGCCCAGCACAGCAACCCAAGACACCAAAGATTTCGCATGATGCTAACATGGGAGTCCATGTGAACAGTGGCAGCTGAAGGATGGATATCGCGTTCTGCTGTTTCTGCTAGACCTCCTGGTACAGGCCTGTTATTATATTTCCTATATTTCTGAGATCTATAAAAATTCCCATTTCAATTTGGCAGTTGGCAGAAGCATATAGATCTTCCTCTATCTGTAATTTGTCTGGAAAGTGGAAGCAACTACTTCTTCTATTGTACTGACAGCAACATATTTCAATGAAATCCAAAATCAGCAGGTTTGCAACCACCTTTCCATATTCTTTTCTACAGAGATTTTCTTTGAAGGCTACCAAATAGTCAAGGCCCTATCTGCATTTTTAAGTCACTGTTCATCTTCTGCCTTTGTTAAAGAGTCAACACTGATATATTGTTCTTGTTTTGAAGTCTGCATGCATATTTTGTAATATGCTTTTCTTTAAAAATGTGACTGCTGCAAGACAATCAACATTGTACTCTGTCAGCTATTAATTCAGACATGACATATATCTGCAGATTTGTCAGATGATTTTTGTGTTATGGAACTGAGGAAAGATTGTTTTTGCTAAGTAAAAAGTTATTTATTGAGGGGAAAATATCAATATCCCTGCTCTCAATAAAATAAACAGAGGTTTCTCCTTCATTAAAAGTTTCAAAACTGTTGCTTTCCTGAGAAAAGTCCTCGTCATTTGAACATGCCCTATTTGCACTCTCATAGCCTGTTTATTGAACTACACCTTATGCTTCACAAGCCAGTCACAGATCCAGGTGCCCTCCTTTGAGAGCAGACACTTCCTGTCAGCTGAGCAGCTCTTAGCATGTTGCTGCATCAAGTATCAGGACAATCACGACAGGATTGCAGCAGAAATTCCTACTTACTCTTGAGATCTGTAATATGCCCCCAGAGAGAAAAGATCTCAGTTTTAAGGATTACATCTGAAAAACCCATATAGGAAGAAAACATGATGTTTAACTTTCCTTGGTCAGAAGACTGAAGGAGTGAGAGAAGTCTGTCAAGTTTTGAGCTCATATTTTCAAAATGCAAATATAGCCTTACTTTAAAGAGGAGCAGTCTAAAGACTTGCAGGCTAATGAGCAAACAGAAGAAGCTGCTTATAACTAACTATACCTTGAATATATTCTTTGTTCTAGGCTGGAACCCACTGACAGACCAGGCAAGTGTTCCATTTGGAAATTCACTTTTTCTCAAGGGTGTTGCTGGAACAGGAGTTAATAAATTGACAGTGATTTGATAGCGGATGGATTCTAGAGGTCCATTTGGCTTCGGAGGTTCAGTCCAAGATATGTTGATAGCAGTGTCAGACAAAACCACTGTCTGAATGAAACCGACTGCCTCCGGTACTGAAACAGAAAGAAAAATGAATCACTTTTTAGGTAAGGATTTCATGAGAGAGGTTTTGTTTATTTGCTCATTTGTTTTAGAGAAGTCAGAAAATGTCAATGAGGAAGGAAAAAAGGTTATCCACACATATGATCCATTTCCAGGAGTTATACTCTACATACGCAAAACCCATATTTTTGTATAGTCAGTCAGCACACAAGTTCAAAAATATTTTGAGGGACTATTTTAGTATCTCCTTGACTATCCTACCATGCCATCAGGAAAAAAAAATGCCTGCTCTCCTATATCTTTACCTTTATAGTCCAATCACAGAACTCCTGCTCTCTTTTAGTTTCTTAATCAGCATCTCAGATCTGAAATTAGCACGATGCTTACTTGGATATGCACTAAAAAAAGTACCCATGCACTACAGCAATTGGAAAGTCTTTTCACTGATAGAAGAGTCTGAACAAAACACGGATATAACTTACAATACAGCTTATAAGGTATATTCAGAGAAGAGTTAAATTGTTTAATTCTGGTTCTGTAAATTCCACACTCAATATAATGTGAAACTGCTTTAATTTTTTTGTCTGATCTAAAAGTTAGATTTCTTTAAAAGTTATTTTGAAGCACTTTATATTGAAATCTCTGAAAGACTTAAGGTTTTGCATCGCTTCTATTTATTCCTCCTCTCTTTAAAAGGAATCATAAAATTCAAGACATTTCATATATTATAATGCAAGAGCACTTCCTCATATGACCTGAGGTTGGCCTTAGACAGACAGCCTAAATTCATATAAGATGTCACTCTTTTCACAGTAAGCCAAGAGAAGATAGATAGACATAGATATAGATAGATAGATACAGTAAAATATCATGCACCCAGCTAACGTAATGAGCCTTCTAAACTTTGGAGATGCACTACATCCATTTTCTGTGGTAAACAGAAACACTATATTCTGGCCTGTCAGTCAAATGGGCCACTAAGTAGTTTGTAAAAGACGATCAAAATATTTGCAAATACATCATGCAGGCAGGATGGAATGGAAGGGGCTATTAAATTAAACAAGGTCCCCAAAGTTCATTTCCCATAAGTCCGTATATTCCTCAGCTCTTTGTTTTGCCCAGTTTAGAGTTTCTCAATTAAAGAGTTTGTTTGTTTGTTTTTAATTTCCTTTGAGAAAAATTTCCAGAGTCCAAGAACAAAGTTATATATATTCAGCAAAATGTTATATAGGCTTTGTACAAGAAGCAGCCATCAGAAAACTCCATTTCCTAAGCATTGTTTGCCATCATTTATAATTTTGCTCAGAAATACATGCTCTAGCTTAGCTGTGTAAACGAGAAACTGTGTTGTGGGTCTGATGTCCATGCCAGCTGGTTACTCACTAACTGTTTTGGAAAAGTCAGTCCTTCTTTTGAAGCTTAGAGATCACAAGCTTTGAACTGGCATATGACATGCCCAAACTCTACATTAAAAAATTCTTTTTTCCTATTGAACTGTCCAGGTAGGAAAAAGTTAATAAGGTTTTACACTATCTAGATTCCAAAACATATCAGGATGATGAGTGCATATGTTGTTATTTATGCCTTAGCTGCAAGACTGCAGACTATTCAAGCAAAATGTGCAGAAGCTGGATGAAAGATAAATTTCCTGATTTGTTAGCTAAAACATATGTGGGGTAAGAGTGACACTCTGTGGCAAGAGCAAAGCATTTATTTTTCCAAGTCTTTTTTTTTTTTTCCTCATTCCCTCTATCTTACTATTTGTTGGAAATTTCAGATTAATCCAAGCTTTTTTCATTTTGTTTCAGAATTAAGAGAAAGACAGAGGGAGTTCACGGAGCTTCAGAGGTGTTAAATAGCTTACACACTTCAAGTGGCTCTAGCAGCATCTGGTTACAATTTAAACTAGCAGTCACATTCATGAAATTGAGAACATAAGTGCCAGGACAGATATACATGCTGGCTACATCTGGTTGGAAATTTTTCAACAAATGCAGTTTGCCACTGGAAACTGCTGTTTTGCCAGAACTGAAAAATGTGAAAAGCTCTGGATGGTGACAAAATTACCTATTAAAAATGTTCAGGGTTTGGGGGGGGGTTGTTGTTGTTGTTGCTGCTGTTCTAGGACTTTCTTTTATTTTGATTCTAGTGTTTCATTTTGCCCTGACTAGAGAATCCTGCTCCGAGTTTCATGTTTTGTGTTGACTTGAGACTGAAAAATTCCATTTCAGTGGAGTGACTCAGTCTCCCATTTCACGTGTTATCTTTCCACCAAAAGGATGCATATTGCTGCAGGATGGCTCAGATTACCACACAAAAAAGCAACAGTGTGAATACCTGCTACATCCCAACAGTACTCAATTTTATTCAGTCAGTGGGCCCTACAAATTTACCAGTGGGGACATGGATCCCTGTGCAAAATAAATGAAATCTGCTGATCATAGGCCAGCTTTTCTTACTTTTTTCTACAGTCTCCTTAGGAGTAATTTCATCATCCACATAGGATGACAGCCTATTTGCTTGATACTGCAGATGCCCAGAAATCTCATCATTAGGTGATAAAAAAATAACAAGGTTGGAAAACAATCTCCAAAGTATAGCAGGTCTTATCCCTAGAGCAGAGTAGGTTTTTTGCCTGCCCCTCTTGTTCCACTTTCTTTGGCAAGATGAAAAGATGGACTTAAGCAGAAGTTCTCCTAAGGGCTCTTCTGACCTCACCCATTCTCTCCCACAGAAGTTCCTTAGCTGTCTTCTGCCATAATTAGAGATGCTTATTGATGTACTTATTTATATTTAGCTAGTCCCTACCCTGTCCTTTTTCTGCCCCAAATGACACAGTGAACATGCAGGTCAAAAGCCCTATTTCTAGCTTTCCCATTTGGGTGTGAAAGGGGCTGAAAAGAGCACACTGTAATTATTGAAGTAGACCAAAAACATGCTAGTGGTGTTCAGGCCCAGAGATGTAAAAATGAACTGGTGTCTTTTCAGCTCAATTCACAGCGGAATAAAACTCAATATCATTAGATTTTCACAGGGCAGAACCTGTATTACCCTAGGAAGCACTAATTATGAGAGCAGTGTCAACACTGGCAGCCAAGAAGAAAAAGTCTTAGTGTTGCATACATCCCACACACACCTAAACACGTATAACATATGCATTCAAGCACAGCTTATTGAAAGGATGGTCCAAGGCAGAAACTGCAACTGTTTAGCCATTTTTAATCATAGTTTATCTTTCCTCAGGAAGACAACAGCTAAAAGCAGTAAAGAACATATACATTTCTTATGACTCTTACAGATTCCTCAAGTCTGGTCTCCAAATCCTTCTGAAGATTACATTTTACCGATTACACAGATCACATTTTAAGCAGAAAATTTCTGTACTTTGCAATTTATAACCAAAACCAATGCACACCTTTCTTTGAGATGAAAATTCCAAACAAAATCAGAACAAAGTGTGAAACAAACCTCCATAAAGAGTTGTGCCAATTATCTCTTTTCCTATGGACAGCTGTTCAGAAGAATCAGAGTAGTAGTTTTTTGCTGCAACTTGTATGGCATAACTTGAAAATGGCTGTAGGTTTTCTATGACTGCTATAGGCCCCTGAAATTCCTGCAACTTAGAATCAGATAATAAGCATGTATTCTTAGAAAAGAGACAGCTACATGTCACCCCAATCAACTGTCAATGAAACAGGAATGTTAAAAAAAATAATGCAGTAGCACTTTTGTATTCTAATACAATTTAGTGTGTATAAAGATGATAAAATGACAGTTTGGGAAATAGATCAGTACAATCCTAAGGATGCGATTTAGGATACCAGCAAAAAAGCTGAGGCTGTAGTTAGTGTGGCTATAATACCACACTGTTCAGCAGCTAGTACTTGAATAGAAAATGGTATAGTTAAAAAAAAAAAAAGTAATAGAAAAAAAATTACTAGGGCAAGTACAACTACCACAATACACAAAGCCAAACCATATGGCTGCCAGACAGTCTCAACAGTTATTTAAACAGATTAATATCAACCACAACTGCACTTTTTACAAGTAGAAACTGAAGACCAGTTTCAACAAAATTTTAGCAAGGGCATGTTAAAAAGTTGAGGAGTACTTGTACAAAGGAAAACTAAGAAATCTACCATTTAAACAAAGAACTCCAAACAGATGAGAATTGCTGCTGGCTATATAGCAGGGGAAAAAATGTCTGTGAGAGAGTTCCAGAATGGTTCATAAAATTATTAGATGTGATATCACATCCCCTGTCAATATATATCACATCACATGCCTTTTTGTTCCAAAATAGCCATACCACTGTTTTTTGCAGTATGCCAGACAAATGGTAGGTTGAGCTCCTGTGGTTTTTAGTCACTCCTTTGAGAAATACCAGATATGTCAGCGTAGGCTGGGATATGCCAGGGCACAGCTGCTGTGGTGAGACAGATGGCAAACTTAACACAAAACTGCTGTTCGTCGTATTAAGTATAGTAGGTTTCTCAGTGTCTGGTGTTAGGCTCAGGCATCTTTTATCTAGAAAGACACCCAAAATTTCAAAAATATAATTACTGCTAGAACAATCCAAATTTGCCTGTTTTTCTACCACCATTCATATGAGAAAGTAGTACCAAAAAGTGTTCCCTTTTCTTTGGTTTCACAAATATAAACTGAATGTAACATGAATGCAACATGTTTAATTGTACCTGAATGTGACATATTTGATTACTTTGGTGGCTGCAAAAGTAGCATTCACCAAAATAAGTGCATGTTTATCTTTCATAAATGAATACAGACTTACTAAATTATTTAGGTTCTTCTTTAGGTACCTAAATACCTTGGAAATCCTAGTCTTAATTGCTGTGTTATCAAGGGCAGTATAGACTGTTGAGTCCAAACTTGCTTGTCACAGCAAAGAATTGCAGAGTAGAGGGTAACTTTCCCAAGCAAGGAAATATTTTCTCTCTTTTCTTCCAACAGGTTCTCAATTGTAAAGTTCGTAGTAACAATAAGGAAAGGCGAGACAGGTTTTGGAAGGAGAAAGGGTGCATATAGGGAGAAAAGAGTAGAAAAATACTCTTCAATAACATACAAAGGGTAACAGAAGACAAACCTTATCAGTGTATGTATTTTTAAAAATTAATTAAAACTATATATTCAAATGGACTTGCTGCCAAGAGGCTGGAGGAAAAGATTAAGGCATGTACATGGGGGAGAGGGCACTAGGACAAAAGTTTGCCCTGAGGCCTGAACAACTGACCTCCTTGTCAGGATCTTTCCTCCCTACGTGAGCAACCCTTCCATTCCCACCAGAGGCAGGTTCAAGTACATAAGGGAAGGAGAATAACAAAATCTGTTTGACAGAAACAAATGTAAGGTTGAGCTTTTGTCAATTTTATAGTTTCTTAGAGTAGTAACATTCCCATGGGAAAAATCCCAGATGGAATAAAAAATTGAGTCATTTTCAGAATTAAAGTTTCTGTCAGGCAGTTCCACAGAAATATGTTTACCCTGACAAGAAAATCCTTCACTACATATTCAGTCCCCTTCCTCCTAACCCTGAAGAGAAATCATTCTCTCACAAAATCTGTGACAGGACAATAATTTTCACTGAGTGCTTCTGATGTGTTAAATGATCAATTGACATCACATCTCTAGATAGCAATTAAATAGGTTAGAATGAAAGAAAACTCTAGCACAACTGCATGCACACATCATGAAAGCAATAAAAAGCATGACAGTCAACCCAGTTGGTCTTTGCAAATATCATTTTTTCACATATACACCATTTGATTTCAACACTGAGGAGTAAATAGGATTTTTCTTATTTTGCTGCTTTCATTTCTTTTCCTCTTAAAAGCTTTTGTAGACAATTCTGTGCATTTTCCCCCCCCCCTTCAGAATGCCAAATCAGTGTTTTCCTCTAAATATACTTCTAGGAGTCAACGTAAATGAGAAGAGCTCTGTGGGGATCTCTGGGTAGAAACAATCCCTGAGGACTGAACTTCAGGGCTTTCCTCTCTTCATCAACTAAGCCCACATAGCCTGGTGTCACTGCAGGAAACCCTGTCCCTGTAGATAGGGATAGGGACTGGTACACTCTGCACCAGTGCCAAGCCCACACAGACCTCATGGGGACTACCTTGCCCAAAGTGCTGGTAAGAATAGCCTGGGCACTGGTCAGAGCAGCTGTGAGCAGGAATAATTCTACTGGATGGCCAAAACAGCATGAAATTCTTTCATTCCAAAGAAGTCCAGCCCAAATAAAATATTCTTTTGTATATTTGCCAGATTCTTATGCAAAATTTAAGTTAAAGAATTATTTTTCGTATATTCAGCATTCTAGTATGCGTTTGAAACCTCCCCACTTACAAACATAATTGCTATAGGTACCATGACTTGTAAAATTAGTTTTTATTTTTCTTTTGTTATGCTTCTATGACAGTTTGTTCAAAACATTAGGAGTTCTAAGTGAAGCTTGGGTCTACTAGCATGTAAACTGTAATTGCCTCTCAGGCATTTCTTTTCAAATCACTTTAATAAGCAGAGTTCTTGTTTGTTTGTCTCTGGAAATGCTTACATTTGTTTTCAGCTTTGCACACTTCTGAACAACAGCAGAAGTCATCATCATAATGGGGATCGTTAGCAAACCCTTGCAACAACACTTTGTGGCTACAGACCATCGTTGGGATACAGTGTTTGCTGGTTTTCTGTGTTTCAACATTCGCCACCTTTTCTAAATCTGCAAGTTCCAGTCAATTCTGAAAATAGATATGCTCTGGCATTAACATCCTGAGGCTTTGAAGCATGGGCAATCTTAATTATCATGACCTCCCATGTGACCTCACACAAGGCCAGTCCTTATTTTCATCCTTTTTACAATGTGCATAGTGAATTGTTTCCCTCTTGAATGTGTCTGCAGCCAGCAAGCATATTTTACATAAATACATGTACCATGATTTGCAATTCGAATGCATGCTCTGCAACAAATTTGTTACATTTACAAAAAACCCAAATCCCTGCTACCTGGATATGGTTGTACTGTTGTGCTGTAGGCGAAGATTTTCAACTCATGATTTGCTCTCCTCTGAAAATAGAGTTTTTTGCTTTCTTTATTTGCTCGATGAATTGCAGTGTACTCCTTTGTTTCAGCACTCCAATATATAAATTCCTTATCTACAGTCAGGCTGCCAACTTTCATATCTGTGGCAAAACATTGTATATTTAAGTTTTAGAATAAACCCTGAAAAGACAATTTTAAAAGAAAGTATGTATGTTTGTATTCACTGCAAGTCAGTGTGGGTGAGTATCTCAATCATACCATGTTTTCAGAGACCTTCCCTGGAAAAGATATATTTTCTGATAGGTCTCCCAAAACGGAGACATTTTGTTATTTGGGTTTACAAATGCGCATTTGAGGGCTTTTCATTATCTTTAGTTATGAGAACTGCAATCCAATTAACAAACACCACAAATCATGTAATACAAGAATGAAAGTCATCTGTAGAAACTTTCATCATTTTTCCAAAATGAAAAATGCAAAGCTCTGCCATCTCCCAGGAACAATTAAGGCAGCTCCTTTGGTAAAAGGACAATTTTACACAGCACTCTTCTAGTATAGAGCTGAAAACTGAGCAATGAAGACCAGGGTTTATAAGACAGTCAACGCAGATGAGTTGCCATACAATACTCTACTAGCATGAAGTGCCCTCCCCACATCTAACATTAAAGTCTGCAATGCCACTTTCAGGCATAACCTAGTATTGTATCTTCTTATACAGATAAGCTGTAATGGGCATATCTGATATTATACTACTGCAAAATAATGTGCTAATACTATAAAGTGATATCTACTGACAAGTAGCCTTTGATGTCGTAACATCTCCATTTGACTGACACGCTACTAGAATACACATATGCATCAACAAATATCCCCACACCGCTTTCCTCTGCTTTGTATCAAGAGGGTACAAAACTGAAAACACAGAACACAAGCCTTTTTGTCTGCCTTGCCTTTAGAGGAATCAATTTTCCAAAGAAAGTATGTCATAAATGTTATTTTACTGAAATGAACATTATTTAAGGGAACAGCAACAGCAGCAATCATGAACTACCTAGAAACATAACAAAGCAGTCTGACCTTGAAAACTTGGTATTCTGGTAATTCTCCAGCAGTGGCAACCATCCACATCTGAGGCCCATATTTCATCTCTTCCTCTGATAAAGAGCAGCTGAGGTTTCTCGAAGTCAGATACATCGATACTCACAGGTCTTCCTAGCTCTGCTTCTGAGACATTACAGCTGCAGTAGTTCCTCACATGATCTTCTGCTGATACGTGTCCCAATATGTGGTGCACGGTGTCATTCATAAGATCATAATAAAACATCTGGCAGCCATAATCAAGGACTTCCATCCAGTACAGACGACTATCAAAAAAAATGCATTGTTTACAGTAGAAAAGTTTTGACCTGAGCAGTCTGCCCTAAATGCAGTCCTGTAAGTGACTATGGTCACAAACCTCCCTAACATTTATAACAAGATAACTACAGCAGAATACTTTCAGAGTGATTCTAGGTATTTTACAGGATATTTTTCAACAGAAGATCACAATAACTGATTTTGTTGAATAAAAAGGTTACTTTAAAAAATTGTTGCCTGGTACTGACTTCCATTTACATCACTTAAATAGTGATAGCCTATCAGTATGTAAGGATCATTCGACATCTTCACTCAAGAACAGACATCTTTTTAAAGTCGCATATAACCAAGCTCAACTAGCAGTGTAAAAGTAGAACTATACCCAGAACATTCTATGACTTATAAAATGTAAAATACTCACTAACTGTAGGAAGCCCTTTTTGGCCCTTAGAAGCTGATGATTTCATGAAAATCATGATTCAAATATGTTTTAAAAAATATATTAGTAATATATGTCTTACCTTAAGAAAGGATAGGCCAACAGAGATGATACAGTTGAATTCCTGTTACCCAGCTCTATGTTCAATGTTTTTAAAGATTTTATCTTGAGCTCAAGATCAATAATAAACATTTGAGTTTCATTCCATGATGTTCTCAGGGCAACAAAGAGATGTCTTGCAACCCAGTCAATTGTGATGGCTGTGACATTGTGAAGAAATGCATCTCTGAAAAACTTCAGAAGAAAAATAAACTATTATTAAAACTGCTTGGAAGCAGAATTTTTCCATTTGATGAGAAGTTAGGACATTCTGAAATTTTATTTGTTTCACAAATCATTTCTACTTGGAACAGAAAGTCAAAATATAAAAAGATGCCACGGAATGAAAATTCTAATATTTTTATAGAAACAAAAACTGTTGTTTCAATAATATCAACTGTTGTCTCTATTTTCTTGAGTTAAAATGAAATTAAATGACAGTTGATACTAAAATTAAACTTCTTGTATTTAATAATGTGTATTTGAAATTCAAATATTTTTGCAATATTTTGCCAAAAATATTCCTCCTGATAGAGCTGACATTTTCCAAGAAAAAAAGGCAAAAAGAAAAAAAGAGAGAAGAGAGAAAGAGAGAGAGAGAGGAGAGAGAGAGGAGGAAAAAGTCATACATCGATAAAATCATACATTTTTAATAGGAAAACTTTTCCCATGATATGTTCTGGCCTGTTCTAATAGCTATTGATAAAAAAATCTGAGGTGTAAATTTTATTATATTTATTTTTATTGTCTTGCTAGAAAGATAAATTATCCAGTCATTTGTTTTTTTTATATTAACATCTCATACCAACTGACCACTGTTAAGAATATAGCATCTTTCCAGTTCTGTTTTCTCCACTGCATTTTGCCATTAAAAGTGTTTTTATATCATGTTTATTTTTTCCTGTTTAAAATATGCAGTTTTCACTTCTTCAAAACATAATTAGCCCCAAAATAATGATAATAATAGCCACACATTTTCCTCAATTTCTTCAAGCAAGGGAATGAACAAAAGAGTACCTGAAACCTTGAAGTACTCTGTATGTTCAGAAGAAAAAGAGAATCTTCTAGGATATAGTACACTGTGTCATCATTAGCAGTATAGCAGATGTCCTTTATATTTTTCTTTGCCAAAAGGTCCCATATGGTACGATTATTGTCTATGTCAGTAAGAATCAACTTGTTGGCAGAAATGGTTATAAGAGTTGGAACAGGGAAAAGATCTAGAAGGAAAATGGTACAATGGAATTGACAGCAAATGTTCTAGACAATAGCAGTCATTCATAATAAAAGCATGTACAAGATAAAAATAAATGCTGGCCCTGCACAAATTATATTTGATAATATGTCATAGCAAATATATGCCCTAGCAAATAGTTGTATGCATAAGGTAAGCTTGATGTTGCCTTCTTGACATGACACACAGACTCTTAAGAATTTTTCAGTGGCCTTGTGGATGCTTACATAACAAATTTAAGCCTAGTAAAATATATATTTCCTCTCTTAGTCACCTTTCACACCCCAATTAGAAAGAGCCTAGTAGTCGGCAGATTAAAGACCAAAAACTGCTGTTCCAGCCTACTCTGGGGTTGCTTAGAAAAATTAATCTAGTGCTGTTCTGAGAAAAGGCTCAAAATTCACAAAGTTTAAGCAAATTTTAAGAAATGTGTTCATCATTTCCTGTGGAAAGCTGCAACTATTTCCTCTGTGGTGCCTACCATAGGGTGAAGCAAATGTCCCTCATTTATCATGTTACTAAGTTCCTGTACCATTGAGTTCACCAGCTATTACACATAAAGCATAAGAAGGCATCTGAGTGGTCCACACCTGATGAATTCCTCTCTACTATATCTGTCAAAGGTCCTGGACCTGCAGAGGTGCAAGCTCTCACCTGTAGATAGATGGGACAGGAGATTGTTAAGTATGTTAAGTAGCAACACTCATAAAGGACAGCATTCAGAGAGCCCTTAGAGGCAATATTGACAAAAACACAACCAGATCCCTTACTGCCCAAGTGTAAAAGCTAAGAACATATATGACTGAAGGCTATTGTTGGTCAGTTCAAAGGCTATATTGAAGGCTGGACCATGGCTATGAAAACAATTTCCAGAAGTGGCCCAGAGGGTGACAGTTCATGCTGCATCTACAAGTTAGAGTCGAAAGGAAGCCAGACGGTCTCTCTCCATCCCCAGGTGGGAGGAATTCCCACCGCCGGGTGATGCTCAGACCTGTGGTGTGCTCCTCCATCAGCAGCTGGCCTGCCACACGCTTTCACGTTTATAACTCAGTGTCCTTTGAGCACACATTCTGTGTTCCAAATTTTTTATCATGATGGAAACATGGCCTCTTGCCAAATTTTAAGAGAGAAGTCTCATATTACAGACCTCACACAAATCCCTGCATTACTCCAGCAGTGGAGCTTCTCTTGATCTGTGGCTGTTTTATCCTTCACCAGCTCAACAGGATCTGTGTTTAACCTGCAGCTATTAGCAAGGGCTTTGGGAGACCTCCAGGAAGGCTTCCTTTTGGCCAGACCTAACCTGCGTAATACTTCAATATTATTTTCTACCTTCCATAATGGGCAATACAATATACAGAAAGGTTAAGCCAGGTACCCAAGGGTGAGTTGGTGAACCAAGCGAATGAGTGGAGCTAAGAGCAGAAACATGTTACTGCCCAAAGCCCAATACCATCTCCTAGACACACACTTCAAGCTGTACAGATAACATCTAAGAACTAGATAAGCTCAGCGCTTTTTCATACCTGAAACCTTACTGTGAGCCTGGGAAGCACATCCTTGAGTGAAAAGAGCATCAGGGTGGGTTCAGTGTTGCTCATGTTCCACGCTGGGGAAGCGGCAGTAGTGCTGCTCTGATGCAACAGCTGATAGTAAATCGTGAACTGCGTTAATACTCCATTTTCCCTTTCAGGCCTATCCCACCTGAACTCCACACGGACTTTCTCATTGCCTTCAAGTGGGTTATTAGGTAACACATATATTCTAGGGTTTAGAGGGGCTGAAGGAACTGTATTAAAAAACAAAACACAGATTAAAGTACTTCTATTAAAACACACACTCTATTTCCTGCTTAACTGATTTAGTTTTGAGCCTGAGCTCTGTGGCCTTAATGCTGACAGAGAGCGAGTGGTGAGGTGCAAGTTATAGAAGAATATCTAAAACTTCGTGGTGACCCCTTTCTGTTTTGTATCATCATATGGATATCTGATTTTAGTTCACTTAACAAAAAAGACCTACATGACCAAACAGACTCAAATGCACTCATGCGCACTTGGGTTGGCACGTCTGTTTAGCTGAGCCCTGTAGATAACAACAGAGCTGCAAGAATTTTCACAGTGTAGAACAAACTCCATCCCTCCTCCTGCCTACCTCAAAACCTACTGCAGCTCATGTACTTTCTCAGTGCTCCTGTCATTCAGCAATATATCTTAGCTGATTTAATTTTGAATATTATGTGAGCAAAAGTATACACTGAAGTTAAATGTGCATACCATTTATTAAAATCTTAATAAGAGCTTCAAATACTACATGCAGCCTTTAATGGTCTTTGTAACAGATCTCAGTTTCTCATTCTTGCTCATAGTCATAGGTATGTGGTGGATATTTTCATGTGCTTTCTGCTCCAAATTCTGTTACTGCAACTGTGTTCATTTACATGTGCAACAGATAATTGACAAAAATATTTAAGAACATGTCCTTGCAACTCCACTGACAGCTGACTAGCCCTGAAAGCAGCTCATTTCTCTCAAGACAGGGTTTTACTTGTTAATGTAGACCCCGTTCCAGTACCCATTAAAGGTTAGGAATGGGATTTGAAATACTGGTACCTCCTTCAGGGGCTCGAAGGACTACAGATGTTGTTGGTCCCTTGCCCCAGTATGTGTATGGAGTGACAGTAAAATTGAAGAGTACAAACGGTTCCAGCCAATCAACTCTGTAGGATGGCACTGTCAGGTTATGCGGATGGAGGCACCGTTCACTCTCCAAAGACTGTAAATGGAACAAAATAAAACAGAACAAAATAAAACCTTTTTTTTCCTCTCTCTCAGGAAGCCCTTGAGTTTTCCAAAATTCCCCTCACCAACACTGGTTAATTAAATCAAGGCAGAGCTTCTCTTGCTGTGAGTGATCGCTGTTTCAGTAACTCCTGTGGCACTGTAACAACATACAGCAATCTGCTAGCAATCTGCCCTTTCAGTTGAAAGTACAGCTTGTCAAATGTGCTAAAATTAAGTGTGGATGAAGGCTGGAATTCACTTTCAGGCAAAGGTTGTCCCACTGGCAGCTCAGGGGACGCTTCCATCTCTGAGTTACTGTGAAGGCTTTCTCACACGCCTTCGGGCGCTGGAAGCTCCTCGCCTGGCAGTTCACACCCCAGCAGCTAACCCGCAGCTATTGCTAAGCCCCTGCTCCTCCAGCGTTGGCTTCAGTGGTGGAGAAACAGGACAGTTTGCTTTATATTTACAGTTTAGTTCAGTTGCTTGACTGATTCCTAAATGCTTGAGAAGAAAGAAACTATATTTCTGTTTAAAAATAGATACATCAGCAACTAGATGCAGTAATATGTATAGATAATAGGGAAGAATTGCATAAATACTCTCTCTTGTAGAGCTTTTGATCCCACGCAGTAGAAGACAGTTCCCCATTCCACATTTGCGGAGGCACTCCAAAAGATGTGAAAACTTGAAGAATTCCCTTTAATCCTAAAGGAAGACTCTGGCACTGAATCTGGAATCACCTTTGGTATAAAGGAAAAGTTTCCTGTCCATAAAGAGAGAGAAAAAATAACAACAATTTAAAGAATAAAAGCAATAGGTAGAGTTTTCAAACCTGATTATTAAAATATTAAGGTACTATGGAAAATCTGGTAAGTTGTCAAGGAACAGCACACTAAGTATTCTCTTTAGCCGTACTTATTAGCTTTTATAATTGCACTTATCCAGCTATAGTCTGATACATTTATTAATAAATTGCTGTTGTTCATATCTTTTGTCAAATGACTTTTAAGAATTTTAAGAATGAAGAATTACAGATTGTCAGTGAGTACCTTTACTGAGGGGTTTAGACAAAGAAACTAATATACCTGGCAAAGGTTTGAGTGATTTATGAACAAGGGTAAAGGCTGCAAACTCTGCTGGTTGTGAAAAGGGAATGCTAATGCTCTGATTGACTTCTTGTGTTGTAATGAACTGAAGGCTATTAATCCAGAACAGCCGTCCACTGTAGTATTCCAGTGCACTCTGAGATATTTCTGAAGTACTCCATGCTGCAAATTCTGTGACTATGGCATTACCGCAACTGTGAAAACACGTATGACATTAACAAACTGAAAACACACTGTGTAAAGAGAACAGGATTTATGCAATGTTTGACACATTAATGTGTTTTTCTTCCTCATTCAAATTCTTAATACTGATGGAGAAGGAAGGAAAATAAATCAAAAGGCTTTCTTTAAGTTCTCTACTGCAGAACACTTTTCAGAATGATACATTGCAGGAGCAACAAAAATAAATCCTTCACTCCTTTGGTTTCATTGGAAGATGATTGCAAAATGGCTCAATGTCCGAAAACCTAAAGAAAGTATTCTGATGAATGCATGTAGAAAATTGAGTATTTTGAAAAATCAGCCCCTTCCTCTCAGCAATTCCAGGGAAACAATTGACTCTCCTTTCCAGTGAGAGATTAATTCTACTTCATTAAAGCAAGTCTCCAGATGAATTTGACCCTGCTAGTTTTCTTGATAACCTTCCATCATCTATAAAGCTTTATTACCATTTTCCTCCACCAGAATCACTGGTGATTTGATCTGTCTTGTTATTTCTACGGCAAATCTTAAAGGCCTTCTTTGATCCCAATTTATCTTCTGGGTAAGAGATTAAATATATTGCAAGAGGCTTCATTTTACTGTCTTAGAAATGTCTTTCAGCTTAGACACATGCTATCCAAAGCAAATTTGGAAAAGCTTTAACACACCATCAGGTCCATTAGGATGGATTACTTCTAATCTCTCTGTTCTGGCACGACAGAGATGATTTATGGCCGGCAATTGGTTCACAAGAGCTCCATGTTCTAGCTAAAACTACTCAACATATTTTGATTCTTTAAATGTTTACCATTGACCATAGGAAAGTCTAAGATCAATCAGAAAATGAAGCTGATTCCACATGAAACAAGTTTGCAACATTATGAACACACACACATAAACATACATTAATTTTAAGATATTTAATCTGATGTTTGTAGAAAAAGGGCTACTCTCCATATGAAAGGGAGCAAAAATACAGTTTAAGGAGCTACTCACCAACACCGTAAAATAGTTTCTGTATGATAGACTTGGCACATATAGAAAAGATTCCCATTTGCTCTCATGGTCTTATCATCGTATATCTGAGTTGGCCCATATACACACACATGCACACACAGTTTTGCTCAATTTTTTTCAACTGACTTCTCAGGTGAGAAAGTAATGTTTATTCAAGTCCCAAGCTCCATGCAAGATGAACAAGTTACAGCTCTTGGCATTTGAAAAGTGTCAGATGTTGTAAATGCCAATAGAAAATAGAAAATAAATGGTGATTATTTCCTAAAACTAAATTTAGAAATCGATGAGCATGACCTCAGTTCACTCAAGGATCCTATTCACTGTATGTTTCTCACACTAAAACCATGTTAACAACCACCTCATAACACACAGTTTGCCATCAGCTAGGTGTGACCTTCAGCTCTTCTTTTTGTCTGTTGTTCAATTAGTGACTACAATGTGCTCAGCATTGGATAAAAATCTGTTTTTTTAAAGACAGAATTGCAAAAACTAGGAAGCACAGACTTTCTTACCTGTGTTACACATTTACTTACCCTTCTTTACAAAGAGAAACTCTGTATAGGTTTAGACATAGACTATCTTGCACAAGCCAGTAAAGAAAACCATAGGTGAGATCCAAAGTTAGACCTATCACCTTAAAAAAAAAAAAAAAAAAAAAGTAATTTGAACACTTCTGAGGGAGAAACCCTTAGGCATGGGTGTTCTCCAGACAGCATCATGAATAGCTCTTTATTGGCAAAAATAATACTACTACTACCATAACCATTTAGTCTAATAAAAAAAAGAGGCAGTACTAGAAAATAATCAGGTCCTTGGTGGACCCCTATTTATAGCAGCTGATGGTTTTCTAGATAGCATTTTATGAGCATCTGTTACAGTGTTCATCCCTAAAGCATCTGATGCCTTCAGATATGATGGCAATAGTGTATCAAGTGGTTAGTGAAACTTCCCATCAAAATTTCCAGAACACCTCTGGTATTTTAATATTCTTTGTCTGAAACAGATGGTTGATATCCAGTCTGAAAGTCAGGATCACTTTTTGAAAGAAATATTTCAGATCTTCTGTCTTTTTTTTCCAAGGTTTGATTTTATGCATAAAATATTTAATGTGATACATTATTTATGGAAAATACATGCTAATTTGTTGGCAAAATGTTCAATTTAAAAATGAAATTCAAATGTTTATATTTTAGTAAAACATTTATTATTAAATAAGAGTCAGAGCAAAAAACAAAACAATCTTCCTGTTCATTGCTTCAATATTTCTTCTACAGTTAGACTAGCTGCAGAATTTTTTATTGATTCTTTAAGCGGTTCTAATATTCAAAATAGAGCTTTCTTGCTTTTGCAATAAACAACAGATTCAATACCATATACAAAAATAATAGAAATCAAACATCTAATAATCTGTTTTGTGAGTGACAAAGAATTTGCATTCACAAATTAGACTGCTAGATATTATGTTCAGTACATGTCATGTCATCAGCTCAGCTTACAAGTTGGTATGGGCCTTTCTGAAAATGTTTTCCTGCAGCTCTCAAACCTTGCATTCTCACATTCTCATCCAAAAAAAAAAGTTGTAGCTATTCTTTTATAAGGTTAAGTTTCCATTATGGATGTAAGGGGAGCCTCTGTAGGTTTTTTTTTTTTTTTTTTTTTTTTTTTTTTAACTCTTCATTAATAAACTGCAGAAGATGTTGACAGGAAAGCAAATGTCGTATCACTTAGTTGTCTGTTGGTCCTTACGTAAGTACATTCTTGACATATTTCTTTTGATATTGTATGTCAGGAAATCAAGGTTTGAATGATTGCTCCTGTAGGGTTCCTTGTTAAAAAATATCTCACAGTATGCATGTGCTTGAGAGTATATTTAGCAAAGCATGCACTATTTTATCCCATTTACCTAGCCTCCCTCCCACATTCATCACCAAGTTATAGCTTCCTAAATCTACCTTGACTTTTATTTATTTATTTGTTTGTTTATAGTTATTTGAGTCTTCTTTCCTTCCCCCACTTACTTTCTGCAACTATTATATTTTCCCACAGACATGCCCATCTTCCTCCTCTCTACCCTTGTACCCCTATCAATAAAAGGCAAAGAAGTATTTGTACTATTCACATTCAGGGTTTGGACAGTAATGTAACACCTCCCTTCTCTTATGCTTCAAAAATAGACAGACTTTTTTCCATTTCATGACAGGTATTAGTCTCTGGACATGACATATAGTTGGGATCATGCAATACAACTCCACATCATAAGATGCGATATAAATCTCGCTACTTGAAATACCCCTTGACTAGCAATAATAAGAGGCAACACTTAGAGGGTTCTAGCCCCACCTGCACACAGCACACTTAGACACAGCTCCTCTATAAATTACTTACCTCCCAGGCATATTGTACACTGTAAACTACTTAAGTGCTTTAGACATTCTGGGCCAAATCCTAAACTGCAATATGTCAAAGTAGCTCTACCAAAGTCAATCAAGCTATGCCAACATGCACCAGCTAAGCTGTACAACTGATTGTAAAATAAAATAATTGTCATAAAAAGACATGGTTCCCCCCAAAGAAATAACTTTTAAAGCTCTGCCTTCATATTTATTTAGGAAATCTATTGTTTCCATAGTAGGGATCTTGTATTCACATTACTCAAATTTCAAGCTAAAAGGAGGTGCAGCTATACACTGCTGAAGATCCTGTGCTGACCAACTGAATGGCTAGTCTTTATTAGAAAAGCATTTAGTAAATTCCAGCACAGATCCAGTTTTGTAGAAAGCATTCTCTAATTATTGATAACAGCAATTAACAGTTACATCTGTGTTTTAATATTGAGGTAAGAGGTACTCTTTTCAGGATAAAGGACTCCATTGCATGAGGGAGATGCATATTTTTACTTGTACAAACTTGAACTCACATATTTAAATAGGCTAATAACAACCAACTCAGTAGTTTCACCATTAAAGTATATTCTACTCTCTTGTTTTGATGGGCTTGTTTTGCATTTTATTTCAATGAATAAACACCTGTCAGCTATAACTGGTCACTTCTCGATCTAGACATGTTTACTTGGCTTTTTTCCTATATGTATCACAGCAGGAGGCTGAGTTCAGGGAAGTCAGTGCATAGATTAGGGCAGCATGGAAGCAAGAAAAGAGATGTTTGTTTGTAGGAGGTGTGAATAAGTGGATGGTTGAAGCCTGGTATCACTGACATAGAGGAAGGTACAGAAAAAAAAAAAATGACAGCAGCAGACAAGCAGCCTTCTTGCTGCCAAGGGCCTTGAAGCTGAGGATGAGAAATTTGAGGTTAGCATGAGGCAATTTAGAGAAACAGGTAATAAAATCAAAAGAGGAGGGCAAGGAAGGTGGCTTTAGCAGCTTAGATTGAACTGCCAATTGTTAGTTCTTAAAAGCAGGTCACCCAGAAGATATGTGATAAATTTAAGTGTGCTTTTGGGCTGGGAAAGCATACATCTTCCCGTGAAGACGTTCCACACCAACCACTGAGGAGAGGTGCGAGGCTAGTCCTGGAAAAAACAGTAACCCTTTGCAGCACAGAAGTTATTCTTTACATGTGAAAAAAGTTTTTCAGTTCTTCTGTATTTACAAGTATAGCAGGTACCACACCAGAGCCAGCTTTCCCTTTTCTCACCAAATCCTCTCACAGAATGAACGTAACAGAGACCTGTGAAATCGGCTGACCTTTCTGAATGCTGATTGCCTGTCAGAGACTAAACCAGGCCAGACTTTTTTTTTCCTCGGAGAAACACCTGCATCTTTTCATCTAGGCAAAGAAGACTGAAATGTTCTGGGGAATGACACAAAGCTAACCAAGAGATAACCTTTAAGGTTCAGAAAGGATTTTCACTAAAGAACATGTGTTTAGGTAAAGTGGGAGTACAATTCATAGGACATGTAGAATGAAAGAAAAAGGTTTCTTTAGCAAGAGTCTTAGTCTTAAAGAAAGCTTTTGCAGTAATAATATGTCTGAGGAGAGTTTTGTGGGTTTTTTTGTATTTTTAACACTTCTGTGGCAGTCAGGTTATGCCTCACTCCAGCTCTTGGGACAGAGGGAGAAACCCCACAGAGGTTTGAGGTGGGGAAGCATTCAGCTTTTCTTTGAGTCCGTAGAGTAAAAGCACTGCAGTAGGTGGGATGGCCCCTTAGCCTGAGCTGCTTTCCTAGGTCTGGGGCTCTGATCACACCGACCCCTTGTGTCCTCTGGACCCTGTTATGACAGTAAGAGGTTTTCTTGTCTGGGAATTGGGTCATCCACCTCCTTTCTCCCAAATTCACAGGCAGGGGGAAGGAAGGAAAGCAATTGTAGCTGCTGAGACCCTGGCAGATCTTTACATAGGGGGAGCTCAGTCTCTAAGCTCCTTGGCTGCATAGGCAACACTGAATCCTGCCTCTCAAGAACAAGGACAAATCCATGGCATGGCAAATCCCATGTAGTGGCAGTAACAGGATGGGTTTGGGGAGAGCAAGGATGATCTATGAGGAGTCAGAAGTGAACCAAGGACTGAAAAGGCTTGATAGGACTTCAGAGAGGGGTGAAAGGAGAAGTGCCTTATCTCAAAACTGGCCGTGTCAGGACCTGCAAGCTGGGGAACAGTACAAAGGAGGCAGGATGCTATGGAGCACTGAGCTCCGGCTCTTTTCTGTAACAACTTGATGGGAAAGCCAGAACTGACAACTAGAGTTAAGCCCTTTGGGAAAAATAAGTTTGGTCATTGAAGGAACATAATGTTCAGCTGGTTATTCCTGGGCAAGTACGTTTCACATGTGGGAGAGAGCGGCCTTACAACTACAAAGATGTCTTTAATATCACTTTTTGCTGCAAGTGTTTGGTTTTAACATTAAAGGCCAAAGTTTCCGCATAGCTATTACATTCAAGGCATGTTTTTCTTCTAGTTGTAACAAGGTGATTTGGACAACCACAAACACTGACTGTATCCTAGAGACCTAATCACTAAAACACACTTTAAAAAAAAAAAAAAAAAAAAAAAAAAAAAAAAAAGGTCAGTCACCTGTTTACCAGAAAACTGTAGCTGTTCTTGTAACATAAGATAATGCTCTCCATTCAGTCTTGTGCTCTCCACTGAGTACATTGTGGCCCAGTAAAGATAACCATTTATTGAATCCACTACTAGATCCTTCACTAGGAACACAACACGAGCCACAACATCCATATGGCTTCCCAGCAGCGATTTTCTGAAGATCTAGGGACAAAAGAATTGCTTTTAATATCACACCTAAATTATCAGCCATGATTTTTTGAATATACATAAGTACTTTTCCACAGTCTTTATCTCAAGCCTATGCAAGCCTTAGGCTTTCAAAGCCTCAGCCTTTGCATTTAAAGTGTAAGACGAGGAATAAGGAAAAATTATTAGTTAATGTTTGCCAGAAAGTAACAAAAGAAAAAACTCAAATTTCTATCCCCCTTGTCTTTCCTAGTTTTGGCAGCCTTCTGTCTGACTAAGTTTCTCACCCACTTTGTATTCACTATTCACAAGCGTAAATGAGGGTGCAAGGCAGTGTGAAATCTGGCCTTCTAGCTCTGGTTTTTAAAACAGCTTCTGACTTTGCACTTAAAAGAAATGAAAGGCATAATTTGACAGCACTGCATAAATTAGCACTGCAATTTTGAAGTCAAATACCTTTTAAATAATTCACATGTCAATATTCCTGATATAAGAGCATACCAAGTGCAATTGTTTTTTTTACCAGCAGGTATCTGCAAAATATCACATTACAGAAGCCAGTCTTGAAAATCCCCTGTAAACAAATCATATTAAATTTGCTACAAATATAAGGATTAAAATAAAGTCCATCTGGTTCTTACCCAAAAGCAACTTGGCAGTCTCCATTTTCACTATCTTCAGTTAGTTTTACAATATTGAATTCTACAAAACTATTGACACCACATTTGATTCGCCTGTTTTGCACCTGGAATTCAGTGTCCTGCATTAGCAAATATTAGTGAACATTTTACTCCATTTACTTTTGTATAACTGTGGAAAACCTCACAAGGGGAGAAAGGCCTCCTTGTTGTGTATTACTATAGCAGAGGTCCAAATGCATCTCAGCTTGAAAGAAGTAAGGATTATCTTCACAATTACTGTTTTACAGTCTTTCTTATTAGCTTCAGGTTTTAGAAGTGCAACTCTACCTACCGTATTTGCTTTGCCAGCCCAATACAAGCATTGGCCCAACCAGTCAAAGGCCAACAGTCTTGCACTTCTGATGTCAGACACATAAGTATTCTCAGTGGTACCCTCTCTCCTGTTCAATGACCAGGTCAGAACTTCCCCCATGGAATTGCTCCAATACAGAGTATCATTATACCAGTCAAGGTCTTGAAGAAGGAAGGGAAGATATTAAACATTTCACAAATATACCAATTAAAAAAAAATTTTTTTAAGAATAAAAAGGAACCAGACACTTCACAGTTTTTAAAAATCAGTATAAACAAACACTAAGGCTTAGTTAACATAAAGATAGGTACTTTCCTATAGGAATTACACACTTGCATGTATATAGCTCCAATGATTATAAATATATTACATATACATTGGGATTCTGAAGGCAAACTGTTTAGCCCAGAGAGCTGAATTCAGCTCTGCTGTAGCTGTGGTGAAATCAATAGGGTTTCTCTAAGAATTAACTTGATCCATAAAGTAGAAAAAAAAAGATGATGGGCACAAAGGCTTGACTCAGTGAAGCCTCCTTTCTGCACACTCAAGTCCGGACGGCCGTGATGAAAGCTTTTGTCTTTCAGTCCTGTTGATTAAATTTATGGAGTTCTGATAAGTGCCGACAAATTGGTAGCAGCAGCACTCAGCTTGGTTAGTATTTACCTGAAACATTCTTTATATCAGGATAGAGGAATTCTCCTGGCCCATAGCTATCCAACTGCTGCTTCCAGAGCCCTTCAGCCCCCACCGCCAATATATATGGTTCATCTTCAGCTGATAAAGACAGAAAACTGCAATCATGCATACCAAGAAACAATTAATTTGTAATATTTGTATTCTAATAACAGGGGTGTCTATTTCTAGAAAGTTACAGAAACACAGTTAAAACTGTCCCTGCCTTAAGGAATAATGGAGGAAGGACAAAGGCATGAAAGTATAATAATGAAAGTATAATAATTTGAAAAACTGATTTAAGACAGGTTTAGATCCAGAACCTTAAGGTGATTTGAAACCTCATTAGATGCCTGAACACTGCAGTGGGTTTGGTCCTTGCCTTACCCAAGTCATGCAAAAGTCATCCCAGATCTCAGGTGCCAGTCCAGTGCCTTAAGTTGAAACCTCTTCTCCCCGCAGACATAGGTTATTGTGGGTAAACAAGGTTTCAAAAAACATTCCAAAGATGCATAATTTCAGATATTGTGCACACATCCATTTCCCCCATTGTCTATACAAAAACCAAGGGTTCTCAGCTATTTCTTTTGCTGAACCTGCACTATCCTGAAAACTGTCATTAATCCCCAAGACGCTGCTCAAACCAAAGACAGCTGTTCTTGTCACTTCATCACAGAAAGTGCTTTACAGAGCACAGGAAAGCATAAAGCCTCTCATGTATGTGTTTACTGGACAGTGCATCAAATAATGCATTTTCTATTATATTCACATTAGAAAAATTATATAAATATTAATAATACATAATATCAGTATATAATTAGTGTACTAACTATATACTAATATTAGTATATAGTATTCTATAGTATTATATACTATAATATAGTATATATATAGTACTGTAGTATAGTATTATATACTAATCTTAGTATAGAATAAAATACCAATGCTGTAGTTTTAGAACCTTACTACTCTAACTAAATGCTAACTTACTTAGCCCACATTTTTTAAAGTTTCTAAGACAATCCTTTCCGGGTTGCTCATTTTGTGGTCTTCGCTCAATGCCTGGGCACCTCACCAGGTGGAAAGCTGTACTGACTCGTTTTTCATTTCTCCTGGGTGAAGAAGCAATTCTCACCTTCTTCTAAAGTCATGCCTCTAAAGAGCTCTGACCATGGTCCTTTACCAGCAGGAGACACGGCTCTGATTGACACTTCATATGCTGTGAAGCTGACCAGCCCCTTCACTGTAAACCTGGCCTCACTAATGTTTGAAACAACTCGTTCCTCATCAGAAGGGCACTGAGATGATACTTTCACATCGTAGGTCCAGTTCTGCCAAGCGTAGGGACCTGTGAGATGTAAACAATCACATTATTAAAAACTGGATGACTGCAGCAGAAGACATGTAAACTTTGATAAAACTGAGTTAGAGACTCATTTCAAAAAATGCCAGTATCAGACAAATTAGGAAAAGGATAAGTTAAAAACTTACATTTCTCCAGGGAACTAGCAAGAGCGGTGGCTCTTCCCCCCATGAAGATGAACTAATTTGGAAGAACCAAAATTTTCCCCAACCCAACCTGATGTCACTGTTTAAACACGTATGCACAGAGGATAGAGGCCATAGTACATTCACTGATCAAAAGCCACTACGTTATTGGCAGGCATTTTCTGTGTGATATCAGCAACCAACCGTACTGTCACTCCACACCACACTTGAGATGGAGCCTTGCTTAAAATTCCTTGCAAGTAATACATAAGTTAATTCACTAAAATAAACTTTTATTAATTTAGCCAGACAATTCAGTTATTTTATTGGCAAATCTTGGGTTAAAATTTTCACACTGAGGTAATTCCACATGTTCTAGCAGGACAGGCTACTGAAGTCACTAAAGCCCCACAGCCAACAGAGTCATCAGGAAAAGGAAAATCAGGAAGTTATTCCTGTAGAAAGCAAAGGACTGGACTTTCAGGAAGAAGCAGTTGAACTTACTGGTCCCAATAGTGAGTTCAGGTGGTCCCCAGCTGATCACAGCTTGGTCTGATCCAAACAGCACCATGACAAGCCGAGGAGGAGTCGGTAAAGGAAAAGGCTGAGTCGACGCCTCGTAAAAAAGCAAGTTGCCAAAGCCAAAGTACTCTGGATATGCCAAACTGCAATCCACTATGTACTCATTGAAGCTAGAGCTTCCCACTGGAGAGACCTCCTCATGGAAAATTGCCCTGCCATCTGTGACAGTAAATGTGTTATCTTCATAAACAAAGCTCTCTGTGTTGTTAAGTGGCACATGTGATCGCAATACATGAAATTCTGAACCATCCAGAAAACCCGACACAAAAGTCTGTTCTGTTTTGTTGAAGAAAATGAGTCTCTTAGTCTGGAAGTTGATCATGAAGTCTCTCAGAGTGCTAGATTTCACAACTGGTGAAGCTGCAGAGGCAGCCTCAGGAAAGAGAGGAAGATTTGCTCTGTATATGCCATCCTCCAGGAGACAGAAAATATACCTGGCCATGGAGCAAAAAAGACCCACATAACTACAACACAAGAACTGTGTAGATGAGTCACAAATATTTTAACAACTCATAGACATGCTCGTCTTTACACAGACGATAGGAAAATGCTTTTGGTTCTATTACTATATGTCCTATGAGAATTAAGGACATTCATTTTCACTTCCTGTGTATCTGGCTGGTGGATTATTTGAGAATATTCTTCCATAATACCTCAAGTGTTAGGTGCAGACATTTAAAGTGCAAAGAGCTTTATATTCATAAAGCACTGATTGTCTAAAAAACCAAATTTCTGCACTGGAAATTCTTTATCTCCTCTGACAGCACCCATGGGAGAGAAAATGCAGAAAAGAATACCGTACAGTGCCACTCTTTTTCTGACTGTTTCATACTTTGTTATTTGTTACCATTGTACTTTTTGGGGGGTAAGGGAAGACTTTGGAACAGGAAATAGATGATTAATGAAGAAAATCATAGACAAGTTTTATAGAACCTCTGACACAAAGTTCTCAAAGGAGGACACTTACCCATTATAGGGATCGGCTATAACCTTCTGAGGGGACATAACTGAAAGAGGAGTGATGTCTTCAGCCGCCATGCAGTTCTCTAAATGGCAGACATGTATCTAGGGAATCAGAAGAGAAACTGGTGATGCATTCATAGGGAGTTTGCTAAAGAGCAAACAAGCTGGTCTGAGATCCCTCCAAAGGCGTGAGGCTGGAAATGAAACACCTTTCACACTCTTAGGTCCTTACAGACTCCTGTGTTGTCAGCCACCCAAGTACAACACCTGCTCAGCATGGCAAGCATGAGAACTTACCCCAAAAGAGCTGTCAGGCACTTTCCTCTTAACCTCCTCTCTCTAAGCTGGGGAGAAAAGCCTGATTTTGGGTGCAGGCAAACTATGCTTTGAAAAGAATCTGACAGGGAAGGCACAAGAGGGAAAGAAGCCCTCTCCTGATCCTGGCAGCAGTACCTCAGGACTTTTCTAATCTATAACGGCTTCAGAAAGCTCTGCCGTCAATCTGCTAATCTACAGCTGCCTTTGCATAGTTTTCTCGCTACCTCTCTCCTCGCTACCGTATGTTCCCTGAGCAATAAGTGAAAGGTCAGGAATGGCAAGAGGCTTGTGGAGAAAAAAAAAATCCCCCACTGCCCATTTAGGGCAGTTTTCTTGTCCTTTGTGTGTTAGAGGAGCAAGAAGGGCGTGCAAAGTCTGGCTGTTAACATGAATGATGTTTGCGAGTATTCAAGTTTAACAAGTGCAGGGTTGTGATCTATATTTTTACTTCAAGTTGAAACAGCTGTAAGCTGAGCTGTCATCACTGGAATGAAATTCTTTTCCTATTGAACTTTTTTTTTTCCATTTATGAAGAGTATTATAATCATTAACTAGTTATCACACCACCTTTCTGAGGCACAGTAGGAACTGAACAGGCTAGATGGAAAGCAGAGCAACGGAAACAAAGTCACTCATTTTGTCTATGACCTGGATGTGAAGTCAGTCTCAAAAACAATGTAGCTGAAACCAAAGCTTTTTCTTTCCTGAGAAGAAAAGTAAGACAGAGAACCAGAGTTCTGTACAGCCTGTTTACTTTAAATATGACCTGAATTCAAGCTTATTCAGCTATTTTAAATACCTGAAATATGTGAATATTATTAAACTAAAGAATGTATTTCTGTAATTATACTTTGCACATGTGTATCTATATATAAATCAGATTTTCTCATGCAAAATAAATCACAGTAATGACTCATATGAAATAAGAAATTAATTAAGTTCCAGAGCCCTACCTTCTCATTCATGACAAAGTATATCCTCTGGTAAAGCCAGTCTACTGAGATTGATGTAATATTCCCCCAGCCAGCATAAAAGAGTGTTAGGTCTGACACATTGGACATATTTGCAGCACCTTTCATCCAGATAGAATTCCCCTCAGAAAAATAGACAACTTGCTGATAAACATTCACAGAAATTCCTAAAAGTAGAAATATATGTGGAGACATATAATATAAGAAATAAAGTTTCAATTTTTCAGTAACTTTTGTCTAATTGCCTTAAAATGAGGTACTTTTCAATCTGCAGTACAACATGATTGGAAAAAAGTTAACTGTTTCTCTCCTCCATTTCTAGTCTTCATTCAGAAAATAAGGAAACTTTTCTGTATGTTATGCAAGTGACATTACCATAGACAACTGCTCTTCAGAAAGGTAATCAGAGACAGGATAAATAACAAGCAGACCATCTGATACTGATTCCCCTTTCCCAGGGCAAAGAGATGCAGTTTGCATCTCCTCACAGAGCACCATTCACTCTAATTCAAGCTAGACATTATCTGTACTGCAACATTACTATAAAAGGGTATTTAGTCTGGGGCACCATTCATTCTGCTGGCGTCTTTGTGGATCTGTGAACTATGGTAGATAAACTCAGATTTCCCTATTGTCTCCAAAGACCAAATACAGCAACAGTGCAGATAAGAGAGATTAGAGCCATGGCCAATCTCAGAAAACATGGTTGTCTGGTGACTTAGACTACTAAATGCCTAGTACAAAACTCTTTGCCCCAGACCAGCTAACACAGCAAGCATACTTTTTAGCCAGTATGCTTCGACACTTCATATAATTTAATCCTTTAGTTTGAACCAGTTTCCTTCCTCACATTCATATTGAGAGAATACATTCATTAATAATAGGGAAACATCTGATCTGGCTTCATCTTATCTCATTTTAGATACCTACTGTGTAGAAGTCCACCTCAGAACTAGCTGCCTAGGTTCAGTGAAGGAGAGGTGGCACTTAAGGGGAACAACTCATTTCCTCACAAGGTCTATTACATTAAACAGGTCAAGTCCTGAAAATTCCTATTTCTCCCCATTGGCTATAAAGGGAAGCTAGACTCTCCTTCAGCCTAGATGAGGTGTATTCTGTCCTTGGCAAATATAGAGGTCTAAGCTGTAATTAAGAGAGAATGAGAGAGCCTGATGCAATTTACCTGTAATATTGTGGTGTATAACATCGTTCTGCAGGCACTGGGCTGCTTCCAAGAAAGATTCCATGTATCTCTTCCTTAAAGACTGGTTTCTGGATAGGAAGAGCCATTTTGCTTTTTCCTTAACTAACAAAAGGAGAAATTCAGAATTAAGGCAGATAGCTGAAGCACAAAGACTCTTGCTAACTTAGATACGTCATTAATATATGTGCATGTATGTATGTGCATCTATTCTTACACTAGCAATGACTGACTAAAATTAAAACTCTCCAAGCGTTGAAAGTGGATTGAGTTATTCACCATTACAGTGCCCTCAAGCTGTTCACACAGGGTGAAAATGTGCCACATGAATTTCAGACCATTATTTCCTGTAACACAAGTGAGTCCCTAGTGAAGGAGGGGAAGCCGCGTTTCACTGCAGCAAACAAGACCCTACTGACTCCCAAGAAAACAGAAGCACTAAGACATCCATGTCACCCCAAAAACCAATGGAAGTGGGATATTTCAGAGGGACTCGGGGAGGGCTAAAACTCCAGTCAGGCTATAATATTATCCCATATAGCTGAGGAAGAGCAAAGCAAGTATGTTTAATTCATGTATTTCATCATGCTAACTGGCAATTGTTTGAAGGAGCAAGTAACCCAATATTCAAGAAGTTTTCACAGGTAAAGGCTGATAATAGGATAATATTATCTTCTTCTTCAGAGTAGATTAAACTTTAATTAAAAATAATATTTTTAAATAAATTAAAGGGCTTTAAGGTCAGGAAGGAGAGTTATGGACACATAACCTGACTTCTTGCTTATGCAGGCCCAAGTATCTTACTTAAAAACCTCTGCAGCAAATCCATATCTTCTGTCTGAGCTATGCATAGCTCTAGAAAGGATAGCTAGCCTTGCTTCTGTATTTCAAATCCCTGAAAGTCTACCACATCCCCTCCTAAATTGCTTCATAAACTAATTACCTTCATTTTAAAGACTGGCACACTATTTCAGGTCTGAATTTGGCTAATTTCAGTTTCTAAACAATCCTCCACATTTGTTTTTTCCTCTAGTTTAAACTACTGTCTGTTATCAGACAACATTTTCTTATATGGGTACCAGGAAACTAATCAAATTCTATCTTAATTCTTTCCTGGATAATCTAAATAGATGGAGCTGCATATACTCTCACGTGATGCACATATTGCAAGTCATTTTGGTAATGATCTCATTAGAGAAGAGAACAAGAAATTAATATTACTTCCTTATTTCCTTTCCAGAGACATTCTTTACAGATTCTTTTCCCTATTCAGGTCTCAAATCTATGTAGCTCAGTATCTGATGCAGTAAAAACATTTCTGAATGTAATACAGGCAGGAAGGGTGGCTCCCGTTTACATTATCACAGAACGAAAGCACATACCAGTGGAACTCAGAGGAATGAACTGAGGTTTTATGTGGCAACTAATCAGGGCTTCTGCTTCCCCCCACCACCACCAGAAGGTGTTTCTTGGAGGGAGAGTTGTTTGTTTGTTTTTTAACTTTAATTAATTTGTTGCTAAATGGCTTGAGTTAATGAACACAGTCAGATATACCAGTCTGGACACTTCACAAATGGCACAAATACTTATGGCTCAGGCTCAGCCAGTTCTAGAGCAAACCTCTATGGACTATGCAGACGAGCACATATCAGTGTGTTAGCTAATTTGAGTTAATTACAAAATAGTTTAAGTCACATTTTTAAAAGCATTAATGAAGATATAAACTTAATTTCTCCAACCAATAGCAGAAGACAGGTGATTCAGAGACAGAGTTAAAGTGTTTGCTAGAATTTGGCTAGCAGTTTCCAGGTATTTGACAACCAGAAATCCAGGTGGATTTCTTCATAGGGGGTAGCAGTCTTTTGCTTTTTTTCCTAAAGATATATTTTGGTAACATTGATTTAATTCTCACTTACACTTTTATCTTAACACATACTTTTCTCTGGCAAATAATTAACATTTCAAAAAATTTTTGAGTGGTACCTATAGTATACCATTCCTTTTATTAGTAGTAAGTAGATGTAATAAAAATAAATACAGGAATGAAAGAGCATCAAAAAAAATTGATATGATTTCACATATTTGGCATGAGACAACTGAGGACTTTTTGTCAAGAGAGTCTAATATGACATACTTAATATTATTAGAAGACACGCATTTGCTTCCAACTGGTAAAGTCTCATCTTGAAAATGAAAGTGTGACCTCTCAGTCACTGCCTCACACCACTGAGGTGTTTTTCATCTGTAACACAATTCAAGCTGAATTTGTTTGGGTCTACCAGAATCTCAAGTTATTACTGGGATGTGTATTCCAGTAATGTCTACAGCCAAAGAACAGGACTCTCTCTGACGTACTATCAGCTCCTCAGCATATAACTCCTGACTGTTTACAGTCTAAATATCACTCTCTTCTCCTGGGTACACCGCAACCCAGTGAATGTGACTTTGCCCCCGGGAACAGACAGTGATAAGGACTCTGCTAGTTTTGTACCTTTGGATTCTGGAGTTGTGATATTGGCTTCTGCAGGTGGTCCAGCACCAGCCTCATTCACTGCTACAATACTGAACCTACAGGGAAAAACAAACAAACAAACAAACAAACAAACAAAACAGTTTTTGGTCTGGGGTTATCTTTTGAAACATTGCTTGAAAAACATTTTATCAAGGACTGCAACTGTTACAGAAGTACTCTTCATATTCCTCCTTTTGGAAAATGTGTACTTAAATAAAATGCTCTGGAAAACTTACAGTAAAAATATAACCAACCTGAATCTGAATTCCCCAGCTTTGAAAGGTGGAGCAGCAACAGCATCTGGTAAACAGAGATGCCAAATGGGGTCTCAGATTCAGATGGGCAACCCAGTTTCACTTCAAATGAAGGTGTGCATTTACTCATGCAAGCAGAATGTAGCCCTTCGTGTTCAATAAAAATGACAGAGATTTTGCAGATGCTTAAAGAATCAGAGAGGGTTGCTCTATCGTTCCCTGAATACACTGAAAACATGCCACACAAGCTTAAAAATAAAAAGGCTTCAGCAAAGAAAATCCAGCCCCTTGGCCCTGTATCAAATTGCTTTTCCTTCCTCCCAGTTCTAATTACTCCAGATGAGATGACTGTTTATGTGGAAGTAATTCCATTATCTGAATGAAGATACCCTTGTTTTTGGCAAGAACATAAGTAGGAAGAGAATTTTGCCCCCGAGAAGTGGTATTTGGGCATACCCTGTACTATCGAGGCAAGAGGTGCAACAGACACACTTGGTCATGCTGGTTACTTCTTTTCGTACCTGTAAGTGTTGTTTGGTAAGGTGGAGTAGAACTGAAAGCTATGCCCTCTTGTTGCTCTCAACAGTTCATGATTTTTGCTGGTCAGGAGCAAGTTATATCCAACAATCAATCCATTGGGAAAAAGTGGTGGAGACCAACTGACTTCAACAGTGTTAGGACTTGAACTCTGAATATCTTTGATGACAGGAGCTGTAGTAGGAGCTGCAAAAGACAGAAGTAACTGAATTAGGAGTGGCATTTAAGACATTAATTGTTTTTCATTTTTTAAATTCATGCCTGTTAATTTATACTAATAAATATGATCAGGGACAGTATTAATTCATACATATTATATAAGCTGTTGAGAAGTTAGACATTAGGACCAGGACTGTTTCTAAATGATCATGCAAAATGGCTAGACTCCTTGCACATTGCAAAAGGCAAGTAATTCCCACTTTGGGTGTATAACCTTTCAACTCTTCGCTCCCAAATGTATGCCTCACTCTGCTACATGTGAGAGAAGGCACAACAGGAACAGTCTGCGCTATGAGTCACTACTCGATGTTGAGCATGGTCTTCAGTGTTGCATCCTTATCACATTTTCACTGAAGCTTATTTGGCATCTATACAATGACCTTGCTGTAAAAAGAAAGAGAGAGATAGACCTAGCCTTACGAAATGGCTCTTGATTTCTTACAAAGCTGGAATCCCCAATATAGTATACATGGGAGCCTGCTGGGAGCCAAATCTTCAGCCTCCGTAGACCTTTCCCTATATTGTATTCTCTGGTCGGATGGGTTTGTCACAATCCATAAAGTACAAACCCTGAAGTTATTCATTCCTTCAACCTTCAGTTCTGAGGATTTATTGCTTTTTTTTTATTATTATTATTTTCCTAAACAGGAGATGCAAGATGAAAATGAAAAAAAGTATGCATTTCCTTTAGGGATACGGAACAAAGCTTTAGTAATTATTTCAGTATTAAGCTCAGTGAAGCTGGAAAACAAAACCATTTGAAATCATCCATATTCTCCAGCTTTTCTAAAGGGTTATGTTCACTATGCCATGGAACACAAACTGAAAAGTTATGACACCTTCCCTAGTGCCTTATTCAAGAGCATAACTAGTTCTTAAAAAGAAACTGTGCACATATCGCCAATAGAAAGGAACTTGTATCCTGTAAATTGCTTCTTTGTAAGATTCCTGATAGGGAACCATTTCTTATCTCATTTCTATGAAATGCTGATAACACGACCATGAAGTCACATATTTTCCGTAAGACAATAAAGTACCAGGAAATTATATTAAAACCATGTTTTTTTCCCCACGATAAGAATACTACCATCTTTTCCCCCTTCTCTTCATGATGTCTTAATTAAGGAACATTGTTTATAAGTCATTTTTGTCTCTAACAGGGTGCTGGGAGTTTCCTGTCTTTATGTTGTAGATCTACAGACTTTAAAGTATGAACACATTATTTGATATGTCATAATCAACATTTCAGCAACAGTTAGCTTCTATGGGTATTTGGGAAAATGTGTGTGTATTCCACTTAAAGAGTTCATGCGTATAATTATGCATGAAAGTTTTGACCACCGCCACAGTTTTGACCATGTACTTTTCTGGACATGTTTTTAAAACTAAAAGCAGGAAACAGTCCTAAATCTTTTAGTTCAAATAAAAGAACCTGTAGTATTTTAGTTCAGTCTTCTGCAGCTACTGAGCAGACAAGGTACATATGCTTCTGAAGATTAAGCATCAGTGTTTTCTATTAAATGAACAACAAGGAAACCTAAATGTTTCTGATATGGTCCTGAAAGGTGTTATTAATAGTGCAATTCATTACCTCCAAAAGCATGTGTCCGATAACTGGGACTCGATGGAGAATGGAGCTGCAGCTGAGATGTGATAATCCAAACCACTCGAAACACATATTCTGTGAAGGCTTGAAGGTCTTTGACTGCATATGAAGGTTCAGATACTACCTAGACCAATGCATACACACAATCATTTTCTTCCTACCTCCACTCTGGAGTTGCTGTGTAGGGTGTTATCAGCCTAAACAGGTCTGATACAACAATATATATATTTAGGGATAGTAAAGCTCAGCATCCTAAATTTAAATAAGAAGAAATTCTGGGAGATATTTTCACCACAGACATTGATTTTTCTTCCCTTCAGAACTTTTCCGCCTTCTCTTTTCTTCAGAACAAACTACCAAATCTAAATGATGATTGGATGGATGAAAAGATGGATAATAGTAAGTCTGAAGGTAAGGCAAAAAAACTAAATTAATAATACATTACAGGCAATATGTTTTAAGCTTTTAATACATATACTAAAGGTTTAAGATTCAAAGGCTTCTGAATAGCCTAACATATGCATGTCCTGAAGTCATCGTTCCCCATTATTTCACCAACTGTTGATTCAGAAGAACTTCCTACTTGGCAAATGATCTTTAACTGTGATTTTTGGCACCAACTTGCCATGCTCCGTAAATTGGTCTGATAGTGGTGAGATAACAAGCATACAGTTGACACAAAAAAAACATAATGTAAGAATGACCATACAGAACAAAGGACCATCTATCCAAGTATTGTGTCTTTGACAAGAACCAAAAGCAGTTCTCTAGGGAAAAGTACAAGAACAAAGAAAACCTGCAGGGATATTTCTCCAGAATACTCTCAGTCTTGGCATTTTATGAGCATGGATCAAAGGCTAACGACAGCAATGTTTGTGTTTAGTAGGAATCAGGTTTCTTGTCCCATTGATTTGTCCAGTCTCTTTTCGAACTCCTCTAAATTTTAACATCCACATGTGTCAGGATGCAACTGAACACCTTAACTATACATTCTGTAAGGAAATATCTTTGTCTGCATGTTTTGAACCTGCTTGTTTCTATCAAGGTCCCTAGCTCTTACGCTGGAGAAGACAGGAAATAATTGTCCACTTCTCAGCTTCTCCACGTTACTCATGATTTCATAAACCTCTGCTATGTGCCTAACATAATATCCATTTTTGTCTAACATAAAGCATAATACAGCCAGTGCACTACAAGTACACAAAGAATCCTAACACATTTCACCTTTCTTAGCCAACTGCTCCAAAAAGACAAGGGAACCAATGCATTCACATTCAGTCACTTCTGCTTCAGATTCTGGTCTTTACTATCTTTCCTCTCATCGTTTTAGATATGATTGCACTTTGCTAATAATTGTCACTTTCTCCTAGTGAAACAGGACTGCATTATAAATAAAACCAAGAATCCATTTCCTTGCAAAGTAAAAGGAATTTTCCTCCTTTACCTCTGTATACCTCCAGTCTCCGGGAAGCTGGCTGAACTTCCACTGGATAATGTATTTCACCCCAGAGATGTTAGCTGGTTTCCATCCTAATGTCACATTGTGGCTCCCAATGGTAGATGCAAATGGTGCTCTAGGCTTGTTCAAATAGTCTGGAGAGAAAATACAATAATGTATTAATGGTAAAAACATATTACCTTACACCTTAGGGCCATGAAGCCAACAAAAAATACAGAAAAAAGTATATTAAAAATGTTGTAGAATAAATCACAAGACACAAGGCAAACACATACTCTGATAAGCAAGCCTGAACTGCGTGAAACTCAATGCTAATAAATGTGACTACAGCTCTGCACTTGGGTAAATGCCCCTTTAGTCATAGGTACTTAGTAAATTTTTGATGAATAGAAACCTAGAGAAGTTATGAGAGATTTCTGAAGACAAGATTTTCAAAGAGCCTGTTTCAATAGCACTATATTGGCCTAATTTTTCCCATGTAAGTCATAGGAGCTTTAGCTGGTAATTGCAACAGAAGCAGTCAGATCAAAGAGGAGTGCTCTACAAAGTACCATCCTAAAGAGCTGAAGTTGGATTCAAAAGGTCACATGTTCACAGGGAGGGAAAAAACAACTTTACTGTAAGACAGAGTTAACTTCATTATATTTGCCAAAAGAGAAAAGGGGAGAGTGGTAATTTTTTGATGAATGAAAAATGACAAGACATTCCTGATTTTGTTCAAAGAAATCCAGATAGTGAAGCAAAATTATACTCTTAAAACTGAATTTATCAGATTGTGACTCAGACACAGCAGTACGTTCAGACTTACTCTGTACTTCAACACCATATGCATCTTCTGCACGGCTACAGCCAAACTTGCAGGAAACTCTCTGTTTAGGATACAGAACTCACTGGTTAGTTTTCTGTAAATGCAGTCTCCTACTAGACATATGAAGACACTTTTTGAATACATACCAATCCTGTGGAAATTATTACATTCATTCTTAAAAAATAAAGGTATCACAAAATTCACTCTGAGGAGTTTACTGAAAACCTTTCCACCAATTTCACTGGACACTAAATTAGGGTCTTCATTGTCGCCTTGTGGAAAGCACAAACATGGGGCAATTAAAGGTGGAAATAGACTTCGGTGACAACTGTGGAGTTTGGAAAAAATGTTTTTTAACTTGATAATGATGTAGTCTACATGTTGGGTTTCACTCTTTCCCACTTTGAGTATTTCCTCTGAATGCATCACATACCCATGAATGTACTGCTACGAATTTTCAAAATGGTTGAAAATAGTACTTTTTCAAAGCAGCCCTGGCCAACTCACACTTCCTTGTTAGTAGTTACTCACAGCCTACAGGCTGCAATCATGACAAAGATCCCAGGGCAGTGAGTTCTCCACATTCGCATCCTAAGAATTCAAAGAGTTTTCAGTTTAGGGAGGGAAGGCGTATAGTGTTACCCTGTCCTGTAGGTGAAGAACTAAAGAAGAGGTGGTAACATTTTACAAAAGGAACCCAGTAGCTTAAAAATGACTTATAAGACTGAGTCTCCTGAAAGTCAATACAGAAGTGATGGTTTCAGCTTTTTCTAGACAGGCATTTTATTTGGGCTCATTTATTCTGTGAGCTGATTTGGCTTATAAAAGTTTAAAGTTTGCTTCATACAGCAGCCACCTTTTAAGTGATAATTAACTTTTCAGTCCTTCTGAGGCAATTCATTATATTAAGTGGCTGGGTTTTTTTGATTGCCGTCTTCCTTTGATTCTAGGAGAGACACTTCCAGCACCCTATGGAAACTGGTAAGACAAGTTTTTCCAAACAATTCACTCACAGTTGCAGCTGAGATGTATTTATAAACTAGTTTATAAATATATTCTGATATAAATTATCTCACATCTAGACAATCGGTGCCAAGTGCGAGCTTTTAAAGAAGTTTTTCCATGTGTTTTCATAATCAGAGAAATAAAACACTTCTAAGTAAAATATCAGGATACTTAGCAGGCAAAGGTTTGGGTATCAGCAGATATCAGTTATCAGCTATAAATTGGAGCTTTCCTTTTCATCCAAGAAAAGTTTACTTTGTAGAGGATGGTGTCCTCAGATTTACATGCTGATTCATAGCACTTTCAGTTTCTTTCAACACAGACATTTCCAACCATTTGTCTTTTTTCATGTTTTTCTTTATCCTTCTGATCTTTGTCAGAGCCATAAATCCAATCTTTGCTTGAAGTAAGAGGATTATTGAAGCTCCTACTCCTAGAAATTTTGAGAGAAATTTGCCATCTGCTGTCCTTGAAAACAAGAAATCCTCATATATTCTCCATCCATAAGAACTACCCCTTAACAAGCCATCTTCTGATGCCCTTTCTCATGAATGTTCCCACTGAATTCAGTGGCATTCCTCTCTTTCTAGAGGAGAGGTAATATTCAACGGGAGTAATACTACCAGACTTGAGTACCAGGGCATAGTCCCACAATAGAGCTGGGCCAATACCAAAGAAGAAGTCCCACTCTCATATCTCCTCCGCTGCCCTGCAGACTGCAATGACCTCTGCATGCACTGGTCTGGTGCTCGCCTGACCACATAGGAAGACAATTCAGCCAGCTGATCCAGCAGAAAGATAATCCAGCAAAAAACCCTTGCAGAGTCAGTGAGTTGAACTAGCATATTGTGCAACCAGACAGGGAAAAAAAATAAAAATAAAAAAACAGACTAATTCCTTGTTGCTACAAAGTAAGTTGATTACTCCTTGGACTGTCCCTGCTCTCCAAAACAAATATTTAGTGGATTTTAAAGCCATTGTCATGTTCAGAATTTCACAGATTAAAAAGCAACCAAAAAGAAAAAAAAAAAAATCAATCCTTTCAATCAAGTTTTCCAGCCACCCAGTATGTTTGTGTTGTACTTGGGATTCTCTGCAACTCCATCGCCAGCTTGAAGTGTGTAGCCCCCATCTAGACACAGCTTTCATACTGAGGTCTCAACAGTCCCAACCAGAATCTTGCATTCGTCTCATCACCGTCCCATCCTACACGCCATGTTCATGTTAAGAGACCTCAGGAAGGCACTGTCTTTTTATCAGCAGCACTTTGTTGACTTGTACTTATCACTCTAAATGCCAGTCCATCTGCAGCGCAGATGGACCAGGCACTCCCCACTTTAGCCTTGCACATTTTTAGATCTCTTTTTTAAGGGCAACACATTGGTCCTTATTGAATTGCATTTGACTTATTTCAGACCCTTTCTCAAATCAAAAGAATGTTTTGTATTCTAGTCTAGCTCCCACTTTTTTTTCCCCCCACTTCTCCCAAAGCTGGTGTCATATCAGACTTAATAAGTATCCTCTCCAGTTTATCTTTCACGTTATTAATGAAAAACTGAATAGAACAAACCTCCTGTGAGAGCCTAGAAAACAGTTTAAACAGGTCTGTGCTGTGTTCCGTACTGGTATGATGAGACTGCTTTAAGGCAATATTATTTTTACACAGCAGTCTTCAATGCAAACATGTCCTTAGTCACCATGCTAGAAAGAAGGGATTATATGTTCAAATACTTATCTCATTCTTCAGTTTTATAGAGCACAAAACAATCAGAGACCTAGATTCATAAATTCGTGTATCTACATTATATTTCTTAGCACTGTATGAACATTGTAAGTGAACATTTAAAAAATATATGATTTTTAAGTTTGTATTGATCTGATAGCACCTAACTTACCTCACATTCTCTGGTGTATGTCTTGTTCTGCCAAGAGGCAAATTGGAAAAACAGTAGATTAGAATAAATATAATCACAGAGTATTTCAAACAGATAATATCACTGAATTACAAATTTCTTACAGTGAAAGGTACACTACAAAACTTTAACATTGGTAAATAATGAAAGAAGGAAAACCCACACCTGAAAAATTGCAAAGTCAGCACTAAAATGATGCCAGGGCTGATGAGCTTCAGTTGTTTAAGAAAAAGGTCCAGAAAAAGAATGGTTTAAAGACTTCCATGGCAGTTGTCCCAAATCTGTCCTAATTCACCTGATTTGGTAAAAGCAAGAAATCAACCTAGCAAAGGCATGTGCTGCATTTACATCTGCATGTAACTTTGAGACAGGCCCAAGAAGGGTCAAATCCTGAAAAGTGGCACTAACTCAGTGGCACTGCCTGAAAATCTGGATGAGAGATTGAGCTTAATGAACTCTAGATTGTCCCCACATTTTGACAAACACAACAAAAGTTTTTAATGTTACAAGTGACTCCTATAACAATAATTATGAGTTTCCAAACAGAGAAATTATAAACATACTGAAAAAACAGATGGACATTACATCTTTTATCATAGAATCATGGGTCTGGTTACATTTTGCACGCCTACCCTTAGATAATGTAATCGATGGATTCAAGACAAGTGCTGTGAAACCACAACTAAGGCAATACTCACACACTGCAGTGGGCAGCTGTCTTGCACCATTGCATTCCAAAACTGACATCCCTCCGTGCACTGCAAAGAAAGATGGTGACTTTCAAAACTTGAAAAGGACTTAAAAAAACACACTTTTAAAGAGCAGGGATGCTTTACTGTTAAGGGCATGAGCACTACGGTTAGGGAACTTGAGTTTGGTTTCCAGCTGCTGTATGACCAAATAATTTATTTTCTCCATGCCCTGGTTCCCTATATATATATATATAAAATTTATTTATATAATTTTATATTATATATACACACATATGTATATATTAAAAATATAAATTTGGGATTTGTAACACTCTCCTATTTCAGAACATTGTAACAAGAATATTAGGTATAACAACGATGGGGTAATGGGGTTATGTTGTATAATGTCCTTCCCAACGTAAAATCAAATATGGAGTAGAAGAAGGAAAAAAAAAAATCTTTCTTAGAGGTTGGTTTGTGCAAAATAGTACATGCTCAAATACACATCCAGCTCCAATAAAGACTAATACTGTCACCTGTACTGAGAAGACTGAAAGGACTAAAAAATGCCTGAGAGGACTGTGACTATCACCTGGGAAGAGCACTTATCTTTACACAGGCCTTGAGAGAGGGCTGATGCAAAGCCCCAGGGGCAGAAGGAGATCTGGCCAAGCCAGTCCACGTTCAGTCTTGCTCTGGGAATGAGGCACCCGGCCAGCCATGACGTGTGTGGCCAATGCTCCTTCTCTGCCAACTGTACTTTACCACTTGTTCACTGGGGGGAAGTTACAAATTTGCAAATGCAAAATTCTGTATGATGCACGGCCAAGTACAGTCAAAAGCCATTCGTCCAAGCCCCACACTCTCCAACAGGCATGGCATAGGCTTTAAAACCATGAGATTTCAAAGATGTAATATAATATATATCATGTGGTTTGTATTTGATGTTAAACGTTTCTTGCTCATTCTGTGCCATCCTTTTCTTAGAGGTCATATGCATTTTTCTTTTAAAATGGAAGCTGGAGTGGAAAGACTCTAGAAGCAGGGAGTTCTGACATCAAATACTACAAAGTTTCATGAAAAAAAAAAAAGACTTGATAATGCTGATCAAAGATACACAGTAACCTAAAGAGGCAGGTCGAAGTTGCTATGTATTGTCATGACAACATAGCCTTTTATGATCCCAGGATCATAAATTAACCAACCTCGCTAGATACCAGCTGCTGAGAGGCTGCTTCCCGCTAGTCTCTGTGGAAAATATCGATGAATTCTCCACAGCTCTTCAAAGAATATGTATAACTACCAGCATGAATTGCATTTGAAAACTGAACTACAAGAACATCAGCTAAAGTTCTTACAAGAATGCTTCCATGGAAAGCTCATGTCAAGTTAAAGAGTCCCCCTCTATAGAGACAAACATTTGAAGTCCTACAGAACTCTAAAAACAAAGTTTCAATAGTTGTCATTTTATGTTTCCTCCCATCAAATCCATGAGAAAACAAAATAAACAATACTTCCTTGTACAAGGCTAGCCAAATACAACAGTGTTCCTGATTTGCATTTTGGAGGGAACACTGGCTTTGACCCATTTTCTCAAAAATGACTAGACTGTGAATTTTGTAGATCACAAATCTCAACAGGACTCACAGCAGAGACTAACTTTCTTTAAACAAAGAAAGGAGTTGTTAAATAATTTGAGCCAAATCTAAGCATTCAACATAAGGACTTATGCCAGACAGAGAACTGTACATATTTACATAAAGTTTTTGACAATATGATCATTGTATCCGGGTTATTCAAATAGTAGTGACATAAACTATTGATAATTAACAAAGCAAACCATTACTCACCGCCCCAGTGATGTCACTAACATTGCAAAGATTGTTAATTCCAAGTTCTCCTTCCTATGAGATAAATATTTATATTTTTACAAAAAGTCAAAATGTTTCCCCAAAATTCTTTGATTAAAATATATTAAAACATCAGTTCCTTGCATAACAAATTTTCCTTAGCTAATGTTTCCTCATGTGAAGAAATTTATTAGAGACACACCAGTAGCTTCTTACTTGAGAGTGATTTGAGAGTACCATCAAAACAAAGAAGTCTGCGGAATCAGCTGGTGTTAATTAAATTATCTCAGGTAGGAATTTGGCCCTAATCTCCTGATTCTAGTTCACTGATCATGAATGCTTCATGAATATATTGGGCATAAATGACAAAGCCAAGTGGTTTGACCTCTTAGGAGCAAAAAGATTTTCCTTTAAGCTAAATGCCTTTTGTCTGGCCTCCTTTTGAAGGGGATTTATACAGCCATATGGTGGGTGACCTGGTCGCCTTCTCTTGCCAAAAGTACTTCAGAGCTTAGGTGCCTATTCTTTCACAACATCATTCAAAGTGTGTAAAAGCAATCACCTCCTGTGAAGTGCAAATGTTTTGGGGATCTATCTACCTATCTAACAACCCCTAAACAGCTGGCTGTTAGGTCTTAAGTTTGGTCCTGCAAGAAGGTAAGAACGTCCTTAACAAGACAACTCTCGGGAAGAAATTTTCAGCACACGGGACATAACGTGACAACAGGTAAGAACCCCAGCCTCACGCAAAGCTGTCGCAAGGCAAACGCGAACACACAAGCATATTTGGAGGAGAAAAATGAGATTTACAACTCTCAGACTCCAAGATTACCTTTTTCTCATGTTCACTGAACTGAATACCATTTGCCTGTCTTTCAAAGCTGATAGGAGAGCAAACTATTTCTTCTTCTGAATTAATTTAAGCTTAAATCAAAGAATCCCCTTTAAAGCTATCATTGCATACGAGGCTCCGATCAGGGATGGCAATTAGCTCTTTCACTGGTGCCAGAGTTGACTGTGGCTCAGAAGCAGTTTTAAAGGAACTGTCAGACAAATGTAAGAAATAAAACAGAGCAGGAGATAGTCCTTTGCAGTAGCTTTACAGAGTTAATTAGCCCCAGGGCACAAAATGTCCTTTTCGCAGAGCAAAGGTACATGGTCTTCTAGACAACATCAACATCTAGGGCAAATAAAAACAAGCAGGTAACTTCTTAAAGTCTGAAGCAGAATTATTTTTTCGATTTCAGAGTTTTTGCTTATCTTTGTTATGCATCAGTAGAAGGAAAAATAATAAATTCCACTCCACTACTCAAAGGAACACTAAGAAAGCATAACATTAAGTCTCTAACAACTTACTTTTCTTCTTAAAGATATAGTCACAATTAAAAGCATGGACAATTTAAAAGAGAAGCTGGAACCAGTTCAGGATGTTTATGCAAGCCACAGGTCCCTAGCCAATTTCTTATGAATTTATAATTTTCCTAGTTTTATATAAGAAAAGTCTTAGACTAGACAGAAATCCACAAGTAAACAGAATATACTGAAAGAACAAAGGACTTCCTCCTCCACCATCCAGGATCTTAGCATTTACAGTAATATCAGCAACTGTTGGAATAGAAGGTACAAAACAGAAACCTTGCAGTCTGGTTAACGTGATTTTTTCCTTACAAGGTGCTCTACAAATTCAAATGTAAAACAGAACTTCTCAAACTCTGCTTTTACTCAAATACATTCTTTAAAAACAATTTCAAAAACCTGCTTTGTAAAAGAAAATTCTGACAGAGCTAACAACCACATATGTTTCAAAAAATTATGTATAGTTTTTAAAAACTTACCAGGTTACTTGTACATAAGTTTTGACAATTTTTTGAAAAAGTACAATACACTGCAGAAATCCATACATAGTAAAAAGCAGCAAGTCTGTTTAGCGGGAGATTCCACAGGCAAACGTTCCTCATAACTTAAACAAGTGCATCTGGCAGTCTGATACTTTCCTTGATTCAGCCATACAAATTTCTTTAAGTCTAGATGGCAGAGACTCAACAGTGAAACGTCTACATTTCAATTTATTAAATATTTTTACAATCCTTGTTTACAATCCATTCCTTCTACAACTTTTCAGCTTCCTGGAGCACTTGTCTTGAAATTGCGCAACATCTATTTCATAGTTTCTTATTAAACCACTGAAACAAAAGAGGTGACCAATGAAAGTCAGCGTATCTCCTTACATAAATGTCATTAACATGAAGAGGAAACTAAGTGGACTACTCTTAATCAGGTGTTGCAAACAGTAAAGAAAGAGGGAAAGAGTAGGAGAAACCTGGCCTGAACTTCATTTCTACCATGATTAAGCTATTTCTAAATATTCAGGCAGTTATAACTGAGAAAGTTTATTCATGATGAAGAATAATTTTGTTGGAACACCCATAGCTACAGTCCATACCATTCAGCCCAAAAGTGTTAATTAATTCTATTTTTAATGACTGTTTCCAAATATTTTACCAAATGTTCCACATCAACACCAAAATACCACTCAAAGCAGACCCCTCTTTACCTCCTGAGGCAGTGTAGACACAAACTAACCAAGGCCAGTTTACAAGGGAGTCTATAAAAGCAGGTACAATTGTACTAGTAACTTTGTGCCCATGCTATGAAAGAAAATTGAAGCTGAGAGATATATCATATATCTGATTCAGAGAGAGGTGAAGAGTCCTAAATACACTAAAGTTGGAGATTCATATTAAAGAGGTCAGTGGCAATACAAGTTTAAGATATATCCAGCTCCTTTCAGTCCCCACTCTGTGGCACTTCTCCTCTGTTGTACTGGCAGAGCTATCCACAGGTTCATTTTGTGAACAGGATCAGGAAATTGATCCAACTTATATAAATATATATACATATATAAAAATATATATGTATATGCAAAAATATATCATTTTGATGATCAGTTTAAGTTGCTAAATCCTGTCATTGCTACTTAAAGAGGGGGTTTGCTTTCCCCCATACCTAAATACTCCCTTACCTTCCCAAGCCCCACTCTCTTGCAGAGCAAACATTCATGTGGCCGTGCAATGAACCAAAATGAGAATTTGGTTAACACTAACCCCGTAACAACAGAAACAAATCAGTCAGCATTAACCAATGCTGGTTTCTCTGATTCAGGCCATGGTGTGGTCCCATGCACTGCCATGCCAGTACATGGTAGATGCAAGGAACTGACAGCACAGAGGCAGGAGCAAAGGTTGATCTGGGCTGGGGAGAGTTGATCAATACTGCCGAGCACACGGCGCCAGGTGGCCCGAGGAAGGAAGAGCTTTGTGGAACAGGCTCCTTCCTCTCCTTCCACATCTGGAGGCCTCCTGTGCATCATCTCCGCCTCCTCGCTGTTGCTCAAGAGATCTCCTAGGTGAGAGTGACTGTGGGCTTTCAGCTACATCAGTGAAGGAGAGTTACTGCCCCATCTGGTTGTCACCATTCCTCTCCAGGAGGACACTGCCCTCTCCAATCCACCAGCAAAGCTGCTCAAGAGGGAACTCATTAGGTCCAGTCAAAATGAGCCAGGTTAGTCTGACTGCTTAAATAGTAGCTCCTTGGTAATTCAGCTCAATTTGGCTAAAGAAAGTTCACAAGAGTTCACAGGAGCAGCAAAACTGAAAAGGGAGCCAGTGACAGGCAGCTATAGCCTGGGGTTTCCTCTAGAGGCAGAGCAGTCTGTGCTTTAGATTGATTCTAGGACCCTCAGAATTTGGTCTCTGTGGCTAGTAAATTAAATATGCCCAGGCCCATGCTCTAGCATCCAGGCCAGGTGGCATGGAATAGCCCACATCCTCACTCGAAAACTCTCTTGCACTCCAAAAGAAGATGGCCACAACCAAAACACCTTTGGAGAATGGTCTCTAGCTAGCTCCCAAACTGTTACTGGAAATTTTTTGGGATAGTGCTGACATGGACAAAAACCATGCCAGGGACCTTTCTAAGAACTTAACTGTTGATCCATGTGGTCACTCAAAACCTACTGATCAGGAATGCTCCCTGGCACAGTTTTGATTTACTAGTTTAGATGTAGCCTGGATAAACATATGTGTCTATGTTCAAATCTTAAAAAAAAGCTCTTTTTGAATTGCTTTTAGTTATTCAATACTTTTTTTTTTTTTTTTTAAGAAATTGATTATTCATTCTGGGGTAACACCAAAGACACCATTTTGCTATATCTATACAAACTCTGAAAAAGTGTACAGTGCAGGAGCAGCCAAACCACAGCTTGCTTTCTACAGGGACTGCTACTGCTCCCCAGCCCTATTTTAGCACCACTTACCCAATACCCCATCCTCCATGGCAGGGAGTGGAAGGAGACACAGCATCAGACACCTGCCCACGTCAGGTGCCCATGAGGACAGCTGGTGACTGTGCTCTTAGACTGCCAAGGGTCACACTGTGCCCCTGGATGCACCACTGAGCTTGGGCCTCCACTCCATAATGTTACGTACAAGGCGCAGCTGGTTGGCAGATCACCGATCAAACCTAATAACCACATCCAACATGTGGGATCGCAGAGCTGAAGAAACTCTACAGCACAAGTGTTTGGGATGGGACAGGTAGGTCGCCCTAGCTCCTACTGCCCTGCTGGAGGGAAAAGACAGTAAAGGTCTAACACTGCAAGCTCTTCACAGGTCTGAGGTTATAAATATCCAGGATATCAGGAGCCTGGAGGGGGTGCAGACGGGGCTTGGGAAGGCTTGGCTGGTAGGAAGAACAAGGCTGGGACACAGGAGGATGTGTCCTGGATCTTGTTTGGGGATGTATAGGGAGTAGTGGTAGAAGGGGGGAACAGGAGGGATCAAGTTAAGGTCCTGGTGAGGAATGCAATCAGGGTGTGGCTGAAGAAGAGGAAGTTTGGCAGCCATATAAAAATAATGGCATTTGGCTCTAAAGGCAAGGAAATTGGGCTACTATATTGTAGTAGGGTTAAGGGTTAGGGTATGCATATGCCAGCTTGTATACAAAACAAAACTTCAGCTGTGTTAGAGATCGATATAGACTATTTCAAGCCCAGGGGAGTTACAGGGGAGCGTACATTCATTACTATCAAATACATGTAACTAACATTTTCTTTATAACTGGAAAGATTTGTCATTACTGATGCTGATAAATCTTGTGTGAGAGTATTTGCATATTTATATATGGGTACTTACATGCATACCTTGCACAAATGGGCTCTTGTCCCTGAGCAGAACTTCTAGCCATTACCGCAATACAGATAGTTAATGAAATAATAATATTAAAGACATTATTCAAAAGAACAACTTAAAAAACAGATTTTTTTCTTAGGCTTCAAACACTATTTTCCACCAGGTGTCACTGTAACATGCCATAAACCAGGATCTTATAAGAAAAAAAAGCACTGAAATATCTCCTTCTCTTATGTTCCTTCTAACACAGTGGCCAAACAAATACTAGTAGTCATCTGAGCCTCTGGATTGTCACCTAAATATCAAGAACTGCCTTCAGGGAGAGAGTATTTATGGACTTTAGAAAGTGAACTTTAAAAGGAGGGTTTGTAAAATCTGTGAATGGTGGAATATTAACTCGTTTATTATTTTTAAGGTCATCTCCTCCATAAAACACAAAACTAGGAATTCAAACTCTATGAGACTTGTAGCACAAATCTCACTACTTGCAGCCCATCATTTCCTTTATCCTTAAGACCAATGTTAGAAGAGAAAATTCTAGGATCTGTGAAGGAGAAGATTGCGAAGGAGCAACAAAATAACAACATAGTGACTACCAGAGAAAAGTAAATTCTGTTACAATTCCCTATTTGAAAAACAGCATATATCAGAGCACCTCACAAACAGTGGTTTCGTCTTTAAAACTCCCTTGAGAACAATAGAAATATATACAAATGAATGATCAGCTCCGATAGGTATGAATAAGGGCTAATATATCTTGAGGGGAGAAAAACGTACATATTACTGCCAGCAACACAAGTAACTAACATTTCCTTTACAACTGGAATTATCAGGATCAGTAAAGACAGTGTGCGTGAGTGCACACATGCACGTTTGTGCATATGAACAGTATGAACATATACAGATTAATGATCTCAGACACAGTTTTGTGCTCTGACTTGCTTACAGCAGTAGGCCAAGGTCAGTTGCTCAAGGCAGGGGGCAGCCCCAGGGCCCAGACACGGGGTGTTACCCCTACAGCCAGAATGACTGATCCCTTTGGGAAGCATTTCCTGAACTACCAAAGGTTACAGCCAAACACAGGAATATCAGCTAATGCCATCTCCAGTTTATCTTAATAGTCCAGAGCAAAAGCTCTTGAATTTCAGGGCAGCTCCTGGCTGGCCGGGTCCAGGAGGCGTCCAGCCCTCCCTGCTGCAGGGACCTCCGTCAGAGGGGCAGGCCAAGCTGCCCCAGGTAGTACCCACTCCAAACATTTAATTTTAATCTGCTGTCATGCACGAGTCCAGCTCCTAAAACCTCGTCGAGTAAAACGTTTGACCACGTGCTGCCATTTAAACACAGTTTCACAAAACTACAGCACACAGCAGCAATTGGGAGGACTGAGAAAACAGGAAAGGGAGTGCCTGAGGAGGCAAGGGGGAAGACCCCCCACCCAGCCCCAAAACATCTGCATCTAGTGTGGACAGCCTATGTCCAGTTACATAGCAATAAAAATTCCTTGAAACTACTACAATGTTTGTGGATACTACCTTGGGGAGGGGAAAGGGGGAGATGGGAGAGGGGAGCAAGGAGAGACTGTCCATGCCACAGCCAGCCTACTGGGCAGAGAGATGAGAAGGAAAACCTCAGCTTTTACCTATTAGTGTCTAACTCCTTTGTCTTCCGGGGATAGCCCTGAAAAGATACCCTGATATGAAGCCTTTACTAGTGGTGACAGATTTTCACTCTTTCCCAAAGATCACAGATTATTCTCATTTCCCCTCCAGCAATGGGCCCTCATTAGCCTTCGAATTTCTCAGGAAAGTAAGTAAACAAGGACCCTAAGGGCAAAGAGCTTCCCGGCACTGCCCCTGCCTCCCTCCCCTTTTATTTGTTAGTGCAACTGCTCAGGCAGCTGTTTGTCTGGCAAAAACAGCCAACCGGTCAGGGAACACTTTGTACAAACAGAGGGAAGAGCATACAAGAGAAACCCCCTGGAGTCTGGCTCAAGATTTATATCCATCTCTGCAGATTAGGGAAGTGGAGAAGAAAAAAGAAGAAAAAAAAAAAAACAGACTGTTAAACTGGATCAAATTGGAAAGACAGTCATGCATGAGATACTTAGCTAAACCAGTCAGGAGACAGGGATTTGTTTCTATTGATTTGCAGTAATGATGACTGGAGAAATGTCTCATTAAATGATGTACAATGACAGATTTCAGACTGAGCAAATTTGAGTTGTGGAGATTAACAATAGCAAGAGATCTAAAAGCTAGGCCAGAATAGAAAATATAAGGAATGTCTAAAGAGTATTGTGGATCTATAAATAGGCCAAGTGTATATTATGATTGGTTACAAGAATTAACCCTAAAAAAATCCTTAATTGTTAAAAAGATCACATCTAAAGGAAGAATATATTGAGCTTACTAAACGATGTTTGTGTAATCATCTTACATGACACCGGGGAAAAAGAGCTAGCACAAAGTGACAATAGAAGAAAAACCTTCCTGTTAAGTAGACAAAACTTGCATCGCCCTTTGTATTGCTTTAAAGAGGAAAGGTTGGTGAGGCATTTGCAATACTCTTTAGAGATTTGTTCAATTATATTATCTATTAGGAATCTTCTGATGGGTATTAACTAATTGTGTAGTTTGAAAACTGAAGAAAACTAGATTTCAACATATACAAATATCAGATGGGACAACAGTTTAAGTGCAAAACGGCTTGATGCAACCTCTCTGAAGCGGATTGCATGGAAAGGATTTGCAAAGGTTTTTAGAGAGGAACAGAAGGAAGAGAAGATTGCTTAGTGCAAAGGCAGTGAATTATTGCTTTGAGCACGTAGATCAGTGCATAAGAAGGTATAAAGCCAAGATTAGAAGAAAAAGACAAAAGGAACAGGAGCTATAATGTAGATTACATGATCTTTGTAGAGAGCCTCAGAATGGTCAAATGCTTAGTCTGCTTAAACATCTCCCATAAAAGGCTTCACCTCTAGCACCTCCTGGCTTCTCTGGTACTCCAAAATACCTGAACATTTTATCTCCTGGTAGTCTCATAAAAATAAATTTCTCAGCCCGTAATCCAGAAGAGAGTCCATTTGTATGGAGTCCATGACAGCCAGAAAAGCTGCAAATCCCTTGGAGGGGAGCAGGGGGGCGGCAGCAGGGGCTGGATTTGACCATTTCAGTCACCTGCAAGAGGGTTGCTAGAGTGCTGTTTGGATGCACCACTCACTAACCTTTCAGGAGCTATCTGGAGTTTCAGTCCCTGTGCCCCAACACCATCTTCCAGGAAGAGAAACCCATTGCCCATAGGGATAAATAATTCCCTTTCTCCACGCAAGCAAAAGCAAAGCTGCTTGTAACTGAAAAAGTAGTAAAGACAGAGGTGCAAAATAATTTAAACGTTGAAATAAATTTAAACAAGCTTTCTAAAATGTTTTTGAGCCTCCAAAAGACAAAACAGGCTTGTTTCAAATAGCTGGGGACATGGTAGATCTCTTCTTATCTGAGAGAGAGCATGGTCTGATGAGCCAAGCACAGGGCTGGCTCTCAAGATACCTGGGCTACTGACACTGCGCAGCTGCACGGCATGAGGTCTCTATCCTTGTATCCCTTTCTGGGTTTTGACTGTAAATTCTGAGCCGGAAATGTCCACTAGAAAATATACAGTTAACTGGAACCACTAATAGGAGAAACTCCTGGCAATGGTAATCCAGCAAGTAATGATCACGTGTGCTAACAGGTCAAAAGGTAGAGGCTGTGGGAAAGCCAGCATTTTGTCCCAACTTGTTAACACGTGCAAACACCACGGACAGCTTTGGCTGCCCTAGGATCTTACCCTCCGAAGGTTTCCAAACCTTTCCAGAGCGCAAACAGCTGCAGCCATTCAAGATGCCTCCTTTCCTTGGACATCAGCTGTGCCCTGGTGGGAGCTGCTGCCACCAAGGGTGGGCAGCAGGAGAGGCCGGGCACCCCAGGGATGGCCCTGCCAGGGGGAGGGCACCACCACAGGTTACGGCCGGGGGTCCTGTGGCCGGGCAGGGGCAGGACCGTGGCAGTGCTGGAGCCGGCACTGCTGCGGTGTCATGGGGCAGTGACTGATGGCCCCAGGCTGGGCCAGTATGGGGCTGAGGGGAGGCTGGGGAGGGGACAGGGACAGCAAAGCCTGGTAGTGCCCATGGGGCCCTAACAGGCAGGTGCAACACCAGACCAGTGGTACACTCATGCCCGCTGGATGCCCTGCTATGTGTTCACTGACCCTTGTACCAGCACCAATGTGCTGTCAGACCAACCCTTTTCTTTGCTGAGGAAATTTCCTGCCAAGGAAGGACAGTTTCCTTCCTGAGGAAGTTTTCTTCATCAAGAAGTTAGAGAGATACCAGCTTGAGGAAGGATTGGGAATACAAAGCAGCAACCATGCCTGAAATTGGTTCAGTCTCATAGATCTCCACCCAAAAACAGAAGATGAGGATACACATCCAGGCCAAACTGATTTAATACTCCTATGAAAGAGAGCAGTCCTGCTCCCCTGCCCTTGACATTTTCTCCCCCCTCCGTGTTCTCAAGCCTCACTTTCTCTTGCCCTACCCTAACTGTGTAACCCCTTCCTCCCCCCTTTGCACTGCCTTTGGTGCCTTTTTTTTGACCCTTTATTGAAATAATTCAGCTCACTGACACAGCAGAAAGCCATTCACCTTGTCAAGAAAATTTTCTGCTGCCTTGCCAAGTTGCATCAGCTCAACACATCAGGTGAGTACCAGGAAGAGGGGAAGGGAGGCCGAGAAAAGGGCCCTGTGACCCAGCTGGTTTGAATCTTCACTCTAACAGCTGCTATTGTTAACTAAATTTGGGTTTGAGAATACATCATTGTCCCTTAACAGAGACAAGCCAGGGGAGTGGGGCCTGCTGCTCCTGATGTGTTTGAATGCTGTCTAGCACAATAGAGCAGTGACCTCTCTCTGCATTACTGTAATACAAATAATAATAGTTGGCCTTTAATTGTGAACACAGCTGAACTCCCAAAAGGTTTGCAACAATAATGACATGCTTAAGCTGTAATGACAAATACTATGCCAAGGTAAAGCAGGATAAGAGAGGGGAAGCATTAAATAAGGGGTCTCATACTGGTTCATATGTTTATCATCCTAAGATTAAAGATATAAATCGGCTGATGAAGAGTGTGTCATTTTTCCAGTATTGCTCATATGCACAAACACGTGCGTGCGCACCTCTTTTAATGCTGAAAGGAGTCAGTGGGGCTCAGTCAAGAAAAGGAATGCACTAGAAAGAGAAAAGCACTAGATCAAAACAGATATAACAGCATTACATATTTTACAACAAATGACACTGTAATAACTATTTCTGAGGAGGTCTTTCCGTATTTCTTTTCTAGCAACGTCTGGGATGTAGACTAAACTATAAACCAGAGAAAACCTATTCTGGGGAAAAGGCTATCATGCCCTTTGCAGCAAATTACTACCCACAGTAGAGACTGGAGAAAATACCCTATCCTTCAACCTCCTCATCCATTCATATTCACAGTCCTGTGTACCAGCACACACCCACCCTAAAAACACTTTAAGTGCCGGTTGAACAGCTGAGGTGCAGGCATGCGCTCTCTCTCTGGCTGACTCTGCTCCTCTGGAAAGGGCAGGAGCAGAGCAGAGCACCATGGGCACAGCACCATCGTAAACCAGTGCAGCAATATCCACACTGCCCTCCACATGAGCTCCCTGTTGTCTACACGGCACTTTAGATTAGGCCCAAGAACTAAGCGGAAGGCAAAGGCTCTGCCCAAGCAAGACTACTAAGTAGTAGTGCTTCCTTCAGTGGAGTTTCCAGGTCTGGAAAGAGCATCCATGCACATGCACCTCAATGCTGTGTGCCAGTCAAAGTTAGCTTAGTGATGTTTTGCAAATGGTTTTCAAATAAAGGTGATACATGCAAGAAATCATCTGCACGTGGATTTCCATAAAACCAGTAAAACAAAATAGCTATAAATATTATTGTTGTGTAGCAACAAGTTAGTCTTTACTCAGCAGAACAGCTGTCTGTGAATGTTATCAGTATTTCCTGATTGTGGTATCTCTGCCATATTGTTTTTGTTTCTTTTGCTTCAGTGTTTGCTATTTTATTATACTAATGCAATTTCACAGATCAAAACAAAGAAATCCACGGGACACTGAAACAAAGAACAAGGAACAGTAAGAAAAAATACTGTTTTTAAAATACAGGGAAGTAAGTGAAGGTTCACGGTCCACCAAAGCCAGCCTCTGCAACCAGAGGAAACCAATGTGGGATGACCTGTGTGTGCTTCAACAGTTTCTAATCGAGAGGAGGCTGAAGAGCAGCCTGGCTTCCTGCTCCTGCTCTGTTTAGAAGTGGTCAAACTGACAAATTTAGAAGTCATAATTCACTACCTTTCCAGACCTATCACAGGTAGTAGAAGCGCATGCTGTGGTACAGAGGATATTTGACCTTTGTTTTGCTTGGCTTTACCTCGCTTAGATCCCAGTAGACCCAAAGATGCAGGAACAGCAATGGGAATGAGGAAGAGGGACCAGTTAATGCCTTCAGAATGAATCACAGCCCATATGATCTCTCTCTCTTTCCCAAGCAAAAGCTACCAAGCCAGTCAGAAGAGAGTTCAACAGTGCTAACATGAATCCTGCTAACTGATTAACATAGTGCGTTTATTTTTGAAACAGTAGGTCAAATATTTAAAAAATGCATAAATGCGACTATTCAAAGGTACCCAGGCAGGAGAAGTCCGAGCCTAAAAGATGATGGCAGCCTCTGAAGAGCTGCTGAGTCCTCTCAGTTACCAGATGAGCATGGTGCTGAGTCAGAAAGCCAGAAGCTGCAGGGACTCAGCCCTCCTCTAGAGACAAGAAGTATGTTTTCACTGCAGGACTATACCAGGTAATTATTACTGGGGTCAATTTTTCTCTAGTTTGAGCAGCCACAAAGCACAGCTGTTCACCAAGGGAAAATCTGTCCCTGGCCCAACCTCTGCCACGGGTGCAGGTCAGCAGCCCATGGGAAGGTGAACCCAAGCTTGACTCCATGTAGGCAGTTGGCCCAGCCGGCCCTCCTGCACCAAAAACACCGCCACGCTCAAGGGAAGAAGGGCACATTACCTTCAGTTTTGGTGAGCAAGAGTCATGCTGGATATGGAGCAAATAATTGAAATCCAGGCTGAATTTAAGTCTAGGTGAGAGACCTAACTGGGCTGCATGTACAAATACCACATTTTAAAAAACAGCAAGGTCTTTAGGACTGCTCCTGAACCACCAGGTCAGCAACAACTGGTTGCACAGTATGTGTCTTGCATAACTAAAATTGCAGTACTTGATTGAAAAGAAGTAGACATAAGGATGCCAAAAGTTCTTAGTTTGAGAAAGAGTGTTTGAAAAATGATACTGTCCACATAAACCTACTTTTAAGACATAAAAACTCTCAAGCTATTGCTCATTTATTACACTATGAGGAATGAATGTTTAACACAGATTTGAGTGTTCATCACCCTACTAAGTTAATTTTCTGTTATCCATTTATCCTTGACAAGGAACCTATGGTAGGCACTACACTTTTTTTTTTTCCACATACAAGCACAATAATTTGTTGAATGCTGTAATTAAAATGTGACAGTATCCAGATTCAAGCCCTTTTTTTTTTTTAACTATTAAAAAAATGAAGACAGATTTACTCAGATGATTTTTTATCAGTTTTTACATGTGATAAATAATCTGGATTTAAAAGCAAGTGACAGTGACCCCTTAAACTATATATACAGTTGTAATTCACAGCTGTGACACTTACAAATTACAGAAATTTGACTTTGTAATTCATTGGTGTAATGCCCCGATGCTATGTGGAAAAGTTGCACAAGAAGCTTTTTCTCCACACGTAATGATTATTACAGATTTATGACCCGTGCTTCCACTATGCATAAGTGGCTTACTTCTGTGAAACTCACGAGGAATGCAGGCTTTAATAAGGCCCAAAGTGAGCAAGAAGAGGGGGAGGGAGCACAGACCCACCCATTATTAATTCCTAAATTAGTAAGCATGATTCCCATTCCTCTCTCTTCAAAGAAATAAACTGAATTAAAAGAAAAGCATCTCGGGACTTGCTTCTTATCCCCTAAGACTTTCTGCCTGATTTCATATTGCATCCTGTAAAAAAACTTGGCATGAAAACTTGAAATTAGGAAGAAGAGCTAGACCTGGTGTAAACTGGTTGATTTCAGTTAAATCAGTCAGTCATTCAGATCACACTTGTATTCACCTTCAGCTTTCTAAGTTCTTACTTATATAGCCTGGCATATGGTGGTAGATAAACCAGTATGTAAACTGCCCTCTCTGGTATACATGAGAGTAAGTGCCATACTGACAGTATTAGAAATGGGTAAACTCTGTTTACTTGCATTCATCTTCCCTCCCTCCACACTCTTTTTGTGAGGCTATAACTAGACTGCTTACTGTCTTTATAAAAGAGCAAATAATTCAAACACAATCGGTTATTCCCTTAAGTGACCACTGTATTGCTCCATATTTTGCACAAGTAATTTTTTAGCTCTTACTAGGAAGCAGCCTTATAAACATGAATAAATGATTAAGGGTCCTTGTTTGTCATGGCAAAAAATGACCACTATGCAAACACAGCTATGAACTCCCCTTCAAAAACATGGAAGGATTAAAACTTACATACTACCTATGGATTAAAGGGGAAAAGCTGTTCTTTTTAAAATGTCCAAGAACACTAATAGCTTCATAGAAACACTAAGACCCTTTAAAACAACTATAAAAAGCAATGAGAGCTTTGTCACTGACAAGTTGATCAAGAATACTGTCAACTAGTAAGCTATAAAATAGTAGGCTCTGTTTTGACAAAGAATGTCATGAATCTTTAGATCATAATATTTTTCCAGGCAACCTTAAAACAATATGTCTAAATGAAAAGGAACATTCTGCCCCATATTTCTTCGCAGAATTTAAGATGACAGCATGGCACTAGTGCCTTTGTTGACATTTGGTTGATTATCTTCAGAATCAGGATGATTAGCAACTTTATTTTATTTTGTCTGAAAGCAAGAAAAATTATGACATAGGACTGCCAGGCAGCTTTGCAAAACTGCGGAATATGCGACAGTGGGACAAACGATTAGTCTTAAGCTTGATCTCATAATTACAACACAAAAGGTGACATGATTAGATAGGTTACAGTAATTAAAGTGATGAAGGGTGCCCATTCATCCCTGATACAGCTCTCATTAGGGTTACACCCAACTGTTGTCACTGTAGTGAATGAGGCTGTGTATCCTCTTTAGCATCCAATTATCGCATATTCATCCCGTGCTGGTAAGAGCCCTGCTACCATTCCTTTCTGGACAAGACCTGTTGTTCTCTGCTGTTGAAAATAAAGACAAAGTCTTGAAGCCTGCGGCAGTTTGTTTATTTTTTCTCCCAGAGATTACTGCCAGAATTTATTGTCCATAATTTCTTCAGCCATGATTTGTGGGCAAAGAATATTTATGGTCTCTTCCACCCTGGGGATTTCAGCTACCAGTGTAATTGCACAATACCATTGCCATGGCTCCAATTCAGCAGCATGGGTGTGGACCTGTGCCAGCACAAGTGAAACTGCTTCACTGATTATTTCTTAGTGATTGCTCTTAATAGGCAAGCCCCAAGTAAGTTTTTTCTGTCTGATATTTACCTGGAATTTCCCTCAAAAGCAGTGAAGTACTCAACTGACATCCTCTGAGTTACTTGCCCACATCTACTTAAAAAGTGGAAATGTTATTTTACTAACTCCTTCACAACACCTTCATCCCACTTACTTTTAAGAATGCATTTTTGCATCCAGAGAAGGACGACAACAACGAGCAATAATGGAAGTTACTAATGTGTTCCCACCAGAGCCAAGGCTGGCTTTGATAAGAGGAGCTCAGTCCTGCAGTCTGCCACAAATGGAAAAGGCCTTTTTCACAGCAGCTATCACGAGAGTATCCAGAAGCCCAGAGGATACCCAGAGGTCACCCCATTGCCAACTGGTTTAATGGTATGGAGGCCTTAAAAGGGGAAGTTGGTACACAGGCTGAAACGTCTTCATGGAGCATGGCCTTAGCCTAGTTGATACAGCCACAGTGAGGCAGTGTCCATGAAGTACTCTACATATACAAAACAACAAGCGTGTCTGAAGGAACCGTCTGGACTTTCTACACCATCTCACAGCCTTGAAGCAGCACTGACTTTAATGTACCCTAACCATTTTTAACAAGAAGGGCTCCTCACATATCAAATATAAATGCTGAATCCAGTCACACTTAGGAGGCTTTTACTTTACACATTGTTTTTTGGGGAGGCTTTTACTTTACACATTTCATTTTCTTTCCTTCCTTTTTTTTTTTTTTTTTTTTTTTTTTAAGTGAAACTGTCATGTACACTTCTGGTGCAATGCTGCACTTGAATACACAGAGATCAGTGACCAGTGTATTTTGTTCTCAACTTTATCCTGTAAATCTATGACACTATTTGCTTTGCACCAATGAAAATGCAAAATGTGCCCCACATATAAAGACTGCAAAAGGCCTCTCAAGCTGCAAGCTGTCCTTCTGCTAAGTGACAAGATTAACATACCTCTCAATGTCTGGAATTGTTCTTGCACTTTGTGATTGGTGACCTAGGGACCTCTCCACTTCATTGGGCCTTATGATTCCTCCCCCTTCTCCTGCAAAGTCAGCAAAGGAAGCACTTGAAACTTCTGAAGAACGAGAACTTTCCTGTTAGCCATACAAAAGCCAGGCTGCTCCAACAAGCTGAAATTTAACCCTCTTTGTATAAATTAGGTTTTGGATTTCGTTTTTCTAGAACAAATATATGAAAAGATGCTTTTGAAAGAAAGAATGTATACAGTGTCAAGTTTGCAAGATAAGCTTAGGTAAACTCTTCAATGTGTTTTTCCTTCCTTTCTCCTTCCCCCTCCCCCCCCCAAACAAACTACTGACTAAACATGAGCATCACCACCCAAGGCATGCTAAGGACTACTCAGATCTGCTTAGAAGACCTTTCAATGTCTATTATATATAGTAAAGGCAAGAAAGTAAATCCATGAATCTAATCTAGACTTTTACTGTCTTAATAAACATAGGTTTGTCCATAGCATATTGTCATACTAACCATATTCTTAAGTGATTTGAACTTTGTCCTGAACGTCCTGTCTTGGTGTTTGTCCTGAGACTACTGGAATAAAAACCTAATTGCTAATTTGCAGGTGGTTGCACAATCTATGTTAATAAAGGTATCCATACAATGAATACTAGACAAAATACATTGCATCTAGTTGTAGGCAACTCAGTTAATACCACTTGCATCAAACACATAAAATATTCCTGACTGATGTGTTTGGAAAAGTGACTGTAAAAGAAGAGCATGTGCTCAAGCTAAATAGTCAGCTATCTACCTCATTGGGTGAATCCCGTTTCTTCCAAGTTAAAGTGTTAGTGACCAAAATCATATATCATTCAGAGAGCTCTGAAGTGGCCTGCCAGACAGTTTTCGTGCTATGAAGCTCCCTTTATGTGATCTCATCACAAGTTATTAGCCAGGCTCCATGCATGCCTTATTTCTGCATTAATCTTTTGCCTTGATCGAAAGTCTCCAATATTAAACAATGTATTTGTTTAAAAGCTGGTTTTAATTCTCCTTCTTACAAAGATATATTTGGAAAAGCACACATAAACCAATGTAGCAATGTGACAGAGGTTACACAGGATTTTGAATAATAGCTTTGAGAGCTGTGGACTACTTCATTCGTCTTAATGATTATTTAATCTTGGAAGCTGACAGTAAGTTCCTTGCCTATAGCCTATTGAAAACTGTCAGAAAGAGGGCATGATAAAGTAATGTGAATTTAATAACAAAATAAATAATACAGAAGCTACTGTGCTGGTGGTGTTATTCATTATTTTACTGAAGTCAATAGAAAACCTATGCTGCCAACACGTCTTGGAAAAGGTGCCAACTTTCCACCTGAGCACCGTACACACTTGCTACAAAAAGCACGTGGCCTTGGATGGGCAACCAGCTCCTGCTGGGTTCCGAGGCTGTGAGAAGACCAAAAAGGTAGGCTGCTTGCCTTTCTGCCTGTTCTCGCCTGTATGGCAAACCATTACCAGCCAGCAACAGAAAACAAATATTTTACAGCCCTGGCCTCAAGGGCATGATTTATCTTTTGACTACAAATTGTTGGAATAAAAACAATGGTGAAGCAAATTATTCTCTAGCTACCTGTCCCAGAAGCTATTCCCAAGCCTAACACCCAGGAGAAAGAGAATATTTCTTCCCCTTGCATCTGCCGACCCGTCTTTCTCCTCCTTAAAAGCCTCCTGAAGACACGTGACAGGGAAAAATCTCTTTGGCCTCCTTCGGCTGCTTACTTGCCTGCACCAACTACGCAGCGCAAGTTCTGCCGGGAGCTCAGCACTAGCAGCGTTACCTCTTACAAGCTTCATGGCGGGTGCTTTTGCCTATTAAATCGCACAAAGATCTCCAGATGCAGTTTATTGTGGCACTGCTTCCATGAGGTGACTTGGGATTGAATTCAATAATTTAGCAGGACTTTTCTGCCAGTATTCACCATGATCCTTAACAGACACAATTACAACTAAAAGCTGATATTGTTATTAAAGAATATATTCTGCACCCCAGCTAATAGAATGCAAATCAGTATAACTCCCAGTAAAAAAACATGTATGACTGACTGTTTTTCATTGTCTGCTGAAATTGATACAAAACAATGTACACTATTATGTTGTTATATTGCTTTTCAATAACTGCAACTCTTTCAGAGGTGATGTGTTTTACAACATTTATTTTATGCTTCTTTTTACTTCATCTCCCTCACATTTTCATTATGTTGGGTCTTATTTGTAGGCCTTGAAGCAATATTGAGTATTGGAGAAGCTATTTTACATGACCACAGTAATTTTACCAATTCTGTATTATTTTTAAATTAAGTCTTGCAGCTGTAGTGAAGTTTGACTTTCTTGCCCCTTCCCCTCCATAGTCTCCCTAATTTGTAAAGGAATTGTTTCTGATGAACTGGGAGGCAAATGCAAGAACAGGCCGCTTTTACTTACACAGACAGGCTCCTCTTTAAAAGTCGCTCAGTCTTCAGATTCTCAAAGCAAAGGATCCACCATTACCTCCTTCAGCCAGAGGGACACTGGCATTCGCTGATGAGGTCTAGTGAGAATTAGTCCGACTGTTAAATTGCTTTGCACTGTATCTAACATTTTAGTCTAGATTTCAAACTCTCCTTTGCAAAGGAGGGATAAAACTCAAAAACTAAAACCCTGTTAAATGCATATACCCAGAACATAACATATTGAATACATGGTAGAAAGCATGCCTGATTGCACATGCACAGTGCTTGAAAAGCTAAAAACCAGACATAAACATTTACAAAATAATAACTCAGTTGAAATAAAGGTGTATTAAGCTTGACTTTTTCTAAAATATGATCAAATCTAGTAATTATCAGTTGTGTCTAGGACAAGCAGGTTATTATGTACTATAGTTTATTGTAGCAATACAGTATTTCCCAACTGCAACCGGTGCCAATCTATCATCCTCATAGCAACCCTGTTCTGAAAAGCCTGTATAAAGGCTACTTTGAATTCTTCAGCATAATTTTAAAAGAACTGTTGGGGCCTGTTTAATGCACAGGTCTCCAGGACCTGCCAGCACTTACAGCCATTTCCTTACCACACACCTGTGACATGCCCCCATGCGCAAGCAGAGGCCAGCTCACCTGGAGAGAGTTACCTACATCCTTATTTAAAAATATAATGGTTAATCAGCCCAGAAGCTTAACACACCACTGCACCACACACGCGAAACGTGCGTTTTTCACCCCCGGGCGAACACACGGGCCCGGGGTCAGATTACAGGAACGGGAAGCTCGAGGCGCGACCCGGGCTCTGCTGCCTGCAGAGGAGGTTTCCCTTTGGGCCCGGCCCCACTCGTGTCCGTGTCCGCGCCCGCGCAGCCGCTCCGCGGGTGCCCGTGCCCCTTTCCCGCCATGGCAGGGGGAGCGCGGAGCAAAATAACGCCGCATCCTAAAAAAAAATGCGCGTATACATATTCGTGTATGCACTCGGTTTTGCACCAGGCGCGTTGCTGCTGGGCGCGGCGTGCAAGCGCCGGGGCCACCCCGCTAGGGCCGGGCCCGGCCACGCGTGGGGAGGCGGTGGCGGGGGGAGGCGCCCGGCGCGGCGGCGCCCAATGGCAGCGGCGGCGCTGCCCTGCTCCCGTTTCCTCTCTCCACCCCCAGCGCCGGCCGTGCAGCCGGGGCGAGGCGCGGGGGGCAGCGGAAGCCCCGCGCCGCCCCTCTCCGCCCGCGAGGAGCATCTGCGGGGCGCGCAGGCATGCCGCGGGGCGGCTGCCCCCCTCCGCGGGCGCGCTGCCTGGCCCCGGAGCGGCCCCGACGGCGGCGGCGAGGAGGAGGAGGAGGAGAGGAAGAGAAAGGAGCAGGAGCGGGAGGGAAGCGGGGAAGTTGTGCCTTCCCTTCCCCGCCAGGAGCCGGAGCCATGGGCCCCGCCGCGGGGGCGCGGGCCGCCCCCTCGCTGCTGCTCTCGCTGCTGCTCGGAGCCTCTGCCCCGCTCTGGCTGCGGGCGGAGAAGCTGGGTGAGTCCGGGGGAGCTCGGGGCCGCCCGCTCGCCGGCGCCCCCGCCGCCTGCCCCCGCCGGGGGGCCGGGGGGTCCCCTGCACCGCTGCCCGCGTTTCCCCGTGCTTTCGCGGCGGGGCTGCCTATAGCTAAATCCTGGCCGGGTTTATCCCCGCGTCTGAGTAGCCGCGAGATTAAAGCGCTAACCGGCCTCACGGTGCATGTATACCGCTGATTTCTTAATCCCCCGTTAATTAGGGTGGGCCGCGTGGGGCTCTGTGGGTGTGTGTTTGTTATAAGCGGAATGAGCGGGGAAAAGTCCCCGGCGAGGGGCAGACGCGTGCGGCGGAGGCCGTGGCGTGGGGGCCCGCGGCGGGGCAGCCCAGGCCGCCCCGATCCCGGCCGCGCCCGGTGCTCGCAGCCCCTGGTCCCGAAACGGGTGCCAAACTGCACACAGGCAGGTCTGTTTATTTACTGCTTCGCTAAAATGAAATACCCTTGCTCTTGTTGTAACAAAGTTCTGTAGGAATTCCGAGAGACCTTGCAAGCTCCCCCCCCCCCTTTTTTTTTTTGATACTACAGCTTGTTAAAATTATGGCCCAGGTACTTGCCTGTTTATCCTGTATTTTTATGTGGCTAACAGGTAAACTTCCTGTGTAATCACAAGTACAGCTGACTTTTCTTCCTACTGAGAAATTGCAGCCTAATGGCTGTGGCCTGATGCATCTGTCTTGGAGAAGTTTGCTGACAGCCACCAGTGAAATAGTTAACAGTGAAAATCAAGTGTCCTAATAAACTTGACGCCACATTTAAGATGAATTAATAGTCCCCAATATTAATGTTTCAACTTGGCTGCAAATTCCAAAAACCCAGTATTGCCCTTTTGCATAGCATCCCAGCAGTGGTACTAAGCAGTACTTTGTTTGGCTGATTTATACCTATTTTTTCTATACACTTTCTATAAATGGAGATTTGTGCTATGGATCCTTCCTCCATTGAAGGGAAGAATTGATATGAGTTGCCTTTCTACTTGTTAAGCTTAATGCAATAACCATTTTTTCCCTTGAAGCTTTGCTATTCCATCCTCTCCATATGTTTCCTTCTTTTGAGACTCTTGCTTGATATGCTAGCAGAAACGTGCACACACCAGACAAACTTCCCTCAATCTCCTCTTTCCCCTAAGCGTTTTGGGTTTTTTGTTTTCCTCTTTCACCAGTGTTTGTCTTGCATATGATGACATTGAGGAGAAAGTCATGTGGAAAATCAGGAATAATAAGTTTACTGAAGTTTCTAGGGATTTTTAGTGTGTGTAGTGGCACTCAGCAGTAAGTATGAATCTTGCACCTTATCTGTATTCCAAAATACATTGGTAAGGGCACTTATGTTGTATTCATGTTTAAAATGTTTCTGGCATCAAATCAATAGCACAGAAATGCAAAGGAATATTTTTGCTTGGTTCTCTTGGACCAAACTCAAGCTTACAAGATAAAGTCTGTCTAGTGTCTGGAAAGCAGAACAGATTTTGACCCATATCTTCCCTTTCTCTTCAGGGGATAGATATTTGTGTGTGTGTTTATTGATCTTACCCTATAAATTAGGGGCCAAGTGTTATAAAGTTGCACAAGTGAAGAAAGGAGATAAGGATAAGTGGATACAAACTTCCTGTTACACAAGCTTGTTGACTTGATTTGAAAGTTGTAATGGAGCATGAGAACTGCCAGAGTGAATCAGGCTTGAGTTTCAGCTAGTTCTATATCTTGTCTCCACTGGGGTCTCCCACCAGCTGGTTCAGAGAAAGATGCACTGGTTTAAATATATTGAGTTGAAAATAAAGTAGTACAGTTTTTCTGGCTTCTCTTGAGCTGGGTGTGCAACTTGCCTTCTTTCACAACAGAAATGATGTGAATGACCAAATCACTTCCCTCTTTAGTTTATTTTGAGGGCTACTGCAGGATAATGATGAAGCTGTTGTTTGGTCTCTCTCTTACTTAAGTTTTAAATTAAGGAAGAGCCTCTATCTTTCACGGTGCAAGTTCTAGCTCTGGCTTTGTTGCTTCATGGCGTGACTCGTATCAAGAGTGTAACTGTGCAGAGCATGTGTCAACTCTTTCTCTGCTCTTAAAAATACATTAAAGATGTGTTTTGTCTGAGGACATCTGTGAAACATAGAATTTGGTTATTCATAGAATGATAATAGGAAAGGCTGAGTGGTTAGGAAACTGACTTTAATTAAAACATATTTCTAAGCTTAGTAGGTCTCACCTGGGGACAAATATCATATCTATGACTGTGTATGAGTAACAAATGACTTTGGGATTCATAATAAAATGTTGTTCTTTTCCCTTTTTATTCTGTTGCACACTGATCTTAACCTCTCATGTAGTTTCAATTGCTACTACTTTGCTGACAGCTCCAAAATATACCTTGCTTCCTGCTTGCCCAGCCTCACACAACCACACCTGCCTGGTATCTCTTCCCAAAATCTCCTTCTGGCAACTCAAATCCAAAGCAGAAGAGAGGCAACCCTGAATACATTATTTTTGCCTTTCACTGTCCTCCTGTTTTTCTTCTGGTCTCATTGAGCAATGTAGTTTTGGGCAGCAGATACCTATATCAGAGTTGAACCTGAGTTTGTCATCTTCAGAAATTTGAGTCTTCCTCCCATTTCACTTCTGAACTGTTAATCAAATTCTGGATAGTAGGACAAGCCAGTGGTTTGGTTATTTGTAGGAAGAGAAACGAGGAATGGGGGTTTCACCTGGTTAAGAACAAGATTTAAGTCACTGCTTTTGCTATAACCTGTTTATTTTCCTTCCTGATAAAACACAGGAATGAAACTGGTTCATGTGTGATTCACAGATCAGCATCCAAATGTGAATTTGTGCTTCGCAGTATTGCTGAGTCTGTTGACGCTTCCACCCGATGCCTGGCTTTCTGCTCATAACTTGGGAGAATTTATGAGCAGTAGACTCTTAAATATTTTGAGGCCATACTGTTAGTTAATATGATAACAGCATACACAGTAATGGGATCTAGGCCTTATAAAGGTAAAAGAGAGTTGAAGAGTAGGTGTATTCAGATGCCTATTCTCAGGGGCTTATAAAAACATATATCAAAGACTGTCAGTATGCTAACACTAATCCAGTCTGCATACCCATTTCCAGCAGTTTGAAATGCAGATAGCGATGAATTTTTCAGTAGTGCCAACCCTCCCCCCCTTCTGGAATATAGCTGATTGGTACATCTTCAGTTTGTTTGGATTTTTGTCCTTATGTCTGCTTCCTTCCTTGGCTCCCTCTATCTTGCATTGTGAATGCTGACTGGAATCGCTAATGGCAGAGGCAACAGTTTCCCAATTATGACTCATAAAAAATGTGTATACCCACCATATGAAAATTGCCTTATTTTCTGTCACCCAGACTTTGCTATAAATAGCTCCAAGTCCTTTGATGTGAATGACCAGAATGAGGTTTCTCTTTGAAATATGCCCTCTGGTAACCTAAGCAAAGTCAGAGACAGGGAGGCCACTGGGAGTGCCAATGATGGAGGGAGAAAAAGATGCCTTGGGAAAGTTATTTGAGTTACCTGCGCATGCATGTAACATGCACTACTGTTGAATCAAATTTCATATAAATTATCTGTTGAGTTATGTATGCAAAAATGCATTCATTTGTACCCATCAAAACTGTGCCACCTTTAGTCTACTGGAGTTGCATATGCAGCACAGTTAAAAACAAACAAAAAAAACAACAAAGAACACCAGTTTTGAGGATGAGTTCACTGCTCTATAGTAATATTTAAGATACATTTCTCAATGCCATTTTGGGTACTAGAAGTAGCGTAGCTTTGAAAGTGCATCCAAGTTAACATACCGTGCCAAGAAGTGTGGTCCTGGGTGGTGGTGGGCACTGAAGTCTTCAGCATAGACATCACTGCAGGCTTGAGGCTGGCTGTATCGTATCAGATGCTCTCCTGTGGCATGTATTCATCAACACATGGGTTTGCACCATCTGCTAAGAGTGAAACAAGCCAGACAAAATCAAAATAAAATCCTTCTGACTGGATTCAGTGGAATGGCACTGGATCCTGACTATCCACAATAAAATTGTTAATAACAATGCATAAGAATGAGCGTATGACTTCCTCAAAAGATTTAATTAGAATTGCAATTGGAATTAAGAAATTTCAAACTGGGACAATCTACCATTGACTTTTAAATTAAAAAAAAAAAAAGTTTGACTAGTTTTAAGAGTATATAGATGTCTTAATTTTTGCTTTTAGAATAAATTATGAACTATCAAATTACACTGATATTCTCAGTGAAAATTGTAGAGCATTAAAGCCACATTTTTGAGATTGGCTGGAAGCTTGCACACAGGGAGGATGCCAGTAGTCATAGGTGACACCATTTTAATCTAATAAATCTCTAGTTATTATGATTTTTGATACTAAGCCTGCAAGCCGAGAGGGGAGAAAACATTTTGGTGCTTTGTTCCTTCCTTTGCCTGACTTTCCTTTTGACAGTGCCAGGACCTGTCTCCCAGGAATTTCCTCTGGTGGTGATGGGACTTTCTGCTCCTCCCTGAACAGGGTTTCCAATCCCTGCACAGCCTTATTCATTACTTCCAGTTCCCCCATGGGATCAGGCTGATGTCTAGCTACATACAGGTGTGGCAGCTCCACTCTGCTCTTCTGCTTAGGTAGAGGAAAGGAAAAACGCGGCCAGTCCATGCTTGCTTTGCCTGTTTTCAAATAACTTCAGTAAAGGTGTTTTCAAGCTCCCTGAGGAGGGTCAGGAGAATAAGTGGGGAAGGCAGAGCGTGGTAATGGTATAAGCACAGATCCAGGGCCTCGTACGAGACCAGGATCTTCATTTTGGTACATCCTGAAGCTGATTAGTATCACACATTTACATTAAAGCTGCTACCATAATAGCACTAATATTCATCAGGTAGTTAGGGCTTCTCCATTATATTGCTCTAACTCCTTATTTAGTAAGCTCTGAAACATTGTTTCTTTCTGCAGCTGCTGCAGAAACCTTGTTTCCATCACAGTTTAAATCTGTGATGTTCTAGTTTCTCGCACTTCCACCGCAAATTGTTTAAACAATATTGGATTTCAGTCTAATGCTTTGACATTGAAGTTGAAGTCATCTTGATGTCATCTTCCAGATGTTCATGTCTACTGAATAAAAATTGTGTTTATTTGCTTTATTTCAAATTACAAAAACACATGGGGAATTCTGGATATGATCCCGTGTGTTATACAAAGGCCCATGTGTCCTGTCAGAAATCAAACAAAACTTTTCTTCATGGTGTAGTGAGGACAGATCTCAAAACACTGGAAACGTAGGTGCGTTTCTTAACCCATCCAGACAGAATGGCTTTGTTAAGTGCTTGAGCCTTGTTGTCGCAGCTGCAGCAGCTCTACATGGAACAGAGATGTGCAACTTCTGCTTGAGACTCCCTAAATACATTTTACTCTGGTGTCACGCTATTTCTGTGTTGGTGGATTGCTTTGACTTAATTGTCAGCTATGCTTTGTTTGTAAAATGAGCTCATAACAAAAACAGTTGATTTTATGCCTGAAGCATGAAAGAATATATTTTAAATCGTAAAACAAATTCAGAGATTCTGAAAGTCACCCATATTGAGAGGATTTGGCAGCAAGGTCTATGGGTCACACTGGAGATGTGCCCTCCCTGTTGTCTCAGCTTGCTCCGAAAGCCGGGGGTTTATATTATCTCATATTTGCTGTGTCAGCATGGTAGAGAGGAATTTGCATTGAAATGCCTGAGAGCCACAGGTTCTGTGCTCCCACTGAAAGCTTTAAGACAAAATTTCAATACGCAAGTCATAATGTGAGTATTGTGTCATGTACAATGAGAAACTAGGTGGTCATAAGTGTTAACATTTTCAAAACCAAGAGGGAGTCAGGGTTTGTTGTTCTAGTAGTATTTTGTCACAGTAGTTAAATTCATTGTCATTAAAATGAGATATCTTAGAATGTGCTGATTTTCAAAAAGTGCTGATGCTGGGGTTTTCAAAACTAATCTTTTTCTTTTCAAAAGAAATTCAGTCCTTGTGTTTTCTAGACGCAAAGTAGAATCATGTTGTATTGCAAGAAATTAGGGGCTAAGAAATCACACTATTGATAAGTATTAATAAAAGTATTTCTTCTTGAGATAAATAAAAAAAACTGTTCAGACCTTCCTGCCTGCACTGTTTCAAAGCATGAAAATAAGATTGCTTGATACTGCTACTGATCAAAAAATTACAGTTGAATAAAAGAAAATTATGGAGTTTAAGTGGTGTTCACAGGGTGGCATGAAACATTCCCCTATGTACTATTTTCCACTTCCATTACAGCACTTGCAAATATCTTTTGCATAATCTCATATTAATATGTCACAGAAGAATGTGAAAGTGACAGAAATGATCATGTGGATCGTATACAGCATCACAACCAACATGATAATACTTAAGTAATAATGTGACTGTTGTTTTTTTTTTTTGACGTTCACACTAGGCAGATGTGGCCACAATGGATTGTAGACAGCATGAAGTTTACTGTTCTACCGGGATTCTGAATGGCCGTTCTTGTTAATACTGTGCTGATGAGTATTGGGCAAGCTGATAATGTGGGTATGCCGAAAAAAGACATTTTCTATTTTCAGCACTCCAGGTTGGAAGCCTGATGTACATCTTTGATGACATCTTCATGTTAGTTCAGTTAATTTTTTGCTTCCATTTATATGAGGGGTGTGAGGAACTGTTTATTGTTAGACTGCAACAATCACTGTGGAAAGAGCTAGTTTCCTAGAAGTTACGTTGGCTGAGTCAAAGGCAAAACAGACATTTGTGTCTTGCTAACAAATGGCAATTACTGTTTCCACCATAAACCAATTTCATCTTGAGAAATATATTCATTTACACCTTGGGGATAATGGAGGGTTTGCATAATGTGATTGACAAAAGCGAGGTGTTTTCTGTTCTTGCTTACTAACAAATCACGTATTCAGTCTAGTCATACAGGCAAAAAAGCTGAATGTCTGATTTTGTTAGTAAGCCATGTTTGATTGCAAGAAAAGAGCCCAGCCTTAGTCACTGATAACTGTCAATCTTGACTGACTTGTATCACTCTAACAAGGGAATTCATATATATATATATATATATATATATATATATACTCACACATACATAAAAACTGAGGTTTCATCCTTTTATATTCAGATATTTTCTTTTACCCAAACTAATGCTGTTTTGAACTCTTGCCTTCCCACATGCCACTCTAATGTGGAACAGTTCTGCCTTGGCCTTTCTTTATCCTGATGTCTCTGAATTTCCTGTCCCTATGGTTTTGTCAGTTCTTAACACTGCTTTGAATTTTGCTATTCCTGTGCATCCCAATATTGGAGTTTGGCCCTGAGCTTGCAGCATATGTTTTCCACAGAGTCCAAATTCAGTGCAATATAATTTAAGTTAATCTCCAGTAAAGAACAGCAAAGAGAAGAACTCGGGGGAAAAAAACAGATGGAGAAAGTAGAGCAAACAATTTGCATATATATATATATATGTGTGTGTGTGTGTCTCTCTCTCTCTCTCGGTTAAGATTATCATTTCCTACTTCACCTGAAAAGCCCCTAATAGAAATCCAATTGAATGTTTGCCCCAAATCAGCGAATCAGAAAAGGTGCCCTAACTGCCCAGTGCCCCCAGCTAGAAGGGTGCCCACCACTGGGAGCAGGGGGGGGCTCCAGCGCCGCTTTGGCCGTGTTTCTGTGGCGCACAGAAGGGACAGGAAAGAAACTGCTGTCTGTGGGATATCTGTTCCCCATAGCCTTTATAGGTCCTGAGTTATTCCACATTTGTGACTGATAGAGAAGCACTGTGCTACTGCCACTTTTCCGTCTATTTACAGTCCTTCAGGGTTCCTTCTGTGCATGCAGTTACAGCAAGTGCTTGAGCAATGAACTTCTCGATGCCTTCTCAGTACACGTGCGCTTGAGATGCATAATTTGGGCATGCATTTTAAGTAGGGCAGTGCAGGTATTTGTTGGAAACTTGCTCTTTGAAACTCAACTTGGGTTTTGCAAAACGGGGATCCTACATTTGCAGTTCCTCTAAATTTTTGATAAATGTGGAGATCCATTCTCACATCTGTTCCCAAATACACTAACTAATAAAATGTAGAGGTCATGTATCACAGCATTATAGCACATCCATAAAAGAAAAGCATTGCTAAAGATTAAATGCAGCTATCCAAGCAATAATTAAATAAATAATCTTTTTTTGTTTTACCAGCTAAAAAGACATCGAAGTTTTCTCACACCCACAAGCTCAAGGCTGTTGTAGTTAGAGTGCTGAAAAGCAAATTCCAGTGCTGAAAGTCACATATTTCTAAGACTGGCTTTGGGTGTACTACCCAAGGCCTGGAAGCAGTGACTAAAACACTTATTTTTTCTTGTACTCTAGTACTTTCTTTCACAGATTATGATGGAACCAGACAGTGATCCTGAAAAGCAAAGGCAAACCTATTTCCTTACTACTTCTGTGTATTTAATAGAAGAAAAGCAAGAAAACTGTAAAATGATATTTAAATTTTTGTGTAAACCTTGTCCCTTACGTGTTGCAGGATCTTGTTCTTTATAGAATGCAGAAACTTCTTAATCTTGTTTCTTCATAAATAATTCATAGAGCAGGGACTGTCCAGCTGTAGCTGCTGTTCTTTCTTTTTGGCACTGTGTTTTCTACAGTAGTCTGAATTGTCTTGTCACTGTTTCTCATGCATAAGTACAGCTAGGTAGTGTGAGGCCTCTTACTGACACAAGCCCCTAAGATGCAGAAGAGCTGCTTGCTCTCCAGCAAGTTAATTGATTAAGGGACAACTAATCAAATCTTTTATGGATACAGTGAAATTGAAAGATTTTGAATGCATGAGCTTCTGGTTCACATTTGTGTTACTTTAAATGAGACTTATTTTGTTAGTTCTTAAGGTTGCAAACCTGAATACTGAGTGTAAAATTCCCTCCTTAGTGGAGCATGACTTCCTAATGATGGAAGAGATTGCTCATAAGGAAATTTCTGGTTTGGATTTTGTTTTGTTTTCATTTGAGCAGCTAAAGAAATAAAAACTCAGGTATTGCTAGGCTTTCACCTCTGCAAACTTCTGCACAGTTGAGAGGTTTCTAGAATAGCAAAGTCTCCTTGTGCTGTTTGTGGCAACACAATAAAATCCCTGTCACTTAGGTCAAGACAGCTGTAAGGCATTCTGTGCTACTTGTATATGTGTGTCTATAATTTCTAAAATTCCCTTAGTTTATGGAGAGCACTGAAGAAACGGTGATAAAGTTGTAAGCTACTTTGCTAAATAAGAAAGCTGGAATGGTTGTCAGTGATATTTTTATATATTTGATGGTGGTAATCCAACTGGTTACCAGCATAACTTGTTATATGTTTGAGGTAGAGCATCTCCTGAGCCTGCTTGCAGGAGAAAACATCAGGCAAGGCAGGCCCCTAGCCAGAGCCCACATGGCTGGGAGGGCCGTCACAGCGAGGAACATGGCAGCAATTTGTGATTTATAGAACTGCTGCGGAACCAATTTAAGATCACTTGCTGCTTTCTCATTGCCACCTTAAGTGGCACGTTACAGTAAATAGTGTCTGTGAAGAGGCAGGAAAAATATGCTGTGGTTTGTATGACCTCCTTCTCCTTTTGCATCCCTTTGATGTTGGTAAGTAAATAATTTGGTCTACGAAATCTATACTCTACAATGTTGCTTTGTTTCTTCTCCCGCTCTACCTTCCCTTCCCACTCTCAGGCTTCCTCCCACCTCTCCCCAGCTGCTGCTGGTTTGGCTTTGGCAGCAAAATGAGCATTGTGAGGAACTGCTGTAGTACAGGGGTTAAAATGTCTGCTGGGAACCTTATGCAGTCAAACAAATGAGAACACAATTTAAAGAAAATTTCTACAGAATATGTATTTTTTTTCTTTTGCAGTAGGGCATTCCGAGAAGCGGTGGACTTCTCTTAACAAGACATAGAATGAAAAACACTAATTTAAAGGTCATGGCATATTGCAGTCACTGTCTTTTCTGATGATTAGAGACTTGCCTTAATTTCCAGTGGTTTCTTTCGTTATTTGAAAGTACTTCTTGCAGTCTCCACAAAATATTGCGAAGAATGTAAATCTGGACCCTGGAAAAAAAATTCTGGGAATTTATATACTTCTACACATTAGGCTAGGTCAGCCGTGTAAATGGCATCCACTCTGAACTCGGTGGCTTGTGAAACCCTGACCCCAGTGCTCGTGAGTCCACTCGGCAGTCGTTCTTCAACCGCGCGGTCACCTGTCCGCTGCCCCCACCTCCCCCCGGCAGCTCCTGTCCCCCGGCTCGATCAGGAGCAGCCGGACTGACGGAGCAGCAACAGTCACCACACCACCATGCCTCAGGTTCGTGATGCCATCTTTCATTTTTGTTATCTCCCAGAGCCCATTAATGGGCAGGGCGAAGAGGTCTGAGTTTCGCTGGAACAGGGAGCAGCAGCGCAGATGCCGTTCGCGGGTTGATCTCACTCTTCCGTTGTAACGGTGCAGAAAGAGCTAAAGCTCTTGACCTAGTTTTGCTGCTGAAGAGGTTAGAGATGAAGTGCTTAATTCTGGAATTTACTCAGGCACACAGCAGTGAAAGTGCAAGCACATTTATGTTTGCAGCGTGCGTGACTTGGTTAGTGATGAAGATCCTCATGACTATATGACAAACTGAAGTTTTGTCAGACCGCCTCAGCGGGCTAGGGGGGCCTCCAGCAAAAACCCTTGGGTTTTCCCTGGGCTTCCCCCCTATCCCATGTGGGCAGGGAGAGCACAGGCTTGACTGGAAAGATTTGAGCACTTTTGGGGATGCTCATCAATTTGTATGTATAACGTGAAGCTTCTGTCAAGCACGGGGGCAGAACTGCTTCTTGACTCAGTTGTTATTGTGTCTTTTAATAAGCTAAAGTCATGACTTCAGGGAAAGCAAAATGAGAGGGATTTCTGCTCATGAGGGTGGTTATCAGCAGAACTTGCAAAGCTGCACGCTCAGCTCAGTGGCATTTTCTGCGCTTTGGCTGTCTCCAGGTGCGGTTGTAGCTCTTCAGAAAATACTGGGTTTTGACTGTAACAGTATCTGTAAACAGAGAGGTAGAGAGAAACGGTAGTGTGCAAAGTGGCTCGTGGCACGATGGGGAAGAACACAGGAGCTGCTGGTGCGTGCGGGCCCGCTACGTATGTGAGCACACTTAGGTATAAAGCGTTTTTAGCGCTGGAGTGAATCCAAGTCAGTTATTAATTGCTGAGTGAACATGAATCAGAAGGATGAAAAAGGCAGCTGTTTTCTGCCAGGATGCTGTAGCAATTCTTTTGAAGACAAACTTTGATAGAAAGCTATGTAACTGTTTTGTAGCTGGCAGGATAAATGTTTAGTAAAAGGTGCAGTACACAAAAACTTTTTATTAAAGTACTTGAGAAACGTTTTTGCTATCACAGAGGGTAGTATTCCGAGTTCTTGCATGAAGCTGCCATCTGCCCATTGCCAGGGGAGGACAAACCCAGGGAGCACATGGCGAAGAGGCCACGGCTTGGTGTGTGAGCTGGGCCTGGAGAGAGGTGGGGTGGGGGGACCTGCCCAGCCTGGGCGCAGGTGAAGGCAGGTGTTTTGGGGTGGCAGCAGGGTACTTGGAGGAACCTGTGTTATTTTCAAGTTCTCTAACTCTGCCGCAGTTCAAAATCAACCCTTCAAGTTTCGATTTTAAAAGTATGTGTCGCTACTAGCACGAGAGAAGTCAAGGTGAAAGAAACGTGCTCTGCGTTTGCAGCAGCGGATGCTGGTTGTGGTTCTCAGTTCTTGGGGAGTTATTTCCATTATCTCCCACAGACACTAATTTTATCTTGATGTTAAACAGTCGTAATTCCAGCCTTATGTGAGCCTTCGTACAACCTGAGTGCCAACCAGCGGGCAGGCGCCCTGAATCCAAAGACTGCAGTCTTAAACTTGATTCAAATGCCCATGGGAACTCTGTTTACAAAGTATGTTTGATGTGCTTTTAGTAAGTCCTGGTGCTGCAGAGAGATTTTATTAAACCTGAACATGTTTAGATTTTCTGGCTGATGAATACCTTGTGCTCAAATATTTTGCTTTGCTCCAGTCCAGTGAGAAGGGATGAAACTTGGATGTCTGAGGCAAGGCCATCATCTTCTCGCCAAATGGGGTGATAGAAAGCAGTTGTCAAAAGTAACACTAAGTGAAAACTTAGTGTTAGCAAGAAATTCTGCATCGAATTGTCTGATTAAATACACATATTTCCAGCCAGAAGAGCTGTGCCTATAAAAAAAACAAGAAGACATGAGGTATTTAAACTATAGTTTTTATGAGGACAAGTAGCCATATTTTAAAATTGAAAGGTTTGAGATGTGGCCAGTATATTTCTACTGAAAATCAAAATTTTATGTAGAAATTGTAGATAAGAAAAAAACTAATGGTAGTCTTGTTCACATTTTCCATTGAAATAGTGGAATTATACTTAAAACTTTTTCACTATGCTGTGGTTAAATCTCTCTTTGAATTATCAGATCCTGAGTTTTTTTCTGCCTTCCCTCCATACCTTCGAACTCCTTCCATAGGGTGTATTTCCCAGCAAATTTTAGTGTAGCATGTTCTGGTAATCTTCATAATTGCTGAGAAACTAAAATTTAGGACCATAGTCAGGCTTCTCTATAAGGAGTTATACTTGACTAGGACTCAGCATGACTTTTTGGATATTACTTCAGTCCTTGTGACATACAAGCTTTCATCATGACCTTTTCCTTTGAGGTGCACAGGCAGGACAGAGGCAGCAAGAGGAGTAACAGATGCAAGGTGATGCTTCACCTGCCTCTCATCAGCACGAGTATTTGAATGACATTTCCTGACTTTTCACTAGTGGAATCTGGACAGGACAAACTTTTATACTTTCTTAGCACAAAAGAGTTGTTCTGGCTTTAATTCATTTCAATGCTGGTTCAAAGACAAATTTTGAAAAGGGAGTTTCCCTGGGAACAAGACCTTGAATAACTTCCACAGAAGAGGATGGCAGGCTGAGGTCTTTGGTGCAGTTTTGCCTGTACACTTGCTGCAGAAATATAATGGTCTATGACCTGTACAGTTGTCAGGGTCTTACCAGGACAGTGGTGTCTTTTTGGCTTTTTTGAGGAGAGTCCTGTATCACAAAGGATGCTTGGCGTTGTTTGGAGGTAACACAGGCCAGAATGTAACCCAGCAAGGTTAAGAGAAATCAAACACTAGGATTTCTGAGTTTTAAAGAGTTCATCTCCATGACATTTTGTTGTACTTGGGTAACTTGTTTGTTTGCTTTCCCTTTTCTTCCCCATTGAGGATAAGTTGCAAACCAAGCTCCAGATTGTAATTATTATTTTTTTTTTCTAAGCCCAACTAAAGTAAATGCTTACAGTTAGAAACATACAGTTTAAATAAAGGCCAAGCACAGTTCTTTTTTTTACTACACACCAGTCTCTTGCACAGACAGCAAGGGTGTCTTGTGCCCCACTAGACATAATCCAGTCTTATACTACTAATCCTCCTTGCATCCCTCTCTGGGTTCAGAAAGTTGGCAGCACATATACAGTATTGCTCTTGATATTTTTTTCCTCATGCAGAATGTTCCCATTGAAAAGGTGATTTGCTCAGAAGGCCAGTTTGCCTTTTATCATTAGCATTTGCCTATGCATTCTAAAATCAATAGAGTCAGAATAAGGAATTTTAACAACAGATATTTTTCAAAATGTGTGAACAAGGAGATCTGGAAAAAACAAACAAATTTAATGTGTTTTATGGTGATATGATTTTGGATCTGTTTCCTAGTCACCTCTATTCCAAGCATGAATCTGCAACAGAATTAAATAGCAAGCAACAAAGCTGGTAATAACGATAAAGCTTCAAAATAAATGCTGTTGCCTGTGAAAAAGCAGTTGAGTGAGTTGCATGAAATGGCAGTGTAATTATACAGTAGTGAGTCAAAGTTTAATAGCTTGGAGCTTATCTTTGCAGTGTGCCACTTCCCCCCACCCTCTGGCATGTCACGTTTCTTTATCAACACTTCATTTCTAGTCGTTCACCTTTAAATAGCTTTATCAAATCTTAAGTTTGTTCCTCCTCGTGACTGTGGAAGAAAATTCAGGTAGTAATTAAAATGGACAGGTCAAAAGAGTTTAACCAAAATATCCCCCAGAGCAAAATGCTGGGTAGTTAAAGGACGTATTGTAAATTCCCAGCTATTCAGGATTCTTTATTTTATTAACACTTCTAGGACCAGTTTTAATTTTTGCACTAATAAAGGGTAACAATATACAAGACTTCTAAGTAAAGAGCGTCTATGCTCTAACTGACCTAAAATTGAGGGCTGCCTATTACATGCACATAGATACAGCAGTAGTTCCACTATTGTAGTAGTTTCCATTATTTGGAAGATTTAGCAGAATGATTTGTCTTAAGCTTTTAAAATATAAATTCCAAGTTACTAGCACACTGCAGATTGCTTCCTTTAGTAGTCAAGGTCCCTTATCGGATACCTGCTTCCTTCTCCTCCATGGCTGCTTCCTGTTTTCCATCTGGGCCCCCGCACCCCCCCCCCCCCCCCCCCCGTGTATCCCCTGTGCCTCTTCCGGCGGTCACGCGTCGTGCTCCAGCTGCCCCTTCGATGCCTCTCCACGGCAGTCACCCAGGTGGCTCATGTGTGCACATCGTCGTGAAAACAGCCCCTGTGCCGCCGGCAGTGGCAACAGTGCTATGCGTGTGTCGTAGCAAGTTGGTAGGGAGGCAGCAGCAGTAGCATCTCCCGGTGTACTACCGCGACGTAGCTTGTACGCCACTAGGGATATACATGGCCCACATTTGAAGTCTCTCTTCCGTGCTTGCTTTGTCCCTGATGCTTTGCACATTGGATAAGCGGAGCAAGAAAACCAACAGAAAAGTAAGATGAGTCAGGTCGGTGATATTATTCAGTTAAATCATGTCTGTGCTTTCATGTATGATTCAGTTACCTTCTCCCTGATGGCTCTATTGTATGGAAATAAAACATGGAATGATAACTGGGAGAAAAATATTTGAGGAAGAAGCCTACCTATTACATTTTGAATTGTATCTTTATGGTTTCAGCAAGGTTTGGCCATAAAACAGAAAACCAGGGAGACTCTGTTTGTACAGGATGGTCAAATACATCTTGGTTCATGAATGTCTCCAACCCTCTTTTCTGATTTGCAAGAGAAATACGATACTTTATTCTAATTACCTATTCTCCAATAACAGCATAACTGAGATAGCATATTACAAAATACTTTTTTAAAAGGGGGAAGTGTGTGTGTGAGACAGGATTACATGGTCAGTATTTTTTTTTTTTTTTTAATTTAAGAATACATTTTCTCCTCCTTGGTTCTTTGCTTTCTCTAGGGGATGGATGTGGGCATGTGGTGATGTACCAAGACAGCGGGACCCTGGCATCCAGGAACTACCCTGGGACGTACCCAAACTACACTGTTTGTGAAAAGAAAATTCAAGTGCCTCAGGGAAAACGCCTGATCTTAAAAATCGGAGACCTGGATATTGAATCACAGAAATGCGAATCCAGCTACCTTACCATCCTAAGCTCTTCAACGTTGCACGGTATGTAAAAGATAAGGCAATGGTAAATACATGAACTGTTAAAAGTTTGCATAAAACCTAGTTCGTGACTAGACAGAGATGAGATGAGATGACAAACTGGAATCGACTATTCTGCATCTCTCTATTTCCGAGGCAGTTCAAGCCTCGCTGAGGTGTAGCTGCCAAGAGTTTCTGGGAGGGACTGAGTATGTGGGGAAGCAAGTGGGATGTAGTTAAAGCACAGACTGGAATGGAAAGGAAAGAGGTGTTGATAACCTTGACTATTGCTAACTATTATTCACTGATAACCTTTGCCTACTTACTTGCAGAAATTAAATATGTGCAGCCAGTCTGCACTTCTGTGAGAGATTTGTGCAGGAAGATAAGTGAATAAATATGTTAAAACTGTGCACATAATAATAATAATAGAGTCCTCCCCAGGGAGAACCCAAGGCCTTCCTCAAATCAGTTTTCCTAATCAGTTGTTGCTGAAATTTTTGATCTGCTCTTTCTAGAAGAGTTAAACTGTTTTTCAAGTCCATGTGCCTATTTGCAGAAGTCACTTTTATGTTCAAGCAGAGTTCCATACTACGTGAATAAACTCATAAATCAAAATTTCATAAAATTTTGCCTGCTGGGAGTGGGCTGCATCCCCTCAGTTAGCCAAAGCTGAATATGCTATACTGGACGTTACAGGCAGAATGGATTCAATAGAAAAAGAAAATAGAGAGATAAACTACACAGAGCTTTTGCCAGTTTTCAAGGTGACCCCAGCTCTTTGCTTGTCCCAGTGAAGTGTGCGATTCTCCTAAGACTCCTAAGGTATTTTAGTAGTAAGGAAGGCTGATTGCCTTTCATTCATGAGTATGATAGGCCTATAACTCATCTGGTAAGATAAAATCAAGTAAGATATTAAAGCCTTTCTCACAAATGAAGTTAAAGGTAATGATTGTTCTTCACTAGGGAGGTATTACATTTTGAAATGATCTTCACCAGGAGTAAACAGTGATGTGTTCACGTCTAAGCCTTGCACATAGCTTGATCTGAGGCAAAGGAGCATTTCTCAGTGTGTGCTTAGTTTTTTTATTTATTTATGCTGTTTACCTCATTTCAGAACAGTTAAGTAATTAATTCTGTTCATCAAGTATACTGACTGTACTTGGCAGTAAGTGATAGGTGTTTAGTATTTCATTATCATATCTTTGAATAGTTTTTATTGATATTATCTTTGCATTTCTAATCAAAGGCCTTTTTAGGAAAGAAGGATAAATTAATATATTGTTTTTCTGAAATGAAAAGTGAAGCTTGAATACTGCTTGAATTTTTGTCTCCTTACACATCAGCCTGAAGACATCTTCACATAGTTCAGTTGTGCAATTATTCAGCCTGTAAACATAGAATAGCTGTGTATTATGCAATCAAATGCATGTAACTAATTTTTTAAAGTATTCCCACACCCATTTTCAGGCCTGATTGGTAATGTTTGATGCATGTGGACTATAATTTGCATATTCAGTAACGAACTGCACAATTAGCAGATTTTGCTCGTATCTGATTAAGCTCAGGCAGACATACTATCTCTAAGGGTTTTTGTGGTCTGCTGCTTGCTGTAGACTTTCCCATTAGCCTACCTACAGAGTCTCTGCTGTAAATGCGTGTAGACCTATCGTGAGGATAGTGCTAAATGCATAAATTCACAATGACTCTTGTGTTTTAAAAGATGCAGGGGTTCATAGATGAGATGAGGACCTCTCCAAGTGAGCTGATTCAAAGTCTTCCTATAGCTCTGGGTTTTAATATGCATTTAGCTAAGCCAAAGCAGCTTTGTGAGTGGACATTGCTATCAGCCCTGCTAAGTGTGATTTTTGCCAGCTCCATCTCCTCTTTGCAACCCTCCGCTCATCATGTACATGTACAGGCAGGTCAACATCTTCCCCTTCAGCTGAGAAGATGTTGACCTGTGCTGTTGAAATTCTTTCATAGGATGATGGACAGTTGAACAGATTTTTTGAGGCGTTGAAAACATTTGAGCAATGAAAAACTGGTGTTTGAATGTTTTGGGATTTCTGTATTTGACCTGAGTTTAAAAGGGAAAATCTAAAAGGTTATGTATGAAACCTGGCAGTGCGAATATTATTCATATTTCAAATTAGCTAAATGGTCTCTGCTCTTTATTTAAGAGGTATGCCATTATAAGAAAAGAAGATCCCAAAAGAAGTGTTTTAAATACTGTTCTGACCACTCGAATTCTTCAGAAAACAAGAGAGTGAATGTCAGTAGGCATACACACTTCGATTGAGGAATGTATCTGCAGCTCAGAAAATTGGTCAGAGGCAAAATGCTACGCAAAATATATACCACGTAAATGCAACACTAGCATAAACAGGTCTTCAGATGGCAAAGTTTTTTTTTTTTCCCTTTCAGATTTTCCCCACATGTTGTCTTTATTATGTGACTGTGATTCATTTGTCATTATAACATTTTGCTAGGATTCATGCAATAAAGCAGGGAGCAACTCAATTCATGTTTGGGGCACTGATGTTCCACACCCTAAAGGGAAGTGGTTATATACAAATGAGTGGATTCATGGACTTATGTTAGCCAGAGGATTTCTCCCCTTTAGCCAGTCTGTCACTACAAATTATACAACAGAACACTTAAATACAAGTTTTATTTAAGTTTTAGGCATTCCTCAAATTTTGTAGACCAGCACAAAAGTGCTGTGAATCTAATCTCATTCCTTCTTAAAAAAGCGTGTACCAACCATTGCTTATGCTGGCTAAAGCCTCACTTTCAGCTGTGATACAAAACTGACGGTACAGTTCTTTTCACCTTCAACACTTCTGGGTTTGATGAACCAGTGAAGGCAGCCATCGTATTTAGATTTTTACGCTATCACCATCAAAAGGTTGTCCTATAGCAGCTGAAAGCCGTATCTCAGGGTCATTACTCTGCACGCTATTTTCTTCAGTGTTCACCAAAAGAAAGACTCCGTAGCAGACCTTGTCTTTCAGACTGAGCATGGTATCCAGATTTAGATGTGAAATTATTAATCATCAGTCAGGAAAGCTAGTCTAACATCAGTTTTGGTGAAACTGAGTCACCTTTGTCTGACGAACCTTAAATGTTAACACAGCTTATGCACGTGTTGTCTCTAGGAGAAATAAATATGCGATAATGTCTCCTTTCAAAGGCATAGCTTTGCATTGGACAAAAATATTTCCTTTGTCCCACAGAGGGAATCGCACAGTATGGACAAGGTGCAGCCTTTATTGAAATGCTTTTCTCCTAGAGTGAACTGCATTATCTGAGCATATAAAAATACTGAGCTCTGAATAATGCTTCTGATTTTTTACTTAGTTAAAGGGATATGTGAAAGCAAGATTAACCATGTAGTTCTCAAGAAGACAACAGCCATTGCTGCACTGACTGTAAGTGTGTAACATGAATGTTTTAAAAGTTTAATAGGAATTGCTTTTAGAGACCTTCTTTTCATGTTTTTGTCAGATTTCTGTATCCCTTTTGCCCCTTTTTTGTCACTTTTCCCCTCTTTCCCCATCTAATGGCTTAGTATTTTTTCCCTTAATTTTGTGAGGTGATCATCAGTCTTGACTGGAAAGACAGATTAAAGAGCAGCTAAGTGCCTGCTTAGTTCTCCATTCACTTGCAGTCAGTAGAGGTTGATGTGCTCCTCTGGGGCGGATGTCAGATCTGCTGAGTGACTAGTAATAATTTGGAGAGTTAACTTGTTCTTGCATATTTTACAGCCAGTAACTAGTGTGAAATTGCTAGAGAAATTACTGAAAACGCTTTCTCCTCCCCACACCCAGTCACTGAAGGTTGTTAGAAAAACCGAGCATTTACTGACATGCAGGAGAGTCTGATTGCTGGTGTGTGTGTGTGTGGAGAAGCGAGCGCCTTCCAACGCCTTGTTTTGGCTTGAGGGGATCCATCAAACCAGTTTTTCCTTATTATATATTGTAATAAATGTCTTGCTTGAATAAAGGGTGTGGCCAGGTTTCTTTTTCTCCCCTCAAAGGAAACTTGTGATTACACTATTGTTTCTGGTATTTCAGGAAATCCAGGGAAATGTCCAGACAAGTTCTCACTGAAGATCAAGTCGAGCAGTTTCTTAACAGCCAAAACTCTTTTTAACAGTTGGCTTTTGAATGAGTGTTTACAGTATTCCAAGGCCTCAGCTTTGGAAAGATTTATGAAGTGAAGAATGTCTGCTTTTGTTTTATCAAATCCCATGCTTTTCTCTTAGATGCATAAACTATACTGTATATTTTTCTGTGTTTTTTTGTTAAGTGGGTACAGCTCTTTACTAAAGATTCCTAACTCTTACTGTGTTTCTGTCTTTCTGTTTAGCTAAAACCACAGATCTGGTAAAAGGCTGGGGCATCTCACTTGGGGTCAAGCAAGCCCCAAGCCTGTGAGAACAGGTAGCCAAGACCCTCTAATTTTCAACTGTAATTAATTCACCTTCCTGACCCTCACTAGATGCCTTTTCTTTCCTTTCCTGAAGTCTTTGGCCACCTTTTGGAAATGCTAATTGAAAGTTATATTTGTTTTTTCCTAAAACTGAGGAATGGTTATCGCTTGTTCTGGAGTTGTGACCGTGTTGCGCAGAGTTGAGTGCCGAATAGCCAGGCTGTCTCACCCCGACTGCCAGACCCTACTATGCCATCAGCTCACATGTGCTGCGTATTAAACACCACCTTCCCCCATGTCCTGTGAGGGCGGCCTTTTTGTGGCCTGGGGTGCCCTTGCTCGGGGGTGTGGGTGCACGGCAGGGATGGAGGGAAGAGGCCTCCCCGCTCCTCTTTCGTAGTGACTGCCTGTGAAAGCGAAGTTTTGGTGCGAAGGTGGGATGGGGACAAATTTCAAGAACACAGTGTTTTCATATGACACATTCCCGCTGGTTTTGCGGGGTGTTTTTGAAAGATTCACATGCTGGCTAACTGAGCTTTTAGCTCTGAAGTGAGGCCAGCATAATCCATGTTCACCATGTTCCCTGTCCTTCCCCAGCTACTGAGGTACTTCCAAGTTACTTTTGGTTTGAGAAAAGGCTACTGAATATAAAGATCATAATTTAAAATGCTCTCCCCCTACAGCTCCTTAGGGCAGTTGTGTTAATGATAATCCCAAAGGGGAAGATCCATGGGTTGATGCTACACACTGCTCACCAGCCATGGGTTACACTGCAAGACAAGCGTTAAAGACAGAAAAAAGGGAGAAGATTCCCAGTTGAACGGAGGATTTTATGAGCTGATATCTAAGCTGAGTTTCTTAAAGACTTTTGCAAATGCCAAATGAAGTCAAGGAATCTGAAAGCAGAACAAATCAGGCATGCAATAGGTACAGATGAAAAAATTGCTTTTAAAAGAAAGAAAAAGGGCTTGCAGAAGAGGTAGATAAAATTAAGAGCTGGGGAAGAAAACAGCATGTAACTGTTGCTCGTTGGTGTGAGAGAAGAGTCCTCCAGGCACAGCATTTCTTAAGGGAAGTAGAAAGAATAAAGGAACATAATTCAACAAAGCAGTCTCAGGAAATATGCCAGAGACTGGTTGACTGTAGAAGTAAACTAGACTTCATAAAACAGACAGTGCTGTAAAGATCATCAGATTTGCAAAACAACACTATTATGAAAAAGACAAAAGCAGTAGACTATTGCTAACATTTCAAAAATAAACAACACATAAAATAATCTCTTCAGTCTCCAGATGAGCCAGCCAAAGGATATTCATGAGACAATTTACAGCGATTTTTGCAGGATGTTAATACTGCTTGGAGACAATGATTCCGAAATAAGAGTATTTCATTTAAGCCACCTAAACCATGTCAACAGGTCAGGAGTTCTAGAAGAAAGGCATTAAATGATAATTTAATTATAGCAAATATTACATAATGTACATTTGAAATCCCTAAGCCCCTAATAGTTTTCATGTAGAATTAAAATATATATATGTATATATATATATATATATATATATATAAAAGAATCTGGAGTGAACATATGCAACCACAGTTGGGTCAGGTCTTTAATGAGACACTGAAAGAAGAAAAGGCATCTGGATGTAGTAATACTGAGATATGGAAAACACCTACTCAGTTGCAGGACAGATAACATGTCTCTATTAAAGCAAAATATTTTCTTTGTTCTTAGTAAACAAACCAAACAATCCTGCCTACTTACCCTAGCAAAGATCCAAGAGCCACTTCAACAGGAAGCAGAGAGAGAGATCATCATTCATGACTTGTTTCTCAAGACAAATATGCAAAGCAACTCACCTCGCAACAAATATCAGAAGATGAAAAACTGATAGCGTGATCTGGCATTTTCCAAAAGGCATCATAAAAAACTTTTGGCTCGGTACCAAGTTTAGAATTAGATATTTATCTAGAGTCAAATCCAAATCCTGCAATAAAAGTTTATCAAGGCCCTATAAACAGGGGTCTCCCTTTTATACTAGGCACAAACCAAGGCTCTCCATCATCCCTTCTCTTCACTGTGGCTATATAGTATTCATACAGACAGCCTGGGGCAGTCAACTAATCCAAGGTAGAGCAGACACAGAGGACAAGGAGCACTTATAAGCCTTAAAAGTAGATGATAAAATAGTATTTTTGACGCATGCTCTTGTCACCTCAATTTCAAGTGGAAAATACTGAGTTAGTAAATGTGAGGTTTTCAGATGAAGTCCAAGGGCTAGGGAGGCTGATGGGTTTTAGCCTTCTAATGTCTGTAACATCCCACATTATGTGTATTCAAAGGAAGACCTGATAAGTCAATGGAGAGGAAATCTACTGAGCATTACTGTGTATATAGAAAGAGCATCTAACTCAGGCACACCACAAGCTGGAATGTTTGGAGTCTGCGAGACTATCCTTTCTGTGGCTTTATACCACTAAAGTAAATGGAGGACTACTTTATGGAAGTGCATAGGAAAGAGTATATGTGATTAGAAATAATTACAATATTTTTCTAAAGAAAATTAGAAAACGGGTCAAAATAAATCAAAATCCATATCTTACCCTGATTCAGTTCTATTTTCTAAGCATTACAAGTTATTATCCTGAAGAATTTCTTGGAAGTTTGTCAATGTAAAATAAATTAATTGTGGGGAAAATGAGAATCAGGGGTTAAAAAGGCCACTCTGCAGAAGCTTGGCAAAATGGAGAGAGGTGCTGCTGAACGTAAAAAAATATTATTGGGTAAACCAAATTGGAAGAGTGCTTTCATTGGTCATTCTAAACACAATAAATACTGAAGAGAAAGAAGAATAACACCTTTCCCTGAAAACAGACTGCACATGATTTCATGCAGTAAAGAACCTCTAAGCTAAAATGGTATCTAATCAGCTTCTCTAAGAACAGCAATAGAGGTGTGAGATAATGCTTTTTGTTTTTCTAAACACTAAGTATCAGTGCTAATTTCTGTATTTGATAGCACAGAATTAAACTGTACTAAAACCCAGCAAAGTCTGAATGACCTAGCAGTATACTGCTGATATATTGCCCGAATTCAGAGGAATTGTGTTCAAATAATTTGCAAGGATTCATCAGCTTGCAAAAAAAAAAAAAAAAAAAAAGGAACAAGTGAATGTTCTGTTGTAGCAATAAATGCATCTTATTTTTTTTTCAAATCTAAATTAATAAACCTTTTGGAGAATATTCATTCCGTAGATCCTGCTTCTCTGTTATAAAACATCTTTTAGATAATACCTTTTAGATATCTTGGGCCTCTAGTTCTGAGATTCTTAAAGCCCATTTATCCACTGGAGTCTCCCAAGGCGCATCGGAACTGTTCTTAGTGGAATTTGAAGATAATCATAGCATTTGTAACCATTACAGGATTTGTTACTTAACAGTACAAAACTCATCTTTAGGCACTGCATGCTGATTTCTTAAGCTGACTGTTTCTGGATATTTGGCTTTCATTTGTATTATACAGCACTTTATGTCTATATGACTCTTTATGTCTAGACTTTTTTTGTTTTATCGTTTTTGCTTGCGACATATGTGATTTGTTTGTATAATTAGCTGGAACACATGTAGACTTGCTCCTGGAGGTGTGTGGTTGAGTGAGTCAGCAGTCTAAATTATACCTAAATAGTAGATAGGTCACTGAGAATCGTTACAAGGGAGAGAGCCAAAGCGTGTTTGTGAGAATATTCTCACACCTGTAGATATCTATGCATGTACACATGTAGAATCAGTCTTTGAGGGAAGAAAAGAACTAAAGCTTTCTCAAGTGTTTTGTTTTAAAGAAATGTAATGCCTTCTTGTCTTCTTCTCCTCTCTCTCTGTCTCTCAAAAATAATCTAAGTTAGCACTTTACTTCTCCCACTGCAACCTGACACAAAAGACCACCTCAAATAAATCACTCTTGCAGTTGTCTGGTATGACACAGTGTCAGATGCTGTCTTTTTGATAAGTTCATTTCTAAGCAATTTGTTTAACCCTTTTTATAGACATTGTTTTCTCTAAGTTGTGAGTCATTTGCAACACATGAGTACTCCAGGGAAATGTCATAATTGTTGCTTTGTTTCTGTGCCTGCCTGGTCTTGCCTTTTAATTTATAAGCCAAAACTCAGACTTACTCTTTTGATTTGTCCTATTCTGTTAATAATTGGCTACTGTTGGCTCTGATTGTGTTACTCTCTGTAGGCTGGTCTTACAGTTGTTGCAAGGCTGGTGAAGACCACCCCAAGAGGATAAAAAAGTAGTGAAGAGGCTCTTAGGAGCCTATTAGAAAGGGTACCATTCACTGGATTTATGCTGTGTGGTGGCTGTAATTTCTTGTTTCTCAAAAGTCAGTTCCAAGTTACCCCAAAGTATCCACCACAAATAAAATAAGACTGTCTGGGAAAAATTGAAGTGATCAGTTTTTACCCCAAGGACTTGCTTTAGGATACCAAAGCTGTCACTCACCTCAACAGGGTAGATGTCTTGAGGGCTTTCAAAGGTTCTTATTTGCTTTTTCTCTTAGTAAAAATATATTAGCTATTTTACAAATACCGCTTATTAACAGTTTATATTGCAAACATCTTCACAAATTCAGAGAACAGTTTCCAAACTGCCTTTGATTTGCTGGGTCATCTGTGCTTGAGGGCAGCCAGAGACAAGTGTTTGCACCCAGATGTGGTGACAGAAGGCAAGAGCAAAGACTATGGAAGTCTCAAAAGAAAGTTCCCCTCAGGAACTGACTTCCAGTGAAGCAAATGTAATTATCAAAAGTCCCAGGGACTCCTCCTGTCTCACAAAAGGAATGTCCCAAACAGTATTGCCAGATACTGCAGTTGGAAGCTATAAAACTCTTACCTAAGTCAGGGTAACACAAGGCTCATGTTTCTCTCTCCCTCCACCTCTCTCTCTCCTTCCCTCTTCTTCTCTTACCTTCTTCTTCCCCCCACCTCTTTTTCATTTCAAACTCTAAAGGAAACTTGAATTACATATTTCAATTGTTTGATGCTTCTAGAGGGAAAATAAATGAACATATTTTCTAAGTATTTGGTAAGTGGTACTGTACTGCCTTGTTGTACAACTTGACTCATGGCACCCATGTCCTTTAAAATCAGGTATGCTGTTTGTGATCTTAATCTTTTCTAAATAGCTGTTACGCTAAAGAAGCATGATCTGTAAGCATCTGGAGAGTTTATCTAGTGGACCCTATGTAGATCCCTTGGATTGCCTTTAAATGGTCTATTCTTTTCTCTAATGAGTTACTGCTGTTTTTAAGAATGTTATACTTCAAAGGCCAAAGAGTGTTAATCACTCTCTTAAGGCTTAAGTGATGAGAGATGTTAATGCTAGAATTTTTACCATGGAGAGACAACTGGATTCATGGCATTCTTTGTCAGGGTAACTTTGGAGCTCATGCCCATAAAGGACTGAAGTCAAAATCCTTTCGTCAACATTTGGAATCATCCTGAAGGAGAAGAACAAGCATATTATGAAATTCTTTACTTATCCATCTTATACTATGTTATCTAAGCTTTTGAAATCTTCTTTGTTCTGTCTGTAGGGCCATACTGTGGTAATGTGATGCCTGTCCCCAAAGAAATCATTTTGGATAGTAATGAAGCAACTATTCACTTTGAGAGTGGATCCCACGTGTCAGGACGAGGCTTTCTGTTATCATATGCCAGTAGTGACCATCCAGGTAAAGTGAAATCCAAAAGCACTACTTCTAATGGATTAGCAGCATAGTCCTCCCTATTTCTTGTCTACTCCACATACAGGCTTTAGCCCAGTATTTGGTCCAAAGTATTTCTAGAGATCTTATTAGCATGAACCATAATATTTTTAATAGCGTGTGCACAAGAAGCAGTTGTAACCTTAAGCAGATATAAAGGCTGCTGAAATCTTACCTAGATAATTTGCAGTACAGGCCCAGTGAAACAGAAAAAGAATATGTTCTCCTTGAAGCTTCACTGTGCTCTGGGCTCCAACATTTACTGCACAGTGAAGGGATTGTAGAGATTAAGGTTTAATTCCTACAGTTGATGTTCTGGGGTCTGTGCAACTTTGTTGAAGGTAACAGAAACTCCACGTTGTGTATGAAACATAGGACGAGTAGAAGAGGGAGACAAAAAGGATGAGGGAAACCATATCTGTTGCTTTCTAGCTAATAAAATTGTGTAACTATTATACAGAGAGATCTTTAAATGTATTTTCATGTTTAGGCAAATATTCTTCTGTTTTTTCTATGTTCTGCGATTGGGATTTACATTTGTAAACTTTTCACAGATCTCATCACATGTTTGGAACGAGGAAACCACCACACAAAGACTGAGTACAGGTAAAGGGGGTTTAAAGCTCTCTGCGCTGTGGCTTACTTTTCTGTATCTGTCATCTGGTCTGCTAATTGTTGTAAAGTATCATACAAGACGTAGATTCTTAGTTTTCTGGAGAAGTTTTTGAGCCACAGTGCTGTAATAATCTAAGGCCTGGTTGTGAGAGGCAGTAGTGTGGAATAGAAGTCTATGGCCCAGAAAAAAAGAGGGAATCAAATTACAGAGCACTCAGCAATTCTGATTTGGGCATATATATACATAGTATATGTAAAAAGAGTTTCCACTTTGCAATTCAAAGTAGCCTCAAAATCCATTGCATCTCTTGAGAGCAGAAGGGATGAAACATCCCGCATGATCACACCCTCGCTGATAAATGATTATCTCAGGACAACCTATAATTTCTTAGGACCTTGAACTTTATGATAGAATTTGAAATGGTAATAAATTGTACTCTTCTGGTGTTGTCTGGATGTGGATGTAGGCGTCTTATCTGGGCTGTGTTGAAAGCTTGTGTAGTAGCATTTCTGGAACAACAGAATTAAAGAAAAATGCAATTGCAAAACTGCTGTTTTGGCTCTCTGTGTGTGCTACTATGTGCAGTCCACTGATGAACTCGAGGGCACATTTACCTTCTAGAATCACTCGTAGATGATCAGTCAGAACTTACTGTTAAAATATTTATTAGTTTGCGAGCATTTCTTGTGTATGAGTGTGTTTCATCATTACAATCCAGATTTTAAGCAAGGATCTGTTCTCTTACTACAGCAGATATTGTCCTGCTGGCTGCAGAGACGTAGCAGGTGACATTTCTGGGAATATAATAGAAGGATACAGAGATGTAAGTACACAAATAACGAGGGGAAATTTATAAAGACAGAAGATTTATAAAGGCAGAATCCACTGCTCAATTACATAGCACAAATTAAAGTTTCAACTTTTGCTGCTTGGCTTTTGTTAGTATTTCTTCCCAGCTGCATTAGATATAATTCTTATCATTAATATATTAGTATGTTATCAGTATATAGGCACTGAGACATTTTTAAATGGACTAATCAACTGTGTGTGAGCAAAGTCCACTGACTGTCAAATATGCCTACAGACTGTTGGTTTCTGGCTTTTTGGCTGCATGGGGTTTTTCCCCCCTTGAGGTAGTGCTCATTAATGTACTAAATATTCCTATGACTTCAGCTTTTACTTATTTGGATCTAGTGCACTTCTCTTGAGTAACCTCTTATAGGAAAAACAATAAATTTCAGTAACGCGTGGCTTTTTATTAAGATTTTGCCTACAGTATCCCAGGAATCTACTCTGAGATGAAATGAATATTATACACTGCCTAATCACAGCCCGTTGATAACTACCAAGCCCTTGGACTGTTTTTTATTAATTACTCTTTCTTGAAAGTGTAGAAGTTGCCCGAGTGGTTACATTTTTCCCTCGGTTCATATCATAAATTGCTCTGCCCTTGCTGTGCCCCTCACTCCAGCCTCTCCTCCCTTCATTCCTGTGAAATCTTTACATCTCTCACAGTGGAGTAAGTTTAATCACACCATTGAAGTAAAATCCCACCCTATCACAAATAAAGCAGTTGTTGAGTTTCCAGAAAGTCAGTGTTCATGTTTAACTTGTTCATCCAGTTATTCAAGCATACCACTCCAGCCTGGAAAATGGCAGGGCTGAAAAAACAAAGAAATGCCACGTTAGACTGTAATTAGCAGGAGTTATTCCTGCCATTCTGGGTGATTAGAAGAAAAAAAAAAAAAGCAGCACATGGCATGACCTGTGCAGATCTTATCTACGCTCAGGAATTTTTGCAAGAAATTTTCCCTTCACTGCTAACAGGGAGGCAGCTTTCGTGATGGGAGCAGCCTTTAGGACTGCCAGGTAGCCCCTGCTGCCTTCGCATCCCTTAACTGCCCGGCTGCCTTTGGAGCGGGTAGTCATCGCTCGGTTATCCTGGTGCTCGAGTAGTAGAGACGCCCCAGCTGGCCCCATGCGAATGACCGAGCAGACTTGCCCGTTCTGTCACCACCAGCTTGGGAATCTCTGTTGCACTTTTCTGCCGACCTTTCTTTCCTCTGTTTCACCTTAATGATATGTTATTGCCACCCAGTCTCTTTTTTCGCTTTATCAGGATTATCCCACCTGAGATACTGGCAAATTCTTAAAACCCAGGGGCATCCAGTAGACTGCCAAATTTCCTAACATATGCCATGCCTCAGCTCCTCAGCCAGCATGCAGGAGTAGATATGTCTGGCTTCAGGCAAGGCCATGACATATTTTTCATTTTCTCATTGCAAAGACGAGTGATTGCCTTGCCTTTGACTTTGTTTTCCTGAGGAGGGCCACAATATTCATTAGGTTAAGACCTTATGGCACCTTCTCAGAAGCAGATTATTTGCTTTTCCCATTTTATAAACTTGACATTTGGAAAGAGATCTAATTTTTTCAAATTTGCAGAATTTTATGAGCTGTAAAACATGTATAATGGTGGCTAGGAAGTAAAAGTATTGGAAAAAGCTTGCCAGGTTTTTCCTGATGGTTTTGCGCTCCGATGACTTCTGCCTTGCAGACCTCGCTGCTGTGCAAGTCGGCCATCCATGCCGGCGTTATCGCGGACGAGCTGGGCGGCCAGATCAGCGTGACCCAGCAGAAGGGCATCAGCCGCTACGAGGGCGTCGTGGCCAACGGCGTGCCCTCGCAGGAGTGAGTATCCGCAGGGTGCCTCCCGCTGACCCGGAGTCACGCGGAAAGCACAGCGAACCCCCCCAGATCAGTAAACACAGGTGGGATAGCACATGCCGGTGCTTTATGGGGAGGAAAAGACGTTACGATACAAGAGAAAAAGGGTGTGGGTCTTGGGGGCTTTTGGGCTTTGGTTTTATAGCTTTATTAGAATAGTGTTGGAGGTGGATATAGGAAAATGCTTCAAGTTTTAAGCGTTTTTATACCATGTTAAGCTGCGTCGTCGTCGTCTTTTTTTTTTCTTTTCCTTCAAAAACATATTTGCAAATTACTTTGTTAGCAGGTACTTGAAAGTATGATGTTCTGCAACAAATACCTTTAATGGTTGCACTAATAAATCAGGTTCAATTAATGTTAAAGTTTAAAAAAAACTAGGAAGAATGAATAAATAAATAGCGCTGTTGAGCCATAGGGGATTTAATGGATAATTTCTTAAACGTGCTTTTGACATGTTCAGAATTTTTTCCTTTTAAAATATTTATAGCAAGGGTGTTATATTTACCACTTATCTGCTGCCTTTTAACTGTACTGTTGCTGAAGTAGAAATAAATCCCCTAATCTCTATCCAGCACAGTAAGCCCTTCCAGCAACTGCCTCTGTCATTCCTGTTGGTTCATATCTTTTAATTTTCAAATGTTAGCTGGGTTTTGCATGAGGCATTTTTCTTGTGGGAAGGGAAATCTCCTCAGCCCAATAGCCTGTGAGAGCTAAGGGAATATGCCATTTTTTAATATTTTTTTCCTGTTCTTCCCATGTTTTCTCCAGGCCCCCTGACAGTTTTACAGTTACAATTTCATTCATGCCAAAACCAAAAAAAAAAAAAACCCACCAAAAACCCCTAATACAATACCATCTCAGCCATTCAGTAACCATTAGTTTTAACTGTCTCCCTCCTCTCAGTGAAACAGAATAAGCAGACCAGTTACAGAATCACTGAGAAACCTATTGGTACCAAAACTGAAACTGATTTAAAGCTATCCTTATATGCACCTCACTGCTGTCAGGTGCTGAGCACTTAATCAAATGTTTAATTTTTAAGTCCTGTTCCCAGTGAGGCTGGCCATATTCACACCGTGAGCCCATGGCAAACGTAGCATCCATCCAGTCTGTTGATGTGCTTAAACTTAAGCATGGGTCAAAATGCTTGGTATAATGTCAGTGGACTACCCAGAGATGGGTAGCACGTAGAACACTAGCAGAAGGCCTGTAAAGCCTAAATATTTTTTATTTTTCTTAAACATGTTGCTTGACAGCTGATTGTCTATGAAAAATAATGTAATCTTGTCTCAAGCAAAACAGAACTGAGATCTCAGCTCAGTCACTAAGCCCTGCTATAAAACAAATAATATTTCCATCACACATGCCAGCTTTGTGAAACCCTTAAGCAATTAAATATTTTGTGCCTTCACTAAAGATGTTATAGAACCATTTAGATATATTTGTATGTTCATGCTCCTTGACAATCCCAGGAGTAATTCAGATAGTAGCATATAAAATGGCATAATGAAAGACAGCTGGGATTTCCATTTGTATTTTTTTCATAATACAAGAGCTAGTGAGCACCGAATGAAGTGTAAAAGACAGCAAATGTACACTTGCTGAGGGAAAATAGTTTGCATAATCAACCCATGAACTTAGCTGCCAAGTGTCCTTTTAATGCTGCTATTCACAAAATGTCTTATACATTTTATATGAGTGATAAAAGTACCCACAGAGATGAAAACTTGCCTCTGTTACATCAAGTGGCAAAACTCCCATTTGCTCTAACGGAACCGGAGCTAAAATATGTGGTTTGAGGCTGAAGGGAGCTACGAAGGCTCGGATTCAGGCCATGCAACGTTAGGTCCCTCGGAGAGCGCTCTGAGGAGGAGTGCAGGCACCTCGAGTGGGTCTCCCGCGCACCTAAAGGAGGCCGGGGTGCTCTGTGGGGAGGATGCAGATCTAAAGGGGTTAAATTGCCTGGAGGAGACAACCGTTGCTTCCTGCAGAGCCAAAGGTAAACGCAGTCACAGTGTGTGTCAGGTGCCTACCAGCTAGATGGCACGATTTCTAGCAGAAAAGGAGGGCAAGCACAGCGCGGCTCCTGCTACCCCCGGCAGGTGGGACAGTCACGGGAGCAGATGAACTGCTGGTGGGATCCCATTATTCCAGGAGGGGGAAATGGGAGGAGGAAGGGAAATCATTTTATTCCGAAACATGAAAAAGCATTTCCAGAAACCCTGCGTCCATTTACTAAGAAAATGAAGGGATGCATTTCATGCTTTAAGAAGGCTTTTAAAATATGTATTTCTAAAGCTGCGTAACTTCCCTGTCCTCAGGATACATACACGCTGCAATAAATTCCTTTTACCAGGAACCACCAATGCTGTGAAGGAAAAGTTGGCACTTGGACAGCAGTGTTTTAAGAGCTCTTAATACTCCTTTAAATGCAAGCTTACTCAAGTTTCTAAAATCTCATTTACGGTAGATTTCAGTATTAAAGATTTATATTATTTAGTGACTTGAGCTGAAATTGACCTCATCAAAAGCTGCTGCCATGTGCATTGAGCTGTTAAATATCTGTATTCTAGTGTAAAAGTTAGGCTATGAATCGCTCACTTACCAGCTCTTAAGGCCTGACCTTGGCCTCCCTGGCTTCATTGTTCAGTATGCTTGCTATGCCCTGTTATCTGTGTGATTTTCAGTTCTCATGATCCATGAGAGGACCTGAACCCACAAATGATATAATGAAGATCAAGTGGCCAGATTTATTGGGCAGTTCTGATATCCAAGTACAAATACACGGGGGTTTAACTTTGTAATCTGAACTGGTCTGTGAAGGTCTGTAAACATGTATCTGCACATGTGAAATCATTTGCCTTTGCAAAGGAAGCAACCACACAATTGCACATGAATCGTGCAACTGGAGATTTGGGGTTAACCTGCATCATTTATAAAAAACACTTCCTTGAGACTGACTCTGAAAAAAAGGATTTTACATTAACATACATTTATTATGTGAAGCAGCATCTTTTTTGAAGAGGTACCAGTGCAGGTATCTCATGCAGCCCCATCACCAATACTGTTTGCTAGGCAAAATTGTGAAGGTTGCCAGGAAAACGAGGAGCACAGGTTGATACCATCCCTTAAAGGACAAAGTGAAGTTTGTGTGACAAATGCCTCTTGCCACATTATTAAACTGATGAATTATCACTTACTGAATTAGTTTGTCCTTTTCAGTGACTTGCAGAATTATATCAGAAATATTTCAGCATGACTTCATGTCTTTATAGATCTTAGAAATGTGAACCTCATCCCTTTCTTTGCTAAAATTAGAGACCTGTAGTTCAAAAGGGATCTCAGTGACTTTTTTAATTACAAAGGGATATCTCATAAGTAAGTATTCTGGGAGGACTGTGATTCCTATGTTGGATAGGTTTTACTGATCAGCATGTTTTTTTTTTTTTATTTTCTTCTTTTCTCATGTAATGGATTGCTCTGTATTTAACAAGAAAGCAAAAACTGTTTTTGCTATAATTTAGAACTGGTTGGAAGTAAGCAGAGCACAACTGATAGCCCAGGAGGATTGCCTGGGGGGAAGATGTGGGAGGGAAGGGTTGAGTTTCTTGTTCTAGCTACTATACCACCCACATCCCCAAATAAATCAGGTCCCTCCTTCATCTCTGAAGGGCTTCGTTTGCCTGTAGTCATCAGTTTTCCCTCAATGACAAAAAGAAGCTGTGTTTTTATTGACCTTGATGTGGGACCATTTGCCTATTCCCCATTTGCTATATTCTTAAGATGCATAATTGTGTGAACCACTGTTAGGCCACAGACTATGTCTTAGGGGAAAATTTTGTGGCTAACAGTAAAGGGCAGTCCAAAGGGGAGTCCTGTCTATACTTAAGTGCAGAACTTATTTTATTGCTCAGTCACACTGTCCAAGATTTTTCAAAGGAGACAACCGATCCATGTAGCTAACTGGAGAGACACTGAAAGGGTCTGATTTTCAGGAAATCCAAACTGATTTCATGTTAAAGCACAGGCTTTTATTTTGTCAGACAGCCAATCGCTGTAATCACTTTTGGAACAAAGTCGGAAGGGCACCTCACTGGGAAACCAGAAAGAAATGTGGCTTTGTAGGGAGGCCAAGAAAAGCACAGCTTTCCCTTGCTATGCTTATTTTACATCATTATGAATTATATTGGGTTGTGCGGAGTGGACCAAGAAACAGCTTCGCTCCTTGAGTAAAGTAGAACAACCAGTAGTTTTCATTCAACCTGACTGCGATACTTTTTAGCCAAAGTAGGACTGGCCAGAGCTAATGTGGTTTAGTCACGTATAACTTGCTTAAGGCTAGATTTTTTTAGACTTGATGTGGATTTACACCAACAGACATTCACTGATTTCGGTGAAGGCACTCTAATTTAAGCTAATGTAAGTGAGAAGAGAATTAGACCCCAGTAGACCGCGGTTACATTGTAGGGAACTGTGGTTCCTGTTGGCTGGCCAATTCTTGGCTTTTCGAAGGCTCTTGCATTGCTGGTTTGAGGAGCAGAGGGGGAAAGATTTCCCAGCAAAGTGCCCAGCAGTGGCAAAGGTCCTGTGCAAAGAGTGAAGCAGAGCAAAATCCCGTAACAGTCTGATGAGACGGGGAGTCACTTGAAGGCATAACCAGTATGCTCAAAACTCTTAAAACTGGTCTGAGTTCTGTCACAGTAAGAGAAGTAAAACAGTGCTGCTACTGCGGTAGGTAATCAAACAGCAAAATAAAAGGTTATCTGGCCAGAGATATTCTGTTAGATAAAAAGTGATTCTGTATTACAGTGAATATATTTATCTATATCTTATCATTCCTATGACCAGTTTCTGAAAGGCTGAATTACCTTTTTCTTTTCTTACAGTGGTTCACTGTCAGATAAGCGGTTTATATTTACTTCAAATGGTAAGAATAATGGCCTCGGTTTTAGATATTTAAATTGTACCTTTTTATTTAATTATTTTCTGCAAAAGTTTTGAAAAGTAACCAGAATAATGTCAGGCTGTGTATAACATGGTTATTTTAGGACAGCAATTTTTAAAAATTGGCAGGTTGAATAAAAAATTGAAGGCATGTGAAGTGAGCTAGAAAAAAACAGAATAGGAGTAGGTCATATGCACATAGATCAGAAACAGAAGTAGTATTCTGATCTTATTTCTGGTGCTAGTATGTGAAAAGCAATCTGATAATACCATTTTTATGCACTTCAGGCAGCAGAAAATGAAAGCAGTGTTCCTTCAGACATTTATAAATTCTGTCTTCATTATGCAAGGAGAGGACTAAAACATACAGAGAAACAAAAATATATTTATGTTACACTTATACAGAACTAGGTTTTTTTATGGCTTTCCAAGATGCAATACATCTTTAATCTGTCAAACTGTTAATTTCCATATAAACGTAGCAAAGGGGGGGGAAAGTTCGTGTTCATTCATTTAAATTAAACTTCGGTCATCTTAGATAAAATCATTTACTATTCCAGTGAAAAATGTAAAACATGTATAGGGCTTTGAAATTGCCAGGGAATTATTTTTAACTTCATTGAAACTGTATCACACTGGCTGGTTTTTCTGAAGAACCTTAATATTCTGCAGGTTCTTTAGTGGAATTTGTAATACTTATCTGCAGCTATTATCTTCATGATATCACCTCTTGGCAGCAGTATCAAGGAGTTTCTCTAATGAGTAACTTTCCTAGCCTTAATTACAGGTGAAAATCATGAAATATTTACAGTAAAAAGTTCCTTTCAGTAGTGTGCCTTCATCTTACAAATGTTTTGTACAGCAAAACTAGCTAATGCCAATCTCTAAACATAAATATTATGTTTCAGAAGAAAAAATAAAAAATGCAAGAAGTCTTCACATGAACAGAAATATACTGCAGAGATTAAAAAACAAAATGGCAAGGGAAACATAACAGGAGAAAGGACCACAGCCCTCTGCTACTGGGTTATCCACTACAAATTCGCTGGCAAATACTATGGCTAATGGATAGCACCTGGTTAGCCCTAGATTAAGCAACATCTGATTTTGTAGTTGTGGGTGGTCTTTATAAGTTGCTGGTCTAATGTAAAAATATTCTATGAAAATGCAAAATAACTCTACTTGCATCTGTCTGTGTTGGGACTCCTAGGCTGCAATAAATCTCTCAGTCTGGAAGAGGGATTCCTCTCCAAGAGTCAAATTACTGCATCTTCCTACTGGGAGGAGACCAACGAATTCGGGCAACAATTTCTGTGGTCCCCTGACAAGGCTTGGCTTCAAGTCTCAGGACTAGCCTGGGCTTCCAACCACAGCAGCAGTCGTGAATGGTTAGAGATAGACTTGGGAGAGAAGAAGAGAATAACAGGTAAATTATTATCTGGTTAATAGGAGCTATTTTTTCAGCTGGAGAAAGAAACTAAATGCAGTTGAAAAGCTAATAATGCACTAATGCAATATTTATTTTATTAAATGTAATTAAACATTCTATATGGAGGAATAGTATTTTCATATTTAAGAAATCACAGTTATTCATAAGACTGGTGTTCCTACAAGGATACAGGATTATACTCAACTGTCATGCATGCAGATCATGTTAATTATCTGTAAACATGCTGTAGGCTCAGAAAAAATATTTACACTGTGACCAGTAGAGCATGGATATATGACAAATGATTGTTTAGGATCTATTCATGATGCCTTTCTCAAATCAACACAGAATATTAAAGTCATAGCCTTTGAAATAATGTTCTAGGTGAAAGAGATCCCTGTTGCCAACTCCTGGTTTAGTTGTAAAAATATAAATTACAGTTGCTGCTAAAGATGTAAAGACTGCTGATATGGACCATAATATCCAAAAGCAATTATTATTTTGGGGTTCATTAATAAGGGTTTTGTTAAAAATTCCAAAGCTTGAAATTCACAATGTAAAACCAATTTCCCTTCTTCACCTAGCTCCTCAACTCAAGTAAACACCCCTCAATTCCAAACATAGTTTGAAAAGTAAATTAAGACTTTGAAGGCAAAGCTCTCTGGATTGTTTTTCCTTGCATATTTGCATTTGAAAATGTTCCTTTAAGAAACAGAGCTAAGAAATGAAAACATATTTTGTTTTTTGTTACAAGGGATTATGACCACTGGTTCTGGATCCACTATGCTGAATTTTGACTTTTATGTAAAGACATTTATAATGAACTACAGAAATAACAACTCAAAATGGAGAACTTACAAAGGAATTCTAAGCAACGAAGAAAAGGTAAGAGGAGGTGGAGTGGGAAAACACAGAAAAAACGCTTATGCTGCCTTGACATTGAAGGGCAGACTTTTGCTGTCAAGAAAGATGAGGAGTTTTAGACTTGTCGAGACTTGGATCATCCTCATCAGTGTAATTTACGGATCTGGAATAGATAGTGAGCTTGTTGAAACAAGGAGGTTAACCGGGGCTTGCTGAAGTTGAGAGCTACAGGTACATACACGGATGTATGTATGTGTCCTTTTTTTAAAAAAAACGCATAACTAAAGCTGTACAAAAGGCTATTTGGATGTGTGCTTGGCTCCACACCCCTCTGTGCAAGGAAGGCTCTGCAGCACAGCAGTGCGGGTATATACGGCATCAGCAAAGCTGCATTTCTGCACCGGTATGGTAAACCCACTCCCCACACAAGCAAAATGACTGGCACTGGTGAAAGCGCAGCATCGCTGGTAGAGCTGTGTCTACAGAAAGAGCTTCTGTTCAGACCATGTTGTGTTAATTGGGATTACACTGCTTCCTGCCCTCGGCTGACATAACTCTTCTGACACAAGTCTGTAGGCACAGCCTAAGTCTATTAGGAATCAATGTAACTGAACTAAAATAAATGCCCTTAAACCAGAACGCCTGTCCACACAACAGCTTTCACAGACTGTTTGAATTATTTAACAATGAACTGATGAAAGCAGGGCAACTTGTTGATACGGACAAAGGATGTGCTGCACAAGTTCATATATTAACATTTTTCTGTGAAAACCTTATGTTTCCTTTAAAACAAAACAAACCAAAAGTCCATCCCTAAAGCTCAAAGCCTGATTTCACTCATTGTTTTTGCGGGATTGAGGGAACTCAGTTTGTCTCAGTACCAAGCTCTAACTGGTCCTCAGCCCTGACTGTGGATTCTAAAAACTTGCTAGACCTGAAGCGAGATTTCCTACTGACTCTGGCCGAATTATGAAAAACAGGCATTGAAAATCTGATGTTTTGCAGTGTCCCACAATGACTTGCTATTTATAAACAATCTTTTGAAGTTGTTATGTCTGATCTTAGTTCCAACAGGCACATGGCAGAACCTGTCCCATCAGAGCCCTATGTGGCTTTGCATTTGATCTAGCTGTACATGCGCTGGACTGACTCTGGGAAATCCTGTACAAGTACAGCCACATGGTTAATAGTCACTCATTCAATCTTGATACAGAAAATTGACAATTTTACTAAAATGTCTAGAAATATTTCACTTTCAACAAATACTACGGTTGGGTTATTTTTCTTCTTAAGTTTTTATCCCCTGTTGCCTAAGTAAGGGCACTGCAGTGCTATTAAATCAAAAATGATAGCATTATATCAGGATACATTAACTAGAAATTACATAGAATTGAAACAGAGTGATAATCTTTCTTCTCTGTCTGAGCTATTAGCAAAATGTGATCATCTGTCAGAACTAAAAAGATTATTTCTTTTCAGAGTTCTTAGTTCTAAAATCTTGTGGTTACATCCCAGATTATCAATATATTAGTTTTAGGGTAATGAAAATGTTTAAATTTGGATGTCAGGAGTATTTTTGACAAACAGACTTTTAAAACAGAGCAATTTATATGCTCACATCTTGTCGCAGGTATTCCAAGGCAACTCCAACACTGGTGACATAGTACGTAATAATTTCATCCCTCCAATAGTGGCCCGTTATGTGCGAGTTATTCCCCAGACCTGGAACCAAAGAATAGCATTGAAGCTTGAGCTGATCGGTTGTCGAGTCATGCAAGGTATGGGGTAAGCACTACTTCCACGACAGGGCGCCTCAAAAGTGGGCTGCGCGACCACAGTGCAATGATTTCACATTCTCTTTTGCAGGTAATAGTTCATTTACGCATTCAATGTGGCAAAAGCCAAGCCAGAGCACAGAAACCTCCCTTGGAAAAGAAGACCAAACGGTTACAGAACCCATCCCATCAGAAGAAACTAACTTAGGTAACACTATGTAGCAGTGCCTTTCCTCTAGGATATGTCACAGCTTCATCTCTGCCTGAGTAAACTTTAAATTTTCTCACAAATCAAAACTTTTATTTTCCGTTCAGACTGTTTAAAGGGTTTTCTACAAAGAGAAGAGGGAGGAACATAGGTTCTTTTAGCTTTGAGGCACAGAAAGAGATTGAATACTTTAATTTTTCTTGATATAAGAAATATTAGGCATTGGTTTCCCTGTCATACTGATTTATTTGCTATGCTTGGTAGGCTCAGGGAAGCATACTGAGAACTCTCAGCATTTTGTGGAGGGCCCCTTATCTTCCTCACTCTTGCCCCATATTTTATAATTTTTGAGGCAGTGGACTCACAAAAACGTTACCTTCTCTCTAAGCAACCATGACTCATCCCAACGGCAAGTCCCCAGCCCTAAGCAAGATACAGTCGTGTTACGATTGTGTAATCAAACATTTTTTCATAATGCATATGTTCAAGGGGGCTCAGACAACCTCTCATACTTCTTAATCCTTTGAGTGCCTTAATTTGCAGTCTTCGTCCTTTAACATTGTGGAGGTAATTTCTTAGATCTTAAAAAGTAAGCAAACAAAATTTGTTGTTTATACTGACTGACTGATGGATCCAGAGCCGGATAGGAGCTATCAGCCCCACCACACCAAACACTGCCACCTCTCAGGTAGCTGATAGTTGTAGCATTATCTCTGTAAACAAACAAGCTGCAAGGAGCAATCATTGTAAGAAAAAAGAGTCTTCTGAAACTGCATTGCTCTTGCCTAGAGCAAGCTCAGTTCATCTGTGTGGAGGTATGAGTAAATTGTATCAATGTTCACTGAAAATGAAATCTTTTGAAATTTCAATTGCTAAATTGTAAGTTCCCTTTGGACACGTGTACTTCCTTATTCTACGCCTTATAAGTGGCCATAGGAGTGGCAATAGGCACACTCCGGACACAAAAGCCACCTCACTGATGAATTTCAAATCCCTGCTTTAAACCCTGGTGTGTTAGAATTTAACATGGGCTTGACATAATTTCCCCTAGCCCCATTCTCGGAAATGGTTGAACTCTTCTGACTGAATTGTTTCAATCAGGTCAGCATGAGCCAGATACTCAGCATGTAAAATTGCAGCCTCATTTGGCAGTTTTATAAGCAACTGAAAATAGAGTTGTTATAAGTGGCTTTTTGTGAAAGTTACCTAGTGTGTAATAAGAAAGACCTGCTCTTTGGAAGGATGCATATAAGCATTTAGTCAAGTTTGAGAAAATATATCAACCTTGAAAAAATATATTTAACTCTTTAGTCTCAACGCAGGTGCAGATATGCATGTGACATCAAAGTATGGTTGAGGAGTGGTCCTGCAGTTTTGCAGTTTTACAGTTTTACGTTTTCATGCTTTCTTGCAAGGAGTGCTTCTGCAAGGCTATCAGCCTTTTGCTGTATTCTCTATAGTAAATATTATCCAGCTTCAAAGTAATTTGCCTTTTTAACTTTTATCCATTTTTTTTTCTCATGCAGGCTTAAAACTTACAGCTATAATTGTCCCAGTCCTCATAGTGCTGTGTCTGTTCCTGTTCTCTGGAATTTGTATCTGTGCAGCTCTACGAAAGTAAGACACTGTCTTTTTTCATAGGAGGTATTCGTGGCTATGTAGCTGCCATTTCCAACTATGTGCCCTCTTTCCAGAGCCTCTTTACTAAGAGGCTACAATTGTTTGGAAGTCCTCCTTTTAAACAGAACTCGTGTTGTGTCTTTGTAAATTGTATTTCTCAAACATCCCTTAGTCAGACAAAAACAAAGGTGAAGTAGGGCAGAACTGCATACCCCAGTTTGTAGAGTCCTGTGTAACTGGTTATTCTCTTCAGCCTGCTTGGATCCACAAATACCAAGGGATAATGCAATCTAAGTTTCCATACCAAAGCAAAGTAAAAATTCAGCTGGGGGAGGATCTGAGCTATCTGAATCATTTTTTTTCACTTCCCTCTTGTTGTTTCTACCTCCTGGTCTCTTAAGTTAGAGCTCTTCACTTGGGGGGCTGAAACCAGAACTGATCCATAAGGAGTGGAACACATTAAGTGTTCACATACTTTATGTGTTAGAGCAGATTCCTAAGCCACTTCCTTTCATGAGTTAGAGGACTGGGAGAAACATCGCTAGCTTTGGTTCTTGCTAGATGTCCATTCATATGAACTTGCCTCTGAATGTAGACCAGGGAAATGTTTCTGTCAGCAGATGGGGATTTGGAAGTATAAACAAATCTCTTGTGATGCTACTTTATCACTAACAGTACCCAAGCCTGCCCTGGATTTCCAGAAAAATCAATAAACTAGTGAAAGAATTCAGAATAGCAGACCCAAGATCAACATATAAGGACATGCACACATCAAACCGTGAGTGCCAGCTCAAGCAGAAGAAATATGAACACGAGCACTCAGAACCTATATACAGATGGGGGGAAAAACCTAAATGTCAAAATGCTGGCTTGCATGTCTTACATTATAATAAACACTATCCTCCAGAAAATAAAAGTGAACAATTGTCCTCAGCCTCCAGACATGATGATTCTCTCTGTTGAAGCTAAGGAATGAAGATGAAATGCTGTAAATGCAAAAGTTTATAAACGCTTTCCTATCCTTACAGGCGAGAAACCAAAGGACTTTCTTATGGATTATCCAATGCTCAGAAATCAGGTTAGTGGAGGATCATGAGTTTTGTCCTGTCCTGTCTGTGGGGCCAATGGGAAGAGTTTTATGCAATTAAGCATGAAATGCTTATGAAATAGCATCCAGGTTTCTTCATTCAAATTCACTATTTCATAAAAGGGAAATAGCAAATGATAGTCCCACTTGTCTCATCTTAGCACAGTGCCCAGAGAAACAATATAATTTGGTTTCTGTGACAGAAAGGCAATTAGCAAAAGATCTATTATACAAAGTGCATAAATTAGCATATAAGAGTGCTCCCAGGTGCCCTCCCTTCCCTTCCCTCCTCCAAAATACCTATTTTGCAGAAAATTGCTACTTTCCTTCCCCCCCGCCACCAGCACAAGGGATTGCCTTTCTCCAAGAGGAAGGGCTAATAATTTTATTACAGCTTTAATATTTCCGTCTCACTGTCTTCCTTGATTGGGACTGTACTTACGAAACCTAACAATACTGAATTGTACTTCGCGTGTAAAATCTGAATAGAGTTTTGGCTTGAGGACTTTGTTTTAGAAGATGCCTGCAAAACCCTGGTGAAGTAACATGCTTTATCTTGCTTGATTAAGCTTTCTAGAGTGCAGTCTCCTGTGAGCTTGGAAACTGGGGTTTAGCTGCTTTTCCTCACCTGCCAACTCTGTAGAGAAATATCCTTCTGAATCTCAGTGTTTCATAAAAAGGAAAAGGAAAAGGAAAAATGAAGCAATTCACTTGTCTCTTGACAAATTTCTCACAGCAGCTCAGCTCCAAAATTTCATCTCTCAGCAGATGTTGACGTCAGTGAAAGAAACTCTGTTACCCATTTCAGCTCACCCTCATTAGAAAATTAATTTGTACTTAAGATCATATTTGTTAATATGATTCCTCAAGGTCACATCATATAATCCTTTCTTACTTGCTAATGAGGACAAATCCCATGAAATTGGAGATAGCCTCTTATCCAGTCAGTTCATTTGCAGTGTGTGCGCTTCATAAATCAAGCTCCTAAAAGCTGTGAACCAGGCTTGGGACTTAAAAAGCTGGGAGTTGAACCCACCTCTCTACAGACTTCCTGTCACAGGCTCCAGACAAGTAATTTACACAGTGGAATTTCTCTTTTCTGTCCCACAAGGATGCTGTGAGAACAAATTAATTGGTAAGTGCAGGTGCTCAGATATCAGTGGCCATATTAGTCCGCTGAAAAAAGAAAAGCTCTAGACATTTTAAGCACTATTTTTGCCACATAAGCGATGGCAAAATATTTAGCTTATATAGAGCTGGTATTTTACTAATGTATCTTGTTAAAGTATCAGTCCTGGCACCCACAAATATTGAGGCCTTCTTGCCAAGAAACAAACACAAGGAAAACTTCTGTATACTTTAGTTTTCACTTGGAAAAACCCAGCTGATGGTTCATTTTTTTCCCTTTCACCTTCTAAGTTTAGGGTTTGGGGTTTTTTTGTTTTTTGCAAACAGCCTGTTTTAGTCTTGTTTTTTAGCAACTTTAATATATTGATAACAATGTATACAGCAAAAAATTAACTTTCTGATAAGCCCTGAAGTTTTCCATTTTTATTTCTTTATTATAGGTTGTTGGAAACAAATCAAGCAGCCCTTCACTAGACATCAGTCAACTGAATTTACCATTAGCTATAATAATGAGAAGGAGACACCGCAAAAACTAGATCTGGTCACAAGTGACATGGCAGGTAACAATTTCTTCCCTCCAATGCATTTATTTTACTCTGCGTACCAAGTAGATAAAAAGAAGAGGGACAGGTCAGAAACATTAGCAGTTCTTCTAGCTCTCATGCAAGCTGAGGTCCAGGAACAGATTTACCCATATTCATCCTGGACATTTAGTGAAGTAGCTAAATATATTAGGGGAAGAAAAAACAACACACACACACACACACACACACACACACACACTAGATGATCCCTTCATTTTTTGTTGGACTTGTAACTATTTTGGAAAATTTTTGCAGGGGGTTATCGAGCCAGATTTTCCTCACTCTGGAATAGTTATGGTTGAAGGTAACTGTGAAAGGCACTCAGGCATGAATGCAGTGCAAGAACATGTCTAGGATAGGATAGTTTAACTTTACTGACTTATTTTTAAATTTCTATTTAAAGTCAAATGTCTCTGGAAGTAGAACAAAATATAACGACCCTTGCTGCTTATCGAACAGAAAAGGTTAGTTTGTGAAGGGATTTTACAGCCAGCCGGAGGTAGTGCTGAGATCTCTGTGCAGCTCTCTCGGTGCCTTATCTATTTCAGAGCCTAGCCCTCCCGAAGTGAAGTAGGCAGATGAGAGAGAGAAAAGAAAACAAACAAAAAAAAGTGCTTCTCTTGTGTGCTACCTTGCCTCCAGATCATTGTTTGGATAGAGCAAATCCCTGCATCAGTGCTATTTGCGTCCTGAAGGGATGTTTTTTTAATTCATCCTCTTAGCACCTCTTATCCCTGCCCAGTTTTCTCTGTCTGGAAAGGCTAGTGAGACCAGCCATTTTACGGGATCAGTGAGCAGCGATCTCCCAGAAGGATAAATCTGCTGTTTCCAACCTCCAGACCTTAGAATTCCTTAGAATTTCTCCTACTGTGTTTGGCAGAGAAATATAGTAAAAAAAAAAAAAAAAAAAAAAGGATATATACATATATATATATATATAGAGTAATTTCATGGGGTGCTACCCTGGATATTTGTCAAAGATGGTTTCACTGCTTTAAAGAAACATTCTGTATAAAAATCTATAAAGCAGTTTTATTTTGTGAAGGAGAGGGAGCAAATCAAAGTTCTTTATAAATCACAGTTATCTGGCTACCCTGACTGTGCCTAGGGAGTCTCTGCTTTCTCCATCTTCTTTTTCTGCACTGTGAGAATTCTTAACTCTGATTCTGGCCTGGCAGCTCCTGAGATTTAGTATTTCACCTACAGTCACCTTAAAAATAAGAAACATGAAGTAAAAAAATGTGAATGAAGCCCAGAAATGTGCAGCAAGTGCCGTTTAATAATTAGATTGCAGAGGGCATGTAACTTGCATATAGGTTTCCTACTACATGAAATTCTTCCCCTTCAAATTCCCTGCTATTTACTGGTTCTCAAAGACAACCCAGAACAAGTCAAGACACTTCATTCTAAGCTACTAAGAATTACTCAGAATGGCAGCAGCGATGCTGGAGAAAGCTGCATTACTTATTTACTGAAATATCTTAACACCTTCACCCTACACACTAAAGTTTGGGAAGTAGCCAGGAACTGCCAAAGAGATTCACAGGACATATGGGATTGAATTCAACGCTCATGTCAGATGAACCATGATGCCAGAACAGAAACTGAGTTAACTTCTTATCAGTGTCATTTACTAGAACTGCTCAGACCAGCATTTATATAAATAAGAAATTTTCACTAGCACTAATGTGAAAAAGTTAAACTCTGAATTTTCTCATAATAATTTTACTGGATTTTTGAAAACCCTTTTAGTTCAGATCTTTGTTACATGGTAGCCTGGGATCTCTTTAACTAGAGGCTGCGTTCCCTTTATCTTACTTCTTGCTCCTAACTTGCTCATTTGTGAGTTCCTAATTATTTTCCTGCCATCTTCCTTGACTGAGGTAACTGTCCACTGCCTCCGACAGTGCTGTTCCCACTTCTTGTCTTACGGCTTGTTCCTCCTCACACACACGCTTCAGTTCTGAGCTGACTTAACACATTTCACACTTTTCTTGACTCTCTTGGCTGCCATTCCATCTAACTTTATCCTTCTTGTCATTCAACTACTGTGAGATTCCTTTTAAATAAAGCAGGCACTTGGTAGGGCTTGTTAAGGATCCTCCAGGCATTTTAATTATTCCAAAAGTGGAACACTTGTTTTGGGAACTTCTTGTTTGTGGAACTTCATGTAAAATCTTTTGTCTGATTCATTGCTAATATTTTGTTGACTTTTATCTTTTTTAGTTTTTTGACTATACTCCAAAAACGATGTTAATTTATTTGGGTGGGTAGGTGGGGAAAGGAAGGAAGGAAGGAAGGAAGAAAAGGGATGGCAGATTGTAGCTTCTCTGTAGAACAGCTCCTGCCAAGTTCTGTAACACATGCTTGCTGAAGAAGATTACAGAAACGGAGTTGGGACAATGTTTCCTCACATACCCGATAACAATGTATTTGATATAATATCTGAATCATTTTTCAGCTCTGCTGCTTACTACATAAAGTAATCCATGTATATATTATTGAGTAGTTCGTGCTTCCTTTTAGAGTATCAGCAGCCTCTCATGCTTGGAACTGGGACAGTGACACGAAAAGGATCTACTTTTAGACCCATGGACACCGAAGATGAGGGAAGAAGGGGGAGTTCAGAGTTTGAAAATCACTATCACTGTCCGCAAAGAGCTAACCGACACGAATATGCTCTGCCCCTGGCCAGTCAAGAACCTGAATATGCCACCCCCATCATAGAGCGGCATATGGCAAGAGAAAATAACTTCCCCTCTGAGAACGGCTACAATGTACCTGTAATCTCATCTCATAAACATTCTCTTTCTGCTGGCAATTTCTCTAGTTCAAGTAAGACCAATGCCAGGAATGGAGACTACCAGACACCTCAAAGTGTAATAAACTATGATAAACCTAAAGTTAACAGTATTCTGACCTCTGTGAGCTATAGTACAGACTACCAGAAGCCTCAGACTAATTCACTAGGAAGTGAGGGTTACTCAACACCTAGAGACTGCCTAAAACCAATAAGCCAGACAGCAATGACAGCTCTCTTGTGACCTGTTGAACAAGAGAGACTTGGTGCACAGGAATGTTACTGTACAGCTTCTGAAATGAAAATAGAGTTTTAAAGGAGTCTGCTGTGGAAGGCAGAAGGCAAACAAACCCTGTGTACATAATATTGCAGTCTTGCTGGGTTCTGACATCTGAAGAAAGCATATGCTGTTTATCACTGTTTATAGCAAGAGAGATGTTATCACTGAAGACTGTATATCTTATTTTCTGTAACTGATCTCAGTGCTCTGTTTGCAATGTGTGCAATTTGTACATAGCTTTTATTTAAGGAGAATTTCTTAAGTTTCCTTTTCACCTGTGGAATTGAAAGGAGAAAAAACAGCTATTGTAGAAAGGCCTGTTTAAAAAAAAACAGGTTTCCTCCTCTGACTTTATTTATTTTATTTGCTGTTGTACTGGCAGCTGTAAATTGTGTATCTTATGGTTGTGGTGGTTCATTTCCTTTCCTCTGATAACTGAAGATAGGGCATCACTATAGTTCTTCTTGGGAGGGTAGAAGACATAAAACTACTTGAAGCATAAAGTGCACAAGAAAAGGCAGCTGAGTATTTAAATGCTGTGTTCAAGCCCACCTTCCCAGCTGCCTTTTTAGCAGTAATTTTTACATGCTTGAATTTGATCTGGCCTATGAACTGAGCCTGTCTAATTTGCTGTTCATGTTAAAGACAGGTAAAAGGCAGAAACCTGTTTTGGGTTCGAAGCCATAGTGATCACTTTGCAGACACTCTGCAATAGAAAAAAAAAAAAAGTCAATACCTGTTAATCTGTTTCTTCAAGAAATGTGTGTGGAACCAAAATGTGAATTTATAGCTGAGAATTAAATTCTGTTCAAGCCTCAGCTGATGCTATTGCTGCTTGACTATAAGGAAGTTACTCCTTGACACACAGCAGCATGCGTTCTGAACTCTTCATTGCTCCACTAGGTATTTTTCTGTCCTACAACTTTAGCGTATTGTTTCTATTTGAAATATTTAGACAAAGTAAAGCACAATGTGTATATGATTTACTGTAGCATTTAAATTTGCAAATGAGCAGATCAGCACAGTTGTTTTCAAATATTTTTTCTTTTGCAGGGAATGCGATCCTTAATTCTTTTTTTGGACAAACTTGAAAAAGTGTGGGGATAGGTGCAACGTATTGCACAGTAGTTGGCTCCTCTTTCAGCAGAGGCGTCGTTGAAGCTAAACAGCTTCCCGTAGTGACTGGAACTGTCCCTGGCCGTTCTCCCTGCAGCACTTGGAGCCTTACTTTGTATTCAAAAGCGTGTCCTAAAATATCAGGAAGTGATACACTTCTGGGGATGAAGAATGGTGCTATATTTAAGGCACAAGGTTGGGAAACCAGACCAGTAAAATCTGATCCATGGGAAAGTCACTTACTATCTCAAGGCCCTCCATTTCTTTGTGTGTAAACTGGGATAATTTGCAAAGGATGCAACAAAGATTCTTTCTTTGTAAAGTGCTTTCAGATCCTTGGATGGAAAGTGCTGTAAGAGTACAGAATAGTTGTAGTGATCCTATTTACAAATATTGCTAATTCTAGACATATCTGATCTTAAGACAAGCTCTTAGTGGGGTCTTTGCATATGCTTGTTTTGTGGCCTCTATTGTGCAGTTCTCTCATGCTGTTGCACAGTGCATGTGATTCCTGTGCAAAGAAAAAAGAGTCAAGGTAACCTTGTAGCCTTCCTGTGTTTGCTGTCAATACAGTTTCTGTGAAATGTATAAAACACCTCAGGTTCTGAAGTGAAGCAGCAGCAGCCTGTTTGTTAGACCAAGTCGGGCAGTGTTGTTTACCTTCTGTTGTTTACATGTCTATGTAAATAAAGAACACTGGTATTTGTAAATCAGTCACACAGGCCTGGTGCTTAACTTGGTAACTTTAATCATCACCACACACCTACTCTTGTCACATATCCTGCAGGGCGAGAAGGAAGTGTTCCTTACACCATGCAAAAGTGCCAGTTGTGCTGCTGCAATTTACGTTCTCCGTATGACTGGCTAAAAAAAGATCATCTCGGTGCCCCATTTAGCCTGACTTTTCTGCCCATAATCTCTAGAGAAGTGCCCAGGAACAAAGTTCTCTGGCCAACCTGCTGCTGGATTTATATAACTGAGGAAAGGATGAGGATGCCCTCCTGATGAGCCTGACATGAATACTCCACCCACACAGCTAATTAGCCTGACTTGTCACTTTACAAACAAGCAGAGCTCAGTAATCAGAGCTATTCCCTAGCTAACGAGGAACCAACATATTGCAGCAGTGCAACAGGACAAGGCTATTAGGCAACAGATGACATGGCTTGTATTATTATAATCTTGTGGCATGCTCCAGCCATGTGCTTTCTGCATCTGCAGTATGCTACTTTACAAGTGTCAGAGGGCTCTTGGTGGCACATGCTTATTTTCTGCTGCCATTCAAATCGGTCTCAACACAGCTGTTTTGGCCTAATAAAAAACTGGGTCTCAACTTGCACCTTGCCTTCATTCCCCACTCCCTCAAAAGAACTCTGCAAAACTGCAAAAAAAAAGGCTTAAAATAAATCCCCAAATATCTTCCCTCTCCTTGTGTTATAGTGATTTGGTGCTGACAGGGACAGAGACAGCACAAGAGCCCTATAAGCAGTCACAGCTTCACTCACTACCATGGTGCTTCATCGTTCAAGTCTGAATGACCAGAAAAAGCTTTGGGCTTCTCCACCTCAGCACTGGAAATATGCAGTTTTTAATGGCCTGAGAGCAGATATTGAGAAAACCAAGGGAATATCCTATCTGTATTGGCTGTTCCCTCTATCCTGATGGTAGTGGGGATAAAAAAAGCTGATGTAGCATGGAAAGAAGACTGCCTCAATCTTCCAGTGGTGGCTTATCCTCATGCCCCTCCTTAGGATGGCTTTACACAGACAGACAGACACACACGGAAATCAAAATCTAGCCCATCTTCATCAACCCGTCCTCACAGACAAAACCAGTTGCAGTTATAACATCATCAGCCTTATCAAACATTGCAGTTTTAAAAAAATTTTCCTTAGCATCACTGGCTACTAAGACCACAAAGGAGGTTAGAATATGTCCCATTTTGAAGCATTTACACACTTGGAAGGGCTGTGTTTGCTCTGGGTCTCCCTTCAATGCCTCTAAAGATTGTTAAGAGAAGAGTAACTTCCTCGTGAGTTCGACCCTCTGGTTAACAGAGACTTTGCAATAGCATTTCAGTACCAAACCTCTTTCCTTAGCAGGCACTCCCAGGAGGCTGGAACAGTAAACTCAAACCAGCATTCATAAGAATGTTAAATATTAACTGATATTAGCCCTGAGGGCCTACCTGTTCCAGCTGCAGTAGATGATAAGTCTCTTTGACTTTGCTAGGAACAGGGTCATGCACTGCAACTGAACAGTAGTCTGTAACTAAGCAAATTGAAGAATGCTCTTGAGGTAAGAAAGTGTAAAAGAAGTTGTATCCTACCCACAACTGAAATAAATAAATAAAAAAAAGACAACTTACTTACCGTAAGTCTCCAGCTGGTGCCTTATATTAAAAAAAAAAAAAAAAAAAAAAGTCCTCAAACAACCGCAGCAAAAATACAAATATGTTCTTTGCTCTCATTTCCTTGAACCTGGGAAATAGATTCCAATCTTTTTTATCTCTTCTATCAAGTACCTTGTTGAAAAGTACCTTACCAACACTTGACACAAAAGTCCCCCCCCCAAAAAAAAGTGCAACTTTGAATAGTATTTCCTTATTTCTTTTAGTTTCAATAGTTTTAGCACCAGATCCTACCTCAGTACTCTTTACAGTTATCTCCATATTTTATATGAAACAGGCAACCGATTAAAATTAGTCCTTAGTTTGCAAATTGGAACTAGGATTTCCCTAGTTCCATGGATGTCCTTCCCACTCGCTTACTTACAACATCGTCCGTTCTCTTTTACTGACTTCCTCTGGACACAGCACTTGCCATCATCTTCCCCTTCCTTTTTTCTGCATGCATAGCTTCAATGGGATGGGTTCAACCTGATTCTACTACATACAGCTCAGCTGCCTGGTGGTTGTGACAGTCTCTGGGTAGATGGGAGAGGGCCGGAAGAGCATTGAGGTAAACCCGAATTTCCTGCACCTGATGAGTACTGTAGCCACTGAGCTAATATGGCAGTGGTCATGGCAGTGTTTCTAGAAGCTGTTTTTTAAAATGAGGGATCCTCGCTTGATTTTTAAAAATCTGTGAGATTGGATGACAGCCATTATGAGCCGGTTGTCAATCCCATGAGTTGTCTGCAATACTAGAGTGGCTAGAGTCTGGGAAGACTGAGTTTTAAATACAGCTTTTCTTCAGCTTTTTCCCACTGACCATCATTTGGCAGCTCTCCCCTCAGCATGTAGATTGTAGCGGATCCCAGTCTGAGGCACAAAATACTGCTTACACAGGGCAGGAATGCCAGGCTGTAGGTCCTGTTACAGGAGCAGACATCTAACTGTGCTTAGCTCTTCGGTGGATCATTATCACTAAAATTTGCATGATTTGTTTTTCCATGGTGCTGGAGACTTCTATCCCATGCAGACACAGGGCAAGGGTTATTGCACCCTCTCCAGTGCCGCTCAACCATTGCCTGACTCTCTGGACACATTACCGGGAACTGAGCTGCTCCAGGACTCTTTTCCATTGCATTGGAGAAAAATGGCCTTGTGGCCATGCAGAAAATTGCAGGAAGGCACAGGAGGTCTTTCAGTGCTTAAGTGATCTAACCTGCATCTGCAATACAAAGCAAATCAGGTGACCAGTATCAGTAATGGTAGAGCATGCGCCTCTGACCTATGCCCACTATTAGACAGACTAGTCCAGGCTGAAAACAGCATCCAAACTCAGGCAAAGAGGTGGTGTGGTGAAGGGGAGAAGTGTTATGGGAAATCCTCAAGTCAGCTCTGTTGTGACATCCCCAGCAGGACTCAATTTTGGATCTGTATAATACAGGTGGTAATTTCTGCCATAATCTGGCACCAGGACTCATTAACCGAATACTTCTGAAGAGTCTGAAAACCACAGCAAGGAAATGCTATTGCCATAACAAGTTACACTGTTTACATTAAATTACACTAACGCTCTGACCTTAAAACAGTAGCGTTGCATTTTAGCAACACTTTCAAAAATGCGCATACAAAGTCACCACTGAGGTAGCTATAAAAAAATTAAGAGAAATGCAATTATTTGTCTGTGTTCTGGCTTTTGCCAAAGGTAAGGCAAGCAGTAATTTTTCTCAAGGGAGTTCAAATTAAGTTCAGGGGAGCAAGTGACAAAAGCAATTAGCAATGAATAGCTGTTTTATGACCCATAAGAAATGAATCAGTGGTCTCAAAGCAGTCCTGCAGGGACAGGCATCCACTGAAAAGTAACCCCATCAGTATTCTGTTCACTCTTTCTCCAAAATCAGGTTACATTTGCTCAACAAATGTGTGTCTAAGGTTCCCTTAGCCTGTAATCAGCCTAGACTCTAGGAATGACAAGGTTATGTTGCAGATTTTATGCACAATTCCAATAATACAAATTCCATACTGCCCATCTCTTTCCAATGTCAGTGATGGTGTAGTTTGTTCTGACCTCCAACCTCCTCTTGCAGTAGTACAGCATGGGGTAAACAAAGGCAGAATTTGTTCTTTTGTTTGAACCTTACTCACCGATGTTGAAGCTGACACTGAAAATTACCCAGCTGTAGCTGTGTGGGATCAACAAAACGAACAGTGTTACAAAGAAGCAGCGGGAATGTATATGAATTATTAAAGACTGAAGAAGTTCAACGAACATGTTTATTTAAAGGGATGGTGCTATTTCTGCACAATCACTTTGAAACTTAAAATAGAAACCTCTCCTGGTAGTTTCCTGTGTTGAAGCCCCTGTATGGTCCTACCATCCATAAAGGACATGCAGGAAGAGGTCAGATAAAGTATTCCTAAACTAGATAAAGACAAGAGGGAAGACATCCTTAGTTGGGGAAAACTTGTGTTATCCATGATAAGGAGGACGCCTAACAACTGACTTACTTTGTTATCTCATTGTATAGTCTGGACATGAGAATTTGGAGGCTTTTTCACTCAGCCTTCACTGTATTTGTTTAGACTTGGCCCCGTATTATGCGTCTGTAAGTCCTGAAAAACATGTGCCACCTACTGTATGCAGAGGCTGTTCAGTAAAACTGTTTTCTTGAGCAAAGTTAATTCATTATTTATTTAGCCATTACCAAACAAGTACTGAATTGCCATGGAACATCCAAGAGTTTATCATCACATTTATTTATATACAGTCATAGGTATTAATGAGAGAAATCCAGGAAGGTGACAACTTGATTTAGATAAAGCACAACATCATTTTCCAGCACAGCTAAAAATTTAAGTCCACCTATATATGTGACATAGTACTGGGCTGTTCTTCCTGATGCTGTCCTGAATTGACCTCAGCAACCCATAATTTTGGCTAGACATCTTACTGGAAAAGTTCCTCTAATGATCTGCAGTATACCTCTGAATATCCAATATTTTCCTGATATGGCTTTGAGCTACTAAAAGGAGTGAGAAAACATAGAACAGCACAAATTATTCAAAAATCGTGAGGATCTCTCAGTTAGACTGGATGAGAATGGTCAATAATAGACTTTAAAAATATATATATATTCTGTCCAGAAGGCAGCCAAAAAGTGAGGGCCAGAATTCTAGCATTTAAAGAAACACCAGAAGTAATTCAATACAAACAATACAGAAGCATACAGCAATGGCTGACACCTGATAGACTACAAGGAGGCTTCTTGAAATGAAAAGCTGAGGAGTGAAAGATATTGGAGAAAATGGTGATATTTGCCATAAAGGAAGGGGAGAAAAGGCTGTAGAAAGATATCAAGTTATGTTAGCCACTACTAAGCCATTGACCTGAACAATTTAGTGGCTTGTGCATATACTAGAAACTTCAGCCTTTGCAAAGATATTTCACACATCATAGTTAATTTCTGTGACCCAGACAACCATTTCACAGATGTACAAACAGACAGTGAGATATGCTGCCACTTGTCCAGAGTCATATCAACAAATAAAACTGCCAAAAATGTAAAGGCCTTGGAAAAAGCCACCTGCAAACCTGTGAAAAATCCTCTGTCATGCTGGGAGAGAAGACATAGGTGATTGATAAAGAGAAGATGCCTTAGCAGACCTTACTTGAAGAGGCAGCTTTTCTTCACATCTATGGCTAAGCTTTTTATCCTTAAGTGACACCATCTGTTCTGACAGACAGTTTTATAAAATTTGAATAAGGTGACCCGGATAAAGTGTGCCTGCATTATGGAAATGCAAAAGTCATACTTGGATGTGAAAAGGTTGTGGACAGCTCACAGAATCTCTCTTCCACATACATCTATACACATATAGCACTAGGTCATAAAAGCACAAATACAAACGATTCTCAGAATACAGAGTAAGCCATGATTTTGGTAACAAAGCTGCAATAACCACCTTACAAGTGCCTGGCATATGGCATTCGTAAAGATACCCAGTTAGAAGCTCTAACTCATTTATATAGCTTTCTTTCTGACAGATGAAGTCACACCCCATCTTTCCCTATTTATAGTACATTCACCTCACATCATAAAAGACAAACATTTTATGCAACAGAATATTTAGTTTATAAGTTCACTGATCACCTGGTTAATGACAACAAACACAGTCTGGAAACTGCACTACCATTTGGTTGTTAGCAGAAACCAACAGCAGTAGAGAAAAGGTTATAGTGGGTCAATATGAGCTGCTCCTCCTCTTTTCTGTAGCCACGTAGCTTCTTTCTGGAACTAGACTAGAGCAAACTAAGTAATGGTCATCTCCCTTTTTTCACTTCTTCTCACTGCCAAATCTCTGAACAGTTTGACATGATGGGCGGCCGCTGTTCCAGGAGAGATCTTAGGAATGTGACAAGGTTGGTTACATATCGTGATTGAAGTGCACTGGCAGAAAGCAAAGTCTGCAAACTCACCTGACACCTCATTTGATGTTTTATCAGTGCATTTGGTCCCTTACTTTTGGGAATACTAAATCCACTCACAAACAGAGGATCAAAAAATTTAACTGCTTCTGTTTGAACTAGTAAGAGAGCATTCATTTTTAAAATAATTGATAGGAATATTTTAACATTCTTTAATAAGTCACTAATCCAGAGTTAAAAGAATTCTAATTCTGTAAGTGTGTGAGTGTTCTTGTGTGCTTGTACATGCACAACCCTTATTTAGGACAACCTTTATTATAAGATGTGTTACCTGAAAAGTGCTTCTTACTTGAAACAAGGCCAGCTAAACTGGATGCTTGTTCTCTTAAGAGTACATGTTACTAGAAATAGTTCTAAAGGATAAAGTTTTCCTATTATTGCACATTAAAAAAATATTAATAATAGGTTCTATTTATCTAATCCCACAGATTTAAAGGAAGTTGCTGCCCCCTTTTGGCACTAAATACAAATACCAAACACTTAGCACTAAAAATTGTAGGATTCTAATAACAAATTGGAATTACTAGCTGATAGACAAGTTTTGATTTTCAAAATAAGATAGAACTGAGACAGCCCAAAATACATTTGTTCATCTTCTATTTAACCAGCTCATTCATGGCAACCACATTAACTTACCATAATACTCATGCTCTCATGAATACATCACAGTCTCTCTCTTTCATTTTAAAATAAAATCAATTTCAAAATTAAATAATATGTTGCCTGGATTTAGAAAAAACACCTTAGGAGCACATCAAGTCTGAAAACTTTCTGCTAGCTCCCTGTCTTATGACACTTCACTTGTATCATAAGTTAGCAGAACGCCTGAACTGTCATACTGGACAGAAAGCAAGATGAAATAAATACAAAACTATGCAGTAACATAAATAACTGTAAATAACCACGTAAATTATAGTTTAAATCGGGGGGAATCAGTGCCTTTGTGGACGTAACCCAAAGGCCCTGATCTTATAGCAACCCTTGATCTGATCAATCTGATCAATATGAGCGATCTCCAGCAGCCTTGCAGGCCATCTACTACAAAACAAGTGTCAAAACAGTGAACATAACAGCCTGTACATTTGCAGCCAGCATCTAATACTTATCCTGGAGCTGAAGCTATTAAAATCCCTTAAGTCCAAAAGGTGAGACAGACAGCCAACATAATGAGCATATAAAATCTCATAAGGAACATGATAAATAACATATATCTTACAAGCTATCTTAGGGATCTTTGCATTAGTAGGAGAAAATGTGGATATCATTTTCTGATCAAAGATACCACTAAAAAAACTAAACAAATAATTCATCTCATACATCTTCCTAGCCTAATGAGTCCTTGGGTGCGCCCCTAGGAGACGCTGCCAAGGGGGTGACTTCTGTGTGTCCAGACTTCATTCCAGAGATGTCACCTTTGTTGCCCAGCCTGCTCTCTACAAATGGTACATTAGAAAAATCAGGAATCTGGCAGCCCATGACACCTCCTAGGCTAAATCAGGAAGAACCAGGCATGAAGCCCAAGAGGATACAGAAAGAAAATCTTCACCTGCCCTAAGCAAAGGAAGGGCTAACAGCAAACTCACCACAGGTTGTTCCAAGAGGAAGTGAACTGGGACATCACATTTCTTCCTGGAAGGAAAAGCATTCAGGGCCAGTACATTTCCAGAAGCATGATCCCAGCAGACTGAGTACATAGCTACTCAAGTTCAGCTTCCATTCCCCTAAAGAAATTGACATTAAACATATAAACCCTTGGAAAATAGCAAGCAACATACCATTAGATAAAATTAATTTTAAATAAAATATGATCCCATTCTGCTTTATACCATTTTGCAAAGGCATTATTTGCACAAGTATTTAGGCAGTTAATAGAAAAAATAAGATTTAATCAATAGAACTTACCTAGATGTACAGATATATTTGTTAAAAATCTGAAGACCTAAAATTTACCAGGTTGCCCAGGCATCACTGATTCCTGGCACTTGCTTACGGTTAATCAAAAAGTGCCCGTGAATGCCCTTGGAGGGGTTCTACTCATACTTTTGCTCTGCTTGCACATAGCTGACAGCTATGTGACTGATGACGGGAAATGCTGGAGAGATGGGTCAGCAGCAAAAGTTAGGGGTAGTGCTTCTGGATTTCAGAAAGGAAGTTTGAAGAAATGCAGACCTCCAAAAACTGTTAATGAGGGAGACCTGACCATAATCTCCAGTAGAAAGTTTTAAAAAAATCCACAATTTTAACCAGTTTTGCTGGATTACTTATAGGGATCAGTACAGTTCCGACATACCTCAGTGGGGACTGGAAGAGTACCCTCCTACAGAGGCCTTCAAAACACTAGCATCTACGATGCTTCTCCAGTACAGCTGTGAGAAACAAGCGTCGGCGTGCTAGACTGAAGACTGACAAATAGACACCAGATAATCCTGACAACTGATTGAAGCAAACACTCATAAAAGTGCCTGAGAAATTTACCCAAATGAATTAAGTTATCCCTTGAAAAGGGAGTGACCCCTTTAAAAAAATATTACTTGGCTTTATTATTTAGCCTAGAAACCCTATTTATCTCCAGTGCAGTACACAGGTTGGCACTCAGAAGCAGGTACAGGCTTATTTCTGTGGCAGGGGGAAAAAAAAAAAAAAAAGCAAACAAATACAGATATGGCACAGCTACTCTTAGAGATTTGAGCATATGAAGCAACAACTGTCCTGCTGAGGAAAGAAAAAAGAGGTTGAGTATTTTTCTTCTAAAGACAGCAGAAAGTGTGCCATTTTTTAATTTCTGGATTCCACTCAAACTATGAAATTTCTACAGTTTCAAAAGAACTGAGAATCACATCATATTGGAAAAGACACATTCTGGATAGAAGGTAAGTTTGAAATATTTTAAGTAATTCTCTTTTCAAGTTGTTGGGCTGAGATTCTACTGAGCAAAATTGACTCTGCAGGCACATCCTGAGTCAGGACATGTTCCTCCTCTTCTGTCATGTGGGGATCTCTGGGGAAAAAATGCAGAGGAACTATTCAGTGACTATAGCCACTAAGAGTAGCAACGGGAACAGGGGCACCAAGAACTTTTGAGTGCTCTCCCTTGACCCCAGCTGGCACAAAGAAAATAATTTTTTTTTTCTCCTCTATCTGTTACCATCTTCATTGATAGCTACCTCTAATCTTCTTGCTTTATTACATCTCACCCAAACATAATCATTTTCTCCCCATTCACTGTTCTTTCCATGTACTTAAGAAGCTCTTAATTAAATCCTTCTAAAAACTATAAACTAAAAATACTTGCAGTTGTAGCCCTCTCCGTTTGTACATTATGCATCTTTTCATCCAGTCTTCTTCTCTGTGCTTAGACAGTTGAGTCACACATTCTCTATAAATCCTTAAGTATTACCATCATTATGCTACTACCACAATTACTGTACCATTACCATTCATCTGTGCTCTCTGTTCAGCCTCAAGTTTTCGCTGAGCTTGCTGCTTAAGGGCAGGAAGACCACTTAAGTATAGGTAAGAGGCAATTAAAGAAAAAAAAAGTTATTTTAACACATAACAGCCTCTCAGTCTGAACATAGACTTCAATATAAAATACTTAGTTATAATTTTTATTCTGTATCAAAGATAAATGCTTTGTATCTTCCCAGTGTAAAAATCAAACACAAGAGCATATACCTATACTCCAGCACGGCAAATTTAAAAAAAGATTAAAAATTAAAAAATTAAAAAAAGAAAAAAGGCAATTTCCACAATTGTAACCAAACGACAATCTTTTGACAGGTTTGGATTTTTATAGCTCTTCTGAACCAAAGACTACAGAATACTTATATTATTAGTATAGAGCCAGAATAACACTATGAATTTTTCCTTTTTTTTTAATTGAAAGAAGAAAATCAACAGAAAATGTCTTAAATAATGAAGTTTGACTCATGTCATATAATTCTGTCTCCTTTTAAAAAAAATAATTTGTTGTTAAGATTTGATTACTGTCAGCCTATATGTTGTACAGTTTGGTTTTCCTCATATTAGTCAGTTTTTAGCCTGGATCTTTGTGCAATAGTCTGAATGCGGACAACATCCTTAACAGAAACAGATCACGCACAGAGTTAGGTGTCTATATTTTATACATACAAAACAGAAGAAACTGAAATATTATGCTGACTTTGGTAAAGAAATCACTGCAATGCAGAAGAGTATCTTTATTTACAGACTAATAAAAATATTAAATTCAGCTTAACTAGATATAATACATTTGTTGCAAAATGTTACATCTGCAGGCATGAGAGCAATCAAGGATGTAAGGATGTTTGAACAGCTACAATAAATAACATCTGAATGTTGTTCGACATAACTGTGGATTAACACACATTGAGATAGATACAAACCCTCTCCACTGCCATAAATACACTTCTACCAAGGAAATACTACATACAGTATTTGATCAGAGTTAAACTTATTGCCATTAAGCACTTTTCTTAACTTACACACTCTTAGTAAACACTGGGCCCAGACACCAACAAATACTCTCCACCTTTATGTTAAAACACAATTGTCCGCAGAAAGTTTCTTTTCAACAAGCAAAGAATTATCTACTCAAAAGAATCGCACAGTTCTCTCTTTAGAATTTTATTTTTGAAGTAAAAATATATATACACACAAGTAAACTATTTTACACTTCAAAAAATAAAAATGAAGTCTGAGTACTGACTTTCCTTGGAAATTCTTCCAAGTCAAATTCTTTCACCGTCTGGGAATCAGCAGATCTGAGTCTTCCAGTTACTGACAAAAGAGGAAAATATACATTTGTCTACTGAATCTGAAAATCTCAACTTGCGAAACTTTTCTCAGCTTAAACATTAGTCTCCAACCATCTCCGTATGACTGCAATAAATCAGTATGTTAAATCAGCTGGTAAGAAGTATGGACTATAGCCATACTGTAGTGTCTGAGCAAAATCCTCCATTCAGGACTTCCTAAACAAAGATTAAAAAACTGTGGAGAAGAAATATGGTGATAATTTACTGCCACCTGATTTTTTATTCTTCTGGTCATTTTTCCTCAGCAAATGTTCCTTCTATTGACCTCATATATTGGCTAAAAATAGACGAGATAACAGCAGAGAAAGAGTCCAGCAGCTTCCAGAGTATGCAGAAAGAGCATAGCATCATGAGAAACTGGTGGACAAGGAATGTCAGGAAAATAACTCCAGTAACATTCTCCCCCTTCTGGTTGAAACTGGTCAAAAGTGATGATGGGATGTGCCAAGAAGTAAGGGAGAACTAATAAATTTAAAATCCAATCCTTCTCCCAGATACAGGGAAACCGTACAGGCAAATTTATTATTTTCAAAGGTTACTAGACAAGCCCTTGTTTCTTACAACTGCAGCAGAGTTTCATATAGCGATGATTTTCAAAGACGACAAGATTCTAACTTGGCTTTGAACTGTTCTCTCTGACAGACAGGATATAGAGTGCCCCGAGACGCAGACAGCTTCAGAGTGCACCTTACTTGAGTAACTGTAAGAAAAACAGAAATCTAGATGCAAAATTACAGCAGTGGATTTATCTACTAATATGTAGCCAATGTGTTCTAAAATTCATGAAGCTTCAGAAAAAGAAACATGCCTGGGGACCTGTTTCTTCTTCACACAGCTCTATTTTTAAATACTAGTTTCTGTTTGGTGATAATGTTTTAACTTAGACTATTTTTAAAATCTTCAACAGTACGCCATATGACAAGGACTATTACAAAAAATGAAACAAATAATGTAATCCCATTGAGTGAATGGAACTCATGCACACACACACAAAAAACAATCATGTAAATAGCAGAGTTAAGGGATTTATAAATAGCAAAATCTTTGAATAGAGTATATACATTTTTAGGATTTTTCTATAAACATATATATATAGTGCTCCTAGGAGAAACAAGTAACTGCGTTCTACATCACAATTTTGAACATTAGATTAATTGATATTACTCTAAAGGCCTTTGAGTTTTTCTTATGTAAGTACATCCTATACAGTAACACTTGCAAAGCTGCCATTTCACATTAGTTCCACTCTCAAAGTACAAAATCTCATCTTTTCACATTACCGTTGAATAGCCTGCAGAGCAGTGAACAGGAAAGCAGGCGATGCATGCTGAAATAATAAATGCTATTACAATATGGAATTTGCATATGGAGTATTGCACTTCACCAAAAGATCTACAAATACAACGAGAGAAACTGGCCAAGAAACCATCCATGACATTTCCATTTGCAACCATGCCTTGGGCCTTTAGATGTACACCAATTAAAAGCTACGTTAAGATAAATTGCTTTTAAGAAAAGGAGTAACATTTTGTTTCAACAATAAGACTTTTTTTTCAACAATAAGACAATTACAGGTTAACAGGACTGTCATATCATAACAGATAAGGCCAGACACCATATGATTCTGAGTACCTCCTAGGAAGCACTGTGCACTCAACTCTCACGTCTTTAAAGATTATGTTAATGTGAAATGAGTTTGTTCAGTACCCATCAAAAGCACTCAGCATTTCATAAGGTCAAGCCAATGATGACCAATTCAAAATATATAAAACCATTCCACACTAGTAGTAACCATATCCATTCAAAAATGGATGCTAAATTGATGATGCTCAGAAAAAAAAATACCAAAAGGGCACACATAATTGTGAATATTTTTTAAAACTGATTTTGCTTTTAAAACCCCATAATACTCTGTTTAAATACTTCTGGAGTAAGTTTCAAATGCAGAAACAATTGGCAGTGAATTGATTAAAACAATACTGCCAAAAGTCTCAATCACAAAATGATCATGGGCTGAAAGATCAAGATTAACAAGTACTCAGTTGCCCCCTTTGGGTTTTGTTGGTCTTTTCTCAAATAAAAGCTCTGTTTTTTGCCATTTTGAGAAAAATGTTGTCATTTTTTAAAGTTGCAGTTAAAAAATCCCAAGTAGAAAACTCAGGGATGTAGTAGCACAATTTATTCTCCACCCCACCCCCAAGATAAAGCTTTTTTCACACCAAACCGAACATCAGCTGTTCCTTTAAAGCATCAAAGGGACAAAATGAAGGTCACCACGCTGTATACTACTTCCCTTGGGATGTTTGAATGTTACCAAGCTGAACATATTAAGATTATCCTTTTTTTTTTTTTTTTTTTTTTTTTTTTTTTTTTTAGAAATCCCATGCTTTGGTGCTTATTATTAAAAGAAAATTCATTTCACATGCCATGTGCTAGGTAACAATTGCGTGTCACGCAAAAGACAGTTTTCCACATTTAGAATTGCTCACAACGAAGTCCTGAGGTAACTGCCTTTTTTCTAGGCAACAATAATACAGTTCCCTTTGACTTTTAAACATCCTTTTACAACCTACACTAGTATATGCAACTTGGAGCAGTCAAAAATGATTATCAGTTGTTCCCAAAAATGGGATCTGTCCAGTTGATTTTTTTTTCTTTTTTTTATGATAAAGGCTCAGCAGAACGGGCTAATTTGGGTGCAGTGTCTTCTAACGGAGCTTCAACCGAATTCCCCAGGTCTCCATTTTCATGTCCATCAATACTTGGTTTCTTATCAAACACTGCAAATTAAAAATAAATTTTATTTAAGGAAGAGAAGCAATCTTGGGAATCACAGATCAGTGAGCCTTACTTCAGAAACTGGAAAGCTTACTGAAAAGATTACTAAAATAAGAGCTAAAAGGCTTTTAGAAGAATACAACAGGAAAACAGGAACTGTTTCTACACTTCTCTGATCTAAAAAAATATATATTTGAAGAAGTCAACAAAATAATGGATTAATGGGAATCAACTAATCCTAGACCATAATCAGAAAAAAGGTGAGAATAAATTTGACTTTCAACTTGGAAAAGAAGCTAAAGAACACAAAAGTTAATTGAGTTGTATCTAAGTAAACCAGGCCAATGAGTGAGGGACCCACCAAAAGAGCTGACAGCCTAGTAGTAGGTTAATTGAATTAACAGAAGATTAATTTTAAAATGAATATAAAAACAGCGTATTCTAGAAATTGGTTTGCATATTGAGAATTCAGAATTAAAGTGCATGTAACACTTTTTAGAAAGCTTACCTTGTGATGGCTTGACATCCACATTTCCTTCTTTCCTATTAGAACTTGAATTTGCACCTTCTTCCAATTCATCAAGATACAAACGATAACGGTGTCCACTCTCATCCTCATATTCTACATTTTCATCATCTGAATCTACTTCTGGAGCAACATATACTACTTCAAACTCAATTTCGCCTCTCTAAAATGCAATCAAAATTACAAATTTACCTACTGCACAACTACATAATAGGATTACTGTGTTGAGCTAGCCTACTAAAACAAGTACAACTTGACCGTTGAGTAAAATGAATATTTTAAATATGCACCTGAATTAAGTTTTTATCGATTAAAGAAATGCAGCTCTATTGCTATGATTTACCAAAGTAAACTACCTAAATTTCTTAGTTGTGTGCTAGTAAGTTTAAAACAGTAACTTCTAATAAGTAAGTTTTCTGATAAATTAAGTGCATCTATTAATTATCTGAAAACAAGAAACAATGCAGCAAGAAAATTCTAGACCACAGAGCAACATTGTTTGGCTGGAGACGATCACTCATAAAAAAATAAAACAGACATCACTAAATAATTATTTCTGTGGGGACAACATAACAACAAGACCTCCATTAGCCTTATTGAAGGATCATTAGCCAATATGTGGATCTAACTGAACCAGTACTGACCCAGCCCTTTCTCCTTAGACTTCAAGACATAACAAGATTAAGCATAGGTGATATAGCTTCAGGAATCATTGTATCTTAGCTTAGCATAATTACTGCGCTTGACAAAACATCAATATCCTAGGTAATTCCACAGGTAGAATAAAGGAAGCATCTAAATGTGCCCACAGATAAAAGTGTAACTCACTTGTTGGGAAAGAATAGTTACAGCTTCTTTATGTTTGGCATCCCTTAGATTCACTCCATTTACTGCCAGAATAGCATCACCAACATGCAGTCCTCCACATCGATCAGCAGGTTGTCCAGGATGGATTTCAGAGATCAGTATTGGAACACCATGCTCCTTCCCACCCTACAAAAATAAGTATGTTTTGACTGAGCTGTCCATTAGCATAACATCAACATTTTAGTACTTGCTCTTTAAAGCACTTATTTCAGCTTTTAGTGCAGAAAATTAGAAAGCCTTCTTTAGATAAGAAGAATGCATGAGATGCTTCCCTTAATTCTTCTCCCCCCAAAAGAAAAGTGGACATATTTCACATATATACTCAAAGAGCAGTAGGAGACAATTCTGAATATAACAAGTATCAAAATCACACATAAGCTGATGAGACAGCATCAAAACCTCATATAATAAAAATAATAAAAAGCATATCAGATAACATTAATTTGCAAGAAGCAATATTCATATTTGGAATAAAAGTGTAACAGTTAAAATTTTCAAATTTTGGTGTAAAAAGTTAAAACAGCCCTTTTATATACATATATAAATAAATATATATATTTATATTTTTACTTATAAATGTGTGAGATAACAATATTTTTAAAAGCTATTCTACAACCACAAGAGCTAAGCTTTGAAAGTTAGTTCTCCGTCTGTTTCTGCTCCTCTAAAGACTTAAGACAGCTAGAATTCCCCACTGGCTAATTTGCTAAAGGGTCTAAAGCCTAAATCTATTTCTTAATACTTATTTAGTCTTTCTGAAATCATTAGTTTTACATAAATCAGCAGTTAACTATTTCCTATTCTATCAACATGAGTTGTATTCTTGATAGCGACTGATTTGCATAACGCAGCCCTATGCTTTTTCATAAATGCTAACAACAGATTCACTGTTCCTCATATTTTACAAAAGTCCAAACACAAATTTTATGATCGTTTCTTCTGTATCATGGAAAATAAATGCAAGTATTTACTGTGATTGAGATTCCTAGTCCTTCATGGTCGTCTTTAACTAGCAGAACTTTTCTGATTGGACCAACACCTTGACTCTTCTTTAAAGCATCTGGATCCTAGTTTGATGAACAAAAATAAAGCATAAATATAAGTGTGTGAACCAAGAAGTGCTGTATTTCTGTGTTTTCTTTTTTTAATTGTAGAAAGGCAGTGTATCAGCAACAGAGTTTTAGAGTAGCTCCAAGCCGGACAAACTTAGAATTCTCCTTCAGAAGAGAGGCTATGAAATAAGAAAAAGAAATTCACTGTGTGTTCCTGACCAGAATAATTATTTCAATTATTTCAACATCGAATGACGCACAACACAGAACTTAAAAAAAGGAAATCAGCCACATATTAAAAATATAAAGGGACTACAAGAAGGAATGCTGATCTCTGCTGAAAATTATATGACATATTATAATTTAAAACTAATCAAAAGATAAAAGAAGATGCAATAAAGTCCCAAGGAAGGGGTTGCTTGCTTGACTTTATTTTTATTATGATAAAAACAAAACAACCCAAAAGCCATTCAAATCAAATCTAACGAAAAGACCAAGTAAATAAAGGTATTTATTTTGCTTTTGTTAAGCTTCTGTTGCCATTCTACATACCCTCACAACTGCACATACACATATTCACCCACCAATACTTCATATGTAATTACCAACATGAGCAGTAATCTGACCAACTAAAGTATTCAGAACAGGTCAAAGTAATCCGCTTTCTGGAAAGTCTGTCTCTATGCACTGAACCCTAGGCTGATAAACAGTTCATGTGCCAAGGTAGGTAAGGTGAGTTCTACCATGGCCACCACAGTGAAATGCCTTTTAAAGGTTTTATTTTAAGAAGCACCTTCCAAGGGAAAAAAATTCAACTACTTTACAGAGTGTCAAGTGAAGCACTTTGCGCTTTTTTTAATTCAATAATAATTGTCAGCTCAACTCAATCCTACAATGTTATTCTTCATGGCTTTTTTCTAAAATTTGCCCCACATTCTGAAATGTAGGTAACAAAAAATATGCTGCTAAATCCATATGTATACACATGCATATCAGAGATTCAATTTTAAAAAGAACTGAGTGTTCCTAGGTAAGTAAATGGAATTGTAGCATCTCTCGTGGCCATTATGGAGACATACTGCTCAGGAGGAAACTGTCCTTTAACATATAGAAGAATGATTTATTTAAAAGTGACATATAAAAGAACACAATATTGAAGTGAGAGAAAACAGGAAAATGAAGAACTAACTCAGCTATTTCCCATAAATCCTGGAAATTACTGAGGAATGGTTCGCCATTTCAGCTTACATGTCCTGGTGGCGCTTGCATTGGTCGTTTTAGATCATTCCGACCCCGACAGGCTCTAATAACAGTTTTGTGACGGTGAAGGTGTATTTCTGCCTCAAGTTGATTCCAGAGCTTGTCATGAGCAGGTCCCTTCATATCGCGGCCCAGTAACTGAATCTGCTGCACCCTACCCAATGACAAAAAGTAAGTAAGTAACATGCTATATCACAACTGAAAATAAAGGCACTGTACTACTCATATCTACATCTGGCTACAACACACAGTCATGCATCAACTAGTGCAAGTGCAATAACTGTGCACGGAATTGCAACAGTGCTGAGCCTGTTAAACAAACATGTATGTGCATATATAGACTCTTCCTAAAAGCTTAAGGACTTGTAGATTCATCTAACTTGCAATATCCAGAAAAGCTTAAAGCACATGACTGTACTTTGTAAAGTGAGGGATTTCAGGTTTCTTCCTTTTGCTGTATTAACAGCAAATACAAGATTTTTATTTATCTATATGCCTTCCTACTTACTCTTAACTTTAGATGTGCCTCAGGAGCTCCAGAGGGAAAAAAACACAAGGCTGGGAAAAATGGCCATTTTATGACTGTGTGACAGAATACATGTCAGACAAAATACATATGAACTTGCAAGAACGAGGAGAAGTAAATGGTTGGGCTCCCCCATGACCAAAGGGACAAACCCTGTTCTCAGAAGCCTTAAGGGACTATCTTGTTTATCACAAAATGAAACCATAACAGAGGCACGCTTTAACATAAGAGAATAATTATTGTAAAATTTTTATAAGAGGAAATTCAAATCTAGCTCTAATAGCAGCAAGGGTCTCAGACCCATGGTAAAGGAAAGGAAATCAAATTGCTAACCCAACAAAAACATATTTAGTAGTGTTTATGGCAAGACAAAAACTAACTATTTCTGAATTGCTGCATGAACACCTCTAGCAAATTAATGGACCATGGGATGGCTAATACAACAACATAGAGGTTAAGACAGCTGCAGAACAAGGCCAAAGTGACAGGTTATGTTCAGTCAGATTTGGAACTGCAGCAGCAGGGACAATGAACAACCTGCCTGGAGAAACTGAGGCAGTACAGAAAGCCATCGTCCATGGCATTCTGAGGAGATAAAAAGACTACTCAGAGTGTGGGACCTGCCAGACAGGATCAATGCTGCAGACCGCGGCTTCTGAGAATTAATTGTTGTGGAGGCAACCATCATCTCCAACCCACCTCAACACATAGGCAGCCTGACCTGGCCCCATGCTGTCAGTGTTAGTGCAAGGCCTCATGCCTTGCAGACCTTAGTGGGTTGGGTGAGCTCAGGAATCTGAGAGTGCTTATCATAACTTTGGCACTGTGCTGCTAATACTGACCATGATTGTATGCTGCTAAGTTTATTTTAGTTATTCACTGCCAATTATCACAGGTAATCATGTCATAGTTATATTGTAGTCATATGCTGCCAAATTTAAACAAGCATACCTGACATCCCTGTTTCTGCTATTGCCATGCCTGAGTTATCATAGTTATATGTTATAGTCTAGAAGTTATTAGAGACCATGACATATATACTGCAGATAGTCAGAGTTTCTCTTCTTATCAGATCATACCTCTGCACACTTTTCCTCCCTGCTAACAATTTTAAAAGCTAAGGACACAAAGGATTAGAAAACAAACCACAAATAACTCATTCTTAAAAATGCAGTAATGAAGACTTTGTAACAGGATTATTTATGGAGAACTTGTCTTTTAAAATTTCTAAAGATAACTAACAGAATGTGTGACTGGCTTCATTCTGGTCACTCTCTTAGATTAAGCCCTAAGAAGACAATAGTGCAACACCTATCAACACGGTCAGTCCAAAGCCTAGGAAAAAAGAAAAGTTAACAGATGCTACTAGGAGATGCTTGCTGCAGTTATAAAAAGGAGTGAACAAGAAAAAGTTTGGTTTATAATCAATAATAGGACAAAAAAAAAAAAATCTGCTTATATCTAACTCTTCCAAGGTGTAACTTGTATATATATTGTTGATATTTCCATGGTGTCAAGAAATGCTTGGATCAGGACAGATTGTATTATACACTAGGCAGTACAAAAGAACCCCTTTATCAACAAAAAAAGAGAAAGAATCCATGCTAGGTACACAAATTGACTCTACACACCTTCCAGCTAGTTCCTTATCTAAGTACTTGGCTGCCAATCTCGCTCCATAAACCTCTGCCTGAAGCACAGCTATGTGTCGACGAAGTGCTTCATTTTCCTTCCTCAGCAACTTCACCTCAGCTTCCAGTTGAGCTTCTTTCACTTTCTCTTTCTTGTTAGCTTCAAGTTCTCTCTCCTTTACAAAAAAAGGAGAGAAAAAAAATTGTTGAAGAGTTTTCACTAAAGTTATTAATGGAAGAGCATTTACTGTTTCTGCACACCAGCATGAAATAACTCTCCTGACTATAGGAGATGCAGTATCACAATGCAAAAATTATAGTTCATTTATGATAAAGGCATCTTATAATGAGCCACAGGACTCTCAAAATTCAAATTACATACTTCCTCTAGAATAATTACATTAAATTTTTTTTCTTCCTCTTCCTTCCACCCCCCCCCCCAAATAATTTGGAAGGAGATTTTCTAGAAGACTTAAGTGCCCAATCTCACTAAAAGTCAATGGGAGCTAGGCATTTAATTCCATAAATTTAGCTTTTGAAAGTCTTACCTATAAACAAAACTAAACCCAAAGTCTTCTAGAGCAAAGATCCTATAATATCTGATTACGCTTTAAAATTAAAGTGATTAAAATCAGAATGCATTACCACACACTAAGAAATATTTTGATGTTCAAATACTTCGTATGAGACCAAAGGTACAGTTTGTTTTTTCAAAACATAAAAAGACATGGTCGTCAAGAATATGACAGACAGACAAAGGCAACTAATTATTTGAAAGAAACTGGTAGCCACACCTTTTAATTTTGAAGATTATTGGAGTTTGATTTTCAATAGTAGTAATATGGGGCATATTCTTCCACATGTACATATCTAGACTGACCCACAAGTATCAGCCTCAGGACATGCCCTTTCAGAAAGGTGTCAGAAGCAACTGCTTTCACATGCGATATACTGTATCTGCCTGTACCAGCGCACTTAGACTGGCTCAGTGAAAAATCAGCTGCTTGCTCCTCCATTACTATTCCTCCCCTGTGTTAAACTAAGGTATGTCAACAAATACACTTTGGAGGAATTTACAGTTCATGAGAAGTTGCCCAAATAAAACTAGACATCTGTCACTGAAATGTGAATTAATAGCACATAAAAGTTTAATGACATTAAGGAAAGGAGATGCAACCTTCATAAATCAGATGAAGCAAACACACCCATCCTTATGAAATGATATCACTCATAGATTCTGCGTTTTGGAGCTGGGGGCTGGAGGGAAAATATCCAAAACATTCAAAAACTATTACTTGTAAAAGTCAAATATGTTTTCTAGTTGACAAAAATCCTTCATAGACAACCATCTTACTTAATGCTCAAGCCTTGCACTAAACAGCAGCCAAAGTACATCATCTCAGTACAGGTATTCTTAATAGAGCAGAGCTTACTCCTTCTGAACAGACACTCACAGGAAGAAAAGATGCTATGATCCCCCACTGCCAAAAGAGCCTAGTGTTTAGAGCACCCATCCAGTGAAGCGGGGGACGTGGGTTCTAGGTTTGTTTCATTCCTAAAGGATTCAAACAGTCCTGAAAATACCAGACTTCAGACTAGTCTGACTTTGACCGGGGACAAACTCTTTAACTTGTTGAAATGATATCACTGCGAAAAAGAAGTGGAGTTATTTGGTACTGGGGGATGGAAGGAAGGAAGAAGGAAGTCAGCTACCGCAGCCAGAGGTCTGCACTCCGCTCCGGGGAGAGGAGGCCTTGCATTCGACACTGTGCTCCCAACATTATTTTCATTCTTCTTATGACCCCTTAGCACAAAATGCATATATTGCAGGGAAAGACACTAATGGTAGTGCTTCTTCCTGTCACATGTAAGAGGCAAAATTTAAGTAGCTCAGATATCATCCTTACTTTTTCCTGTGTTCAAATGAGACATTCATACAACAACAGAGAAAAGATTATTTTAAAGATAGCAGAGTAGCTATAAAACCATAAAATACTTTGAGGTGATCAATATTCTTTTTAAATTATTTAAAAATGATTTTTAATATGATCAGATGTCAAGGAAGTGTTCTGCAAGTCTGTATGTCTTTAAAACAATTATTTTCCTGCAAACAATCAAGGAAGCAAAGGGTTTCTACTCTGTGGTCCAGCCAGGAACATTTCCAAGTTAGACTCCAAAGACCACAAAAATAAAGTCAGAGATTCTACACATGAGGATACCTACCCTGACAAACTAAAGAGAAATTAGTGCAAAACAGCTTCATTAAAAAACAAAACAAAACAAAAAAACCCACACACCACACTAAGAAAGCTATCCTCCTTCATTGCTTTTCTCATGAAAAAGAAATTATGGAAATACAAGTTACTCCCATAGTGGTCAATCCTAGACGGACAGAAAATCTACAGTACATTATCTTTTCCAATACCCAAAGCACTAGAGTTAATGGAACTAATAAGCACACTATTCTGCAAAATCTGCTTTTGAGAAGAGCATGTTTGATTACTTGTATCTTTTGTATATGGTTTAATATCACTTTTACAGAGTAGGGGGAAAAAACACAGCAAATCAGGAAAACAGTAAAGGCATAGGATCTATTACTGTTCCCTTTGAATAATGGGAAATAGCCATAAAAAAATTAAGCTCCCCATAATGTGCTTTTGAAAACATTTAGAGTACCTAAAGAGTACTGGTACCAATTACACTATTAGACAAATAAAATCAGGAGGTGCTACTGAAGAAGCAACAGGACAGAAACAAAATTCTATAGAATTGGCAAGACAAATCTGTTATCAAATTGTAAATATACTTATTCACTTATCCAAACCTGGACATAAAACCATTAATATGGCTGGTATTATCACATTCGAGAAATTAAGCAAGGTTGATCCTACCTTCCCAAGAGAAGTATTTTCACAATACATAGGTAGGTATTTGTAGATATTTGCCAGCAAAACAATTCTGAACTTGACGGACTTTAGTATCTCCCTTATCTCTTAAATATTTTTATCAGATTAGATGAATGGAGTGTATTAAACAGTTGCACATAGTGGCCAAGAATTGCCTAGCATATTGCTCAGGAGGAGTGGCACTAAGATTGCTTGAAATCACTGCCATTTCACTTCCTGCAATTTTCATATGGACCCAGCTGCAGACCAGGTTTGATCCCATAAGCACATTAGAAAACCTGGCACACAAAGCCATTTTGGTTCTGTCCTTCGGGCTGGGGCTTGTCCTGACAGCAAGACAATTTTTTCAACAAAACCCCTTTTGAACTTCAAGACACACTCATAAGCCAAGAGTTTGGGCTAATTTACATTTTAAAAAATAGAAGTTTCTAAAATTATACCAAGTCTCACTACTGTAATGATGGATGGGGCTGTTCTAATTCACATCTGCCAGCAGCCAGAGGGCAATTACAAAAATTCAGGAGTGCCGAAACACTGGACTGCCTCTGCCAAATACTTGAGCTGTTAGAAGGGTCAGAGTTCAGACATAAAGTTAGTTTTACAGCAGCTGGGGAGTTCATATACAGGTACAGAGTTCCTGTAACATTTGCGTTAGCTATATACAGACTGCTACGACTGCATCAAGTTGCTCTAAATATTATAGGTCCATTGGTTGTTTAAGTATTCTCTTTTAGAACATCTTTTACTTGACCAGAATTTAATCAGATATATAAAGGTACACTATTCAGACTCAACACTCCATTTTCTTTCTCACTGGATATTTTTGTGCTTTAGTTACTGAATAAAAATTCATAAAATAGAACTTTATAATGTCTTTGCACATAAATTATTAGGAGTTACCAGTTTTCTACTCAGAAACAAAGCTTCAGAAATACATGAGTTCCTTGACGTATCTGAAATACAACTTGAGAGAAGAATTACAACCTCCCCCAGAAAACTGATTTGCTGAAGTGATCTAGGATATTTGCTTAGGCAACCAAATGTCACATAGCACACTTTACACAAGGAAAAGTTGACAAAAAAGATATAAAGTATGATATATAAAATATTTCATATTGCACTGCTAGATGTGTACATTATTTATGTTTTATAAATTGTAAAACAGATTAAAATTTTGTTGAGGTGTAGCAAGAACAATCTTTCAGAATGTCAAGTTGTCAGTAATAAACAAATAAAGACTTATGAAAGAGACCACTAAAACCAGTAAAACAGAACAACAAACAAACAAAAAAATTTTTTCACACAGTATCTTGTCAACTTACAAGAAGACTGAACAAGACAGATCTGTTTTGCCAGTTTCTAAGGCCAACATATATAAGTCGCTGCACAAAACAAAGCACTGTTTTAAACATAAATAAAGGCAATCAGAATACTTACCATTTCTTCCACAGAAAGGACAGACTTAAGACAGAAGAGAGTTTCATAATTAGAGAAACAGGCAATGGGAACTTTAAGAAAAAGCAATAACATGAATTCTGAAAGAAATGTACCAGCTGATTTTGTATGTCATTACTGGGGATTAAAAAATAAGCACAATACTGTAATCGTACTTAGTGGCAATTTTGGTATTATGCAGTGGAAATTATTATCAGAAATTTTAACCTTATTGTAGCACTGAAAACAGTATTTTCCCCTAAAAATACAAGGAATCACTATAAAGAATAGCAGGATAACATGAAAAGTATTGTAATATTTTAATGAGAAGAAAAGCTCCTCTTTCAAACAAAAGACTGCAGATTTACTTCTTAGCTCTTCTGAACTTAAAACAGGGGGTTTAACTGATGGATAAATAACATATGCAGCAGTTTTTTGAAAGGATCATAAAAATATAGTTTATAATATAATATTTGCTACACAGAAAATTGATTTTTCTTTTCAGAAAGGATAACAGGATATGTATTACAACAGAGACATGAAGGATGGAGAAAGGTAGCCAAAAAGATATATGAACTGCAAAACAGGAGAAAATTTCAACTAGGCAACTTTATATTCTTACAAAGTCACATTATCGTGCCTGGACTAACCAATATACCACTCCTGAAAAGGGATTCAAACTAAACTACATGATGCTATCAATTGCTTAGTAACCTGAAACATTTAAAAAATGTCTCAGTTTACCACTGTGCACAATTTCACAATTCACAAAGTATACATTTAAATTAAGAGTCTACATGTAACAGAAAAGTGGTTGTAATTAAAAAAGAAGCAGGAAGTTAACTAGTATAGAACATCATTTCCCCATCACAATTTCTGTTGATACTATCTCTCTTTGTCCTCAGAGAATTTCTGACTGCCAGAAGGTCAACACTGAAGTTTTTATTTACTTAAAGCTCAGACTTCCTAGGTTTGATTGTCATTTAAGCAGTTTCAGTTTTCCTTGCTTAAGCTGTCCAGACCTTTATAGTTTTCTCTATTTAGAACAGCTTAAAGAGGAGTTTCTCTCCATTAAAACTATGGAATCCATAAAGGCAACGTAAAGCAAACTTAAAAGATAAGTCCTGAGGTTTATAAAAAAAGAAGCACTCTATGGAATTATGGTGAAAATGTCAGATTAGCCTTTTAATAAATTCAACTTCAACATAGACAAAATCCCAAACAATAGAAGAAAAATGTACTTCTTATTCTCAGCTGTGGGAAAAGACTCCTGTCACTAGCACAGAGATTTAATATATCTTTTAAAATTGCTTATAACAAAGCAGGAACATTAAAAATGAAAACATTGTAAGTATAACTCTCTGTGTCACTCAGAAGTTAAGTCTCACTAAGCTTATTAAAACTTAGGGACCTGAAACATTCCTAAATTTGGATAAAAATATTTACTTCATGTAAGTGTGCAAGCTAACACTTACAAAATACGTGGTGATATTTAACTGATATTTAGTTACAGATCCGCAAAAATTAATGATAGTTCTATAGAAACTTTATCAATCATTTCTTATTTGCTTAAGTTATAATTTGGAATAGAATAAATTATGTACAGATAATCCAGAATATGTCACTCCAATACTGAACATGCAAATATTTAGACCTAAGTACATATAAAACACTTTATGCCTACATAAATTATTATGTAATTATAAATAAGTTCAGTCCTGCATTAGATATTTTAAAAATATTTTAGATACCCATTCAATAAAACCAGTTCTAAATCCCAATTAATTTTGTTTTGTAGTATGTGTTCGGATATACAGTGCTTCTGAATATCATATATTTGACAGACATGCTCTAATTCAACTGTAGCTTTTGGATCTGAAATAGGAAGGATTCAGTTTAGTCTGTTAATCAGTGATCAGCACAGATAACCTTTAAGTTTTACAATCTATTATTGTTTCAGTGTGCATTAAGTAACGATGACCTAGCAGAGGCAACTAATCTAACGTTCCATGTATGCTGGGACTAGCTATTTGGAATAAATCTGCGAAGCAATTTTAAAAAACAGTCAGACACCTAGACTTTGAGTTATGCCCACAGTCAGAAGCCACAACCTCTACAGAATTACTTTACTTTTCTATTTAAAAATGTCTCGGTGTTAGAGCATGAAATTGGGTTGTGTCTAGTAACGAGGTAGTTTTTCATACTCTGGTTATCAGTCAATTACAATTACTTGCACAGATATTTATATATTGGCTACCGTTAACTGCTGGTGGTTTTGTGAAATTTGCAAGTTCTTCAGAACCGCTCCACTAAATTATCACTGCTCTGCCATGTTCCTTTCTGATAGTCCACTGAATGTAGGAAGGGACAGGATAGTGGACGGATAGCAGATGTATCTGCAGCATTCTGAATGAGAAAGCCGGACAACAGAGAGAGGACTGTGACACCATCTACCCTCTCTGTGTATGGCAAAAAAATCCCATTCTTGCGCCTATCAGAGTATTGCTACATAAAAAAAAAGACATCACTTTAGGCTTTTTTATGATACTTTACATTTTGTTGTATTTTTATATTAGAAGCTATTGTCTTTTTTAACTTCAGTCTCTGTAAAAAAATTCTAAACCATCAAAATATTTTTTTATTTTACTTCAACAAATTTAAATTTACTAAGAAAACAGTATATGTAAAAATAGCATCTTACATTCTTAATTCATTATTCTGATGTTACTTAGATTATTTTAACCGTTGCTAACAACCAACTGTAAATGTTATTTAAAAAGAAAAAGCTAATTCTCTCCAACCTTCTTAAAGTTAAAATTTGCAGTCAGTCTATTTGCATCTTCCAAGGAAGAACTTCAGCAAGGAAAGGAAGTATAACATAATCCTCCATTCAATCCCCCCACACTCACCAGTTTTGCCTTAATAGTCCCAGAATCAACACTCTGACCAGTTTTGGCATGCAGCTGAAGCTGAACGGCGTGGAGTTGCAAAAGCTGATCATGCACTTCCTTTTCCAGTACTGCTTTTTCTGCCTGAGTTTCTGTCAGTTCAGACTTCAGATCAACTAACTGTGCCTGGAAGACATAACCCATCATAGTAATCAGAGCAGTGATTAAAATGGGGTCATCAGACCTATGATACATAGATACATTTGCTGCTGGTACATATGTGCTACACACAGTGTTAATAGAGGTAAGAGTACACTCTGGCACAAGTTCGTCTGTAGCCCTGCTTAAAGGCGGTATCATTAACAGGCCTTTCTCCTCCCTAACTGCTACCACATTTGTTCATCCACAAACACAGTGTCAAACAATCATACCGCTGAAAATAACAGTAGCCAGGTTTTTCTGATGCAGGCAACAGGGTTTTTCTGATGCTGATGTCCACGCTGAAATAGGGTAACTGCATTTAACCTACAACAGGATTTACAACCATAGCAACGTAAATTCAATTTAAAACTTAAATATGATGAAATCTTTTTTTTTTTTTTGAAAAAATTCACTACAATTATTAATGCAATGCTGAAATAAAATAAGCCAATTTACAAGTGGTCTATTATCATCAGCTTAACTGCAACAGTCAATGAACCGGGCAAACCAGAAGCCATGAATTAAAATGCCACTGAAAATGTGCCTGTAGAAAACCACAGATAGTCGTTAACTCTAAAAATTGGTTATGAAACATTTCACATACAGTTTACATGCAGCATTTCTATCTGGAATAACAGAACAATTCCAAACATACTTACCAGGCTACTACTTATCCTTAATTTCAAGTGGCATTTTATAAGATAAACTACACTTATACAAGCTTTGAAACTAGTATTTATCCAAGGAAACACAGAAGATCTCAGGGGAAAGGAATTTTAATCACACTTTTTTTTTTTGGTAAACTCCCAGATTTTTTTTTTTGCTTCAAAGCAAGTTAAAGGCAAAAAGGAGAAGTCACTGATTCTTCAAAAAAAGTCTCTCACATGAAAGCAGTGTATTTTAGATATTTTAATAACATTATACAAATGTATTTTCACACTGAATATCAAATTGCAAGCCAACACTCAACCATTTAATTAAGTAAATCACTGCTTTAAGAGATAACAGTAAAAAAAAACAGGAAGGATTTGACCATCAGTGGGGAGTACTTATTGGGTCTAACTTTAGGTAACTAATTTAGATGGACAGCTTGCTTAAGCTTCCAGCATAATTATCACACATAAGTAGGCTCTTGCAGAGGTGATCCAGAGCACCTAAATTAGAGTGCAATCGGATGAGACAGGTCAAGCCAATGTCCAGCTTACTGCTGCCAAGAAGAAGGATCTCCCTTATCTCCCCCAGCTTTCCCCCCCTCACCAAATGCCTCAGGAACCAGGATGGGAAAAATCCCTGTCAAGGAGCTCAGCTGACTTCAGACCCTACTCCCAGACTCCCAGAACTCAGAGCAGAATCGCCCATCTCTCTCCATCCACTTTGATGGAGCCTGGACGGAGAAGCCTGGCATTTCATTTGTGCCCAAGATGGGGCTACACACACTTCCTCTTTCTGACTTCTGGAGTGACAAGAAAACTTGAATAACCTGCAAGCTCTCACAGAACGCTAAAGCGGAAATCACCTTCTACAGTGAACTATACTATGAAGCCATATCACTTCAGTGAAATGGGCTACTTACAAAACTATACTGTTCTCCCTAATAACTAGCCATTGCTGAAGTCTCTCAGCTATGGATATTCTACCCTCAAACACAAACACACACCTGAACTAAGGTAGCTAAAAGATACCATCAGCATAAAAGGCAATGATATAGGATAGAGCAGATGACTAAAACCTTAATAATGACGGCAGAGTTTGACCCATTCACAATTTTACATGGGCAGACTATAATGATATTGGTTCTACTAAAAAAAACAAAAACAAAAAAAACCCAAACAAGCAAACAAAAACACCATTCGCTGATATCCTCTTCCTTTCAAAAGGGTGCTAACAGTTAATATAGTAAGTTTTGTAACTTATTATACACACATACATTTTAATTCAAAATGCCTGGGTAAGCAGAAGGTAGCAGAACAGAAAAGTTGCACCCATCTAACGTTGTCCAGCCACACCTTGTAAATTTGACATAAAAGGAACAAACCAGTGTTCAGGCATCACAATAACATTTGTTTCTCTGTGCAAACTGTAAAGTGGTGAGAATGATAGCTATCAGTTTTGCAACATGAGTGATGCTCCAAAGGGGTCAAAATGAGACTGTCAAACTCACAGTAAAAAACAATATTCTGTATAAGACCTAATATTTAAAATCATATTGTGCTGTTTTAATAAGACCAAAAAGAGAAAGTTTGTGCATCACAAAAATGCACATGCATCTGTGTGCGCAACACGGAAATAATCTATTTACATATTATAAAAGGTTATAAATCCATCCCAGAAACAGATGTAGACAAGAGTCACACCCAAAAGGAAGTGCTGGTATCAAACCTTGTGATCTACTTCTGTGAAGGCTGATTATAAATCTTTACATTATTTCATAGAAGTTCCACCTTTTGCAGCCTGGCCAGCTTATCTAATTCTCCAGACCAATGTAATACAACTAGCATGGATATCAACTTCTAATACTGTAAGATATTTTAAATACGACAAGTAATGACAGCCCTTTATATTACTCTTCCTAGCAATGTTCTTTATCTACAATTCCTCAATTCTGCTACAAGAAAATCATATGAAAAACCCACTAGAAAATTAACAGCTCCACATGCAGTTTTGGAAGATATTCAGTAGAAAATGGGGGGGAGGAGGGGGTCAGTGGACAGAAGGATGAGCACGACCAGGAACTATCAATACGCTCATTCATTCTGCAAGCACCACTTGCTGCACCAGGCAGGGCTTCTATGGAAAGCGACGGTGCCAGATCATGCAATTATAGTGTTTCAATTTGCATGAACGTAACAAAGATAAACAAAGGTTACATAGGCAACTGTACCAATCTTTTAATTGGCAGATTTTGGGGAAGTAATCTATAACAAGACTGTCAAAAGGAGAGAGGCCATATCATATTGTGAAGGTCACCTGGGACTGCTCTACAGTTTGTCAAGAAATCAGGTGGGAGCAGGAGCAATGAACACTCACCACAGGAGAAAGTTTACCTTCATGGTCAGATTTTAGAAAGAGCCACCAAACAGCAAATGGTAGAACAGAAATTTTCACAGGGAACAAAAAGGGGCTGGGCTTGAGGTGAGTTTTTATATTTAGTTTCATTACATCCTTTAAGTAACTTCCTGGTTCAATCAATCCAGCAGAATAAATATATGTAAGCCTTTCAGCCAACTAAAACTATAGAAAAGGAACAAAAATTAAGACTTTATAATAATACCACATCATGCAAAGGCAGAAAACGCAATTCTGAGTCCCATGGACACTGAAGAAGAGGGCAAATAGAAGAGTTATCTTACTGTCAACAAAGTTTCTGAACTTGAAGGAATTGCCCATGTCCATGGGCAGGAAATAAAAGGTCATTTATCTTATTCCACTAGAGCACTAATATTTTTTTATTTAAAACAGCATACAACTGGGCAGACTAGCAATTATCATGGAGCAGTTAACTGACTGCAAGGTAACACCTTGGTCTCTCTCTGCTAACTCATTTGTGAGTCCATACCTTAGGCAACACACAGTTAGTAACAGGGATTCACACTGGAGCATGGCTAGCAAAAGTATGATTTAATCATGAAAACATACATCTAGCCCTACAGCAGACAGATGGAGAGAGAGATGGAGAATCTAGCAGACTGGACACAAGACCCACAGGTATTTGCACAACTCCTTTCCTTTTCATTCTGACAGGTGTTAGCAAAGTCAGTGACTTCTGAGGTATTTTCAGCTCTGTCTCTGACTCACTGAAGTCTTGGATACTCTGCTCAGACCAAGATCCATAACTGGAATTAGGTGCCAGTGGTAATGGGAAGTGCCTCAGTCTGGGCGTTAGAGTACAGCCGAAAGCTTACTGAAGTCAATCAGAAAATCCCCAAGGGGGTTCTTTATTACAACAGGTCAGACCACTTATTTCAATGCTCCGCTTTTTCTTCATAACTCTTATCTATGGACAATGATCACTAAAACTTTCTGAAGTGTTCTGAGACCCATATATGTTTCGGTTCAATAGTGGCACCTAACTGAAAATACTGAGCAGTTATATAAATGAGTCAGTCTGGGAAAGCCTAAGAAAAAAGAACAGCATTCCTGACAGAATCACTTTTTTCTCCGAAGTAGCTTATCAAGCACGTTCTCCAATTTCTGAATAAATATATTTATATTTTTATTAATTTCTTTGTATTTACTGCTCCAATTATAATCCATTAAACTTTCATTTCAACTGTTTACACTATTAATTACACAAACTTTACTCATTGCTTTCCTACCTCTTTCCTCCTCACTGTTCTGAGGAAAAATAAACAAACCTTGATCTGTTTGGGGAGAAGGAGGAAGAGTAAGTCTACAAGTTGTTTCTTTTTTTCTTTTCTTCAAAGTACCAGTAAACAAATTCTATTTCAGAAAGCTGCTGCCTTAGATCACCACCACATTGGCCTATAATCAAGCTACCTTTAATCTCTAATAGAAAAGTCTACAATCTGAGTAAATTGCAGATCTTGGTCAAATTAATCAAAAAATGGAATGGAATATTCATCTTCCAAACAACTCAAAACACACGGATGATAACAGACAAATAGCTCCCAAAGGCTAACTAAATATTTACTCAATTTTTGATATATTATGCCATTTACCAGATGTTTTGTATTTCATAGAGATTTTACACCTATGTAGATTAAAACCAAATTTCATTTGAAATAGCCCAATAATTTTAAAATTACTCTTTTTTTCCTTAGAGGACAACAGACAAAAAGTCATGGCAGTAAACAACAGACAAATAATTACTCTGCAGAGCACTCAAAAATATTATTGCAAAAATTAAAAAGTTTCTGTAGACAAACAGGCCAGACAAAAAGCGTTTCCCTTTCGGAATCAACAATTCTTATTTCCTGTTCAAGCAGTTATGAGGTATCAAAGAGTAATGTTCATATAAATGATTTTACAATAAAAATGCATTTTAAGGTGTCAATATAAAATCAGTTCAGTTTAATTGCTGGGATTGATTATATTTACAGTCATGTAGCTTTTGAAATCTTTTTAATTAAGAGAGAGAAGGTTTAGAGCCTTAGGAAAAAAAGTAAACATCACTGGGATCTCTTTGGACTATTTTATAACATATTTAATCATCTCTTCATAGGTGGTCCCACCTCTGAAAAAAAAAAACTTCAGAATTACTCACCCATCCACCTGTACATTTTTCATAGAAAGGTGAGTGTTAAAACAGTTAACCAAAAATCATATATTTATAGTAGCTCAGATCTGTACTCAAGGATCCTATGCTAAGTGTTGTACATATACAGAATAAAAAAATGGACCTTGCCCTGGACAATTTACAATCTAAATATAAGAAGTAAAAGATGAATAAACATAACATGAAAGAGAAGGACAAGTATGGAGGTTATTTGTGTAGTAGGAAGTAGACAGATGGCATGCTAAAACCACGAGTTAACCATTTTTTCATAATCAATGCTGCAAAGGATAGCTTGAATGAGGAATTAGAAGGTGGCAATAACACGGCCTCTTAGACCCAAAACATCAGAGGAAGCACACACAGGATTACAAGGTTTTAGAGAGCCCAATGATGGCAACTAACATACTGTGCTGACAGGAAGCAATCAGCTTCTCAGTACTGAAAGCAAGGGAAAACAGTGGTTGGAGGCAACCAGGGAGGTGGCATTGTCAGAAAAATGAATGACAACTTTTGGCTTTGGGAGTAGCTTTTTCATTTTCTGAGTTATCATCCCAACAATTTCTGCAGTATGAACAAGAATTGTATTTGGGTTAACAGATACAAAAGAATATCTAAGACTTATCTATTGCCCAGACAGGAGGACCCAAAATAGGACCGAGTTGAAAACGAAAGCCAGGTTATAGGCCTGAATTCCCTGTCTATCAAAGTGAAATCAGTGCTTTTTGAAGCACGTAACAATATGCTTTTCAGTATCTCAATTCAGTGTCTCTAAATGCCAGCAGCCAGGAGTTTAAGAAGCATCAGAAACAAGCAGACTAGCAATAAAAGCCACAAAAACTGTTAAGATTGCATAGTTTTTACCTTGGTTTCCTAATGAAGGCAGTCCTGTGCAATCATTTTGTCTGTATGTCTACATTTCTCCTGGTTTTACCCATCTTCCCTGCTGCTTTGAGTTGAATATTGTTTTCCAGGTTCAACCAAATTTGTCTGTGGGTAAAGGTGTGTATGATTAAAGTTCCTGCAACATGCAAGTTTTGGCCAAAACAGCAGCTCAGCAGAAAAGAGAGGCCTATTAATGACCTCACTGAGGGAAAAGTGGGAAGAGACAGATCTTAGGTAGTTTGTTTAATCCACCCCCAAAAAAGAGGTAACAGCCAGATGGCTAAGCAGCGTATGTGCAGTTCTGAGCTAGTAACTGTGCTGCTGACTCTTGTCCAGTCAGCAAACCAAAAATGCATGTAGATGAAGAGGCACAAGGACATTGTGGTGTGGAAACTCAGAATCCATGGGAAAGAACTGGCAATGCCTAAATCAGAAGGTGTTAGTGACTCAGAAGGGTGGTGGACATTTGCATTATGACAAAAACATTTCCAGTAAATCAGCAGGAAAACACATTCATTAATTCCATTGATTCTGTTATTAAGAAAACACTAACTACGTACATTTTATAATAGCTAATAATATGACAGAGGTTCCCATCAGCTTTAGCTGTTATATGAATAAGTTACTTGCAGAAGAACTCAGCATATAGGAACGTATTCCTATAAACCTGCTAACTGATTCTAAGTTCATCAAGGACATAAAACTACATAGGTGATTAACTTCTTAAACATACACTTAAATGTTTTCCTAAACTCTAGCATTCACATTGGCTTAAGCCAACTTAATCCACTGGCTTAAGTCAAGACACACAGAGTGCTCCACTGGACATTCCCTTCTAGTTTGTTCATTTAAAATTGCAGAATCAAATTGGCAGTCGCAGTGCCAGAGTTAAGGTCAAGTTCAGCTTTCACTGAAAGTAGAGGCACATCGACCTATTTCTTTTACTTCTACAAAACTGCCTTATACAGAACTTTCATGTTTTGAAATGAACATTTAAATGATGTTGTACTTAGCATCATATATTTTTTTCATACCAAATGATATTTGAAAGGGTAAAACAGGTCTTACTAACTTCCTCTAAGTTAAAATCTGAAATTTCACACACTGACTACCAGCCTGCATCTGCTGATTTATGATGCTTTCAGAGAGGGAGAACTACAAAAATTTCCTTTAAAATGGCTGTCATCTCCTTTTGGTCTAACAGCCTGAGGCCCCTACTGTCCTCCATCAAGATATACTCCCTCATTTGTTCAATGTGTTGTACCCCATGCAAGTGAAATCAAGCTGACATTAGAAAAGATGGTGGCCTCTAGCATCCAATGTGTTTTTTCCTCTTTAATAGCCTACTTAATTTAACTCTATCCTACTGTGACCAGTAGGAAAAATATGAAAACAAGTCCTCCTTCTCTTCAGTTTAATTAAATGCTGCAAATGTTATTATCACAGTAGTATGATTGCAACCTTTTGTCACTCTAAAGCACAAGCAAATGTATCTGTGTACATTCATTGTGCAACTGCATACCTTCAGGTTCCTTCCAAAAAACCCTAACTCTCAATACATCATTTTACCTAGACCCTTTCTTTCTCTAGCAGTAGGTATTACCAGCCATGCCAAAACATTTTTTTGTACCGAACTCCTAAAAGGGGGAGTTTCTGTCAACAACCAAACCACTAAACTGAGCCTCTTAAGAGCAATTATATCAATCAGAGAATGCGTATTAAGCTGATAAAGAAAAGCAAGGTCTGAACAGCTTTTCTCTTTTCCTGTTGGTAATGCTATAATATGACCAAACAGTTCTACTAAAAATAAAGAAACAGAACTCACAATCAACAGGATGGTATTCATAATTTTTTATTATTACTTTGATTTCCCTTTGGGAAATAATATCACCCACTCAATAAGGCAATGGCATGCAAAAGTAACTGCAGCAGTAAAGTCTTAGCTTCTAACAGTCACTGACATACTGAAGTCAAAGTATTATCTTCATCCAAGTAAAAGGCATATTTCCGAAGACAGATTTAATGTATTGACTTGAATAAATGTTTGTACTTAAGTAAACTTTGGCTCATGACACTTTATGAACATAATGAAAACTTTAATATGAAGTGCACAAGCACCATAAAATTACAATTGTGAGCTATTAAGAAATGACTGTAATTTTAAATACTGTATGAGATACAACACTTTCCATTTTAAAAAACAGTAAATCCACTGATCATATCTTAAATTCCAGTATTAATCCTGGTGAGTTCTTTGAAAATTGTGACTGTATCCTTCACTCTGGACACAGAGGCTTTTGATTAGACATCTGTGCATGTAAAAAGACAAGACACTCATTCTCAACAGAGTAGTTCTTTTACAGATTTTAAATGGCAGTTTTCATTTCAAGTTTATGGGTCTAATAATGATGAGGTCCTAAAATTAACAGCTTTCAAGGCAATACTGTAACCTTCTACATGTCTATTTAAATGATAAAAACTCCTGTACATGTATCAGGCCTAATACAAGTATCAGTAATAAAACTATTTCACAAAATAAAAGGTTTTTGCCTCACTTCTGAAGTGCTCCCTCCAGATTCTCAGTACCATTTTTTTTATCAAACTGAATTATTTCTCACACTTAGACACATACACTAACAATGCTATCGAAACTTCTAACAGTGCTCCTTTGCTCTTCAACTCATTCACAATCGAGGCACAGATGTTCAGTTATTAGCTGCCTAACCCCTGACAATTTTAATTAGATACCAAAATATCTTTCAGGACCTGAGTTTTGTTTTTTTCTTTCAAAATATTTAAGCTTGAAACAACTTTTCAAATAACTATTTGCCATGCATCACTCATTCTCTTAAAATAATCTGAAAACTCATCTATTTTACAAGTCTGTGCAAAACGCCCACCATGCCCATGTAATACACAATAAATACTGATCGCCCACTATAAACTCATAAATCTTAATTTACTACGCCTATACAATTAAGCTCACAGTAGAGCTTGATAGTATATATACAAATCCAGTACTAAAAATCTGTATGACAACCTAGCAACACAAACACAAAGAATACTGCAAACATCACTACAGTAAGTGTCTGGTGAAATAAAGACTACAATGAACAAAGCTCTTTGTCTAATGGGGTCTTTATTCTACTCTGAAATATCTTGATTCTCAGCTAAACTCTATGAATATTTTGCACAACAATGCCTTCATACCAGGAAGGAACCAAAACAAAACCAAGGCCATTTTACTTACTTTACTTCCTTCGGCAAAGTACTGCAGAAGTGCAGGTTACAGTTTGAAGACTCTTAAATTCCTTTATTATAATCTATATAATACGGAGGATTAAAAGAACTTAAGTCTGTGGTTTACTTGTCTACTGAAGCTCTTAAAAAGGACATATCTTCATGGTTTCCGAGAATTTTTTCCCCTTGCTCCTATATATTCCAAATTTCCTAGAACAAACAGTAAAACCCTAAAAAGCACAGCCTACAAGAGATACTGAAGAAACTGGGGTTTTAGCCCAGAGAAAAAACGAAGTGAAGGAAGACATAACAACAATCTTCTAATATGTAACAGAAAGATGGGCAGTTATCATCCATATCTGTCAGGAACAAGATAAATGACAACATCTACTAAAACAATGGAGATTCAGGTGGGACTGTAGCTGTAAAAGGCCATTCTGGCAGCCAGTGACACCATATTTCCCCAGAATCTCCACAGCTCTCCAGCTCCTGTGCAAGTAACAGGACCTGCAGTCCCTCCTCCCGAGCAGCATCAGCACCAGCCAGCGTGGCTCCAGCAGATGCTTCTCCCTTCCTACTCTTATTGAAGTTCTGCATTAGACACGAGGAAAACTTTCTGACAGTAGGGATAGTTAGGCATTATTCTCTTCACAGAAGGTGCAATGTCCACGATTAATTTTATGAGACCAAGTTAGGCAGAGAGCTACCTGATCTGCCTTGGAGCATGGAGGAACAACAGGACCTCCTAAAGTCCATCCCCAAATCATTTTTCAGTTTCATTTACTTGCAGGTTGGAATAACATTCTCATTTTGACCACCGACTATAAGCTTTAGGTATCTTGACAATAAGTCTTTCCCTTTTTCAAAAGACTTACTGAATTCACCAGGGACCTGATGCAAATGTAAAACCAGCCAAAGACATCTGTTGCTCAAGAGAAAAAGGCTGCTGCTGCTTTCAACATCAAAGAGACCTCTCTTTTGGCATGCACCATGCTATAACAATCAAACCCAGCGGATCGGCACGGCCAGGCCCGACTCCTGCGGGACAGCGCGGAGCCTCCCAAAGCTCAGCGCGAGGTTAGCCCTCCCCAGCTGCCGCTGCCTGGCACCCGGCGGCCACGAGGCACTTAGGGGCTCTCGCGGCCGCTCGCACCGCCTCACACGCACGCAGGACGCTCCTCGCCGCCGCTCGCCATCCGCCCCAACGCCTCGGTGCAGGGCGCCCTGGGCACGAGGCACTGCCGCGGCACAAGGCCGCCCCCCCCCCCCCCCACACACACACCAGCTGCCCCCGGAGGGCCTCCCCCCCACACACCTCCAGCTTGTGGTTGATCTGGGACACGGTCTGCGCCTTGTGGCAGAGCTGGGCGAAGCAGGAGCTGAGGCTGGTCATTTTCTGCCGCCCCTCGTAGGTGATGTCGGCCTGGTCGGGGTCGATCTCGCCCAGCAGCAGGTCCACATCCACGAAGGCCTTGTCGAACTCCTTCTCCAGCACCTCCAGCCAGCGGAACATGGACACGCCGCCGCCCGGCGGCGAGGCCGCGCCGGCCGCGCCCCCGCCGCAGGCCCCGGCGCCCGGCCCGCAGGAGCCGCCCCCCGCCGCCGACATGCTGCCGCCCCGCGCCCGCCGCGGCCCCCCGCGCCCGCCAGGCAGGGCTGGCGCCCCTCAGCCCCTCGCCACGCCGCCCCGCTCCGCGCCCGTCCCCGCTCCCGCCCCGCAGCACAAGGCGGCGGCGGCAGCAGCAGCAGCAGCAGCAGTAGCGGGCCCGGCTCGGCTCGGCTCGGCTCTACCGTGGGGAGCCACGCAGGGAAGCGAGGCGAATGCGCCCCGCGCGCATGCGCCACGCCGCCGACACTCGGCCGCCCGGCGGCGAGCAGCGAGCGGCTCGTGCTGCCTGCCACAAGGCCAAGCCACGGCAGGCAGCAATGGTCGAGCCCCAAATCCCCGATCTCAGCCGCCACGCCTCCGCCCCGCTGCGCCGCCAGAGGGCGCTGCTTGCGCAGCCCGCCCGCCCGCGGGGCGCCGCCGCCGCCGCCCGGGGCCCTGCCTGCCCCGAGCCCTTCCCCATACTTCCGGAGCCGCCTCTTGCAGAGTCCGCGGCCCCCGCCGTGGACCGCCCCCGGATCTCCGCAGCCCCCAGGCCCCTGTCACGTCCTTCCCCGGGACCGCGCCGGAGCCCCCGAGCCCGCAGCAGCCAGGCCGGGCGGACCGCGCGGCGCGCCCCTAACGGCCGTCGGGGTGCGCCAACCGCCGCGCCCGCGCCCGCGCCCGGGATGGCCGGGTGAGCGCTCGGGAGTGCAGCGATGCTCCGAGGCTGCCATCTCTTGGCCTCCACCGGCAGCTGTTTCCCAACAGCACTGTCAGACCTGGGATTAAATGAGTGCTGCTCCCTCCGTCCGCTCCATCCAGTCACATGCGTATCTTTCTCCTGCTTATGAAAACGAGTCTTCTCACTCTTTCCATTTTTTCAGGTTCGGGAGACAGATGTAGCTGGAATATCGGTACAATTACTGAAATGTATGCATTCCCCCCACCCCTTTGAGAAAGGGAGAGAAAAAGCAGATCTTCACTACCACTTTCCCAAAGACGTTCCTCATTCGTGCTCTGCAAAGAGGCAAAGATGTAGCGCTGAATGTATTGCTAAAAAAGCCCACCCCCAACACCTTTGCATCTCTAGATGCACTGTTGAGTGTAGTTATACCAATAAAAAGGTATTTGTATTTTTTTAGCTCATTCTGAAAATGAAACAACTTTCAGGGGATAAGCTATCTCTGCATGGGTATGACTACTTTCTCCAAGGCATTCACCTTAGTTACACCTGGTTTCCTTTTGTTCCCAATTGATTCTGATACTGATTTCAGTGAGATCATTATTGGTAGCTCCTGTAGAGATCTCATGCAGCTTGACTTTATTGCATCAGAGTAAAAATAGTAATTGGACTTCAAAAGAGAAAAAAGGTAGTTTTAACCCAGATCAGCACTCTAATCCTGCCTACAGCATAGCCCCACAAACTACTGTGCTAGCACAACTCAAGGGGTCCTCCAGTGAGCAGAGTGGAACTACCCCAACCACGGCAGGGACCAAGAAAACGATCGTGGCATGTCCCCTGCCTGCCCGCTCCCTGGGCTGTAAATTATCCTGGGATGAGTTTCTTGCAGTTGCTCCACTTTGCATAAATAATTGATTGGGACACAGAAAGAAAGAAAGAAAGAAAGACACCGCTTTACAGCTCAGTGGTTAGGTCAGTCACCTGGAATGTGAAGAGAGATGTTTAAGCAAGACAGAACTGTGCTTCCATCAATCTGTGCTTTCAGGAAAGCTGGATAAAAGCAAACTCTTCACTAGCAGTATGTAACACATTTCCTCTGGGATCTGATATAATAGGGTTGACTAGAAGCTTACAGATTGTTATTACAAACCTGCTCATTTGCCATTTACTGTTCAAATTATCTGCACTTTGAGATAGGTTGTAACGAACTGAGAACTTAATTGGGGTTCTCTTCCTATTAAGCCCATCCATAATGGCAGAAAAGCTACCAACGCCTTTAAATATATTCCTATACAAGAAATATACTGGCTCAGTAAACTGGGATATTCAGAATAGCTCAGCAAAGAGTTTAAGTGTTTAAACTCTAGAGAGAGGCACCCAAGTACTTTTGCATGAGCCAAGCTTAACAGAGCATTTGTTTGACCTTCGTTCTAATGTTCATTCTCCACAAAGCATATCATATTGACTGTGTTTATACGCAACAAAGTCTGATAGAGAATCAAAGAATTTGCTGTATCCAAAGCTAAACTATTATTATTATCATTATTGTTTAAATTAGTTCAGCCACACAATAATAAACAAATTGTTTCAGGACTATCAGTTTTATTTGTTAGTTTTGGCTTTGATTCTGGTAGATATCATACTGGCGAAATATCTACAGGATAACATTCCATTCTCTACCTTTTGAAATGGAACGATAATCTATCACTCACCTAAATATTAGAATTTTCTGTTAATATATCTGAATCATGCTTTAAAACAGTATCTGCTTATCTTTGTGAAGTTTCCCATAGTTACTATGTAGCATATCTATAGCAAGTACTGCTTTTAAAAACATATACTTGGTGTAATTTATGTATGACTGTCTTTTTATAAAAATCACATATTATCAGTTTTTTAGAGTTTCCCTTCCCTTTAGCTTAGGAGTTGGTCCAATTCTATCTTAAATTGTATTTATCTACAGTGGTATCAGATTCTTCTCATCATTAATTTTAACTCTTTCATCCCTTGTCAGTGCTACATTTGTTTTGCATGTCCTTACATTTCACAAGTCAAACAAGGTTTTGTCTCTGCTTCTTCCACTCAAAGATTAGCTTCTCAAGTACAATTGCTTTGGAAGCCTATCTCCAGAGCAATACCTGTCTAATACTTGCTGGACTATGGATAAATGAGAAGGAACTTTATATGTAATTAAGAAAGCTGTGACACTAAGTCTTAGTAAACGTAGGGTATCGTTATGTAGTATATATATTCCTCAGGAGAAATACTATGTAAAAAGGGGATTAACATTAAGAGACGTAAGGGAAAACACACGAGTATTGTAATTATTTTAAAACTATACTTGCAGGACCCCTAAAAAATTCTGAGCAATTCCAGTTACCCTTAAAATGCCTGCCAAAAGTAGCCAGACAATCTTAACTCTGTTCTGTAGGCAAATCATGCAGTAATTATGGAATTGAACCTCAGAAAAGTTAGTAGTTCAGACCTTCAATTAGATTAAATTGATTTTAAATAAATGGTAGTATATTTATATACTCATAACATCAACAAAATAACATTTAAAGAACAGTGATAGTTTGAGTCAAGTGACCTACCAGTAAAAATTCTTGATAAGTGGGACTAATTTTACTACCCCCAAGAGACATTTCTAACAATCAAACAGTTGCAGCAAATTATGTGTCAAGAAAATTTTAAATTGTTTGAATACCATTAATGTCAAAAGGACCTCACTTAAAGTTTCCTGATCCGCTGATTTGACCCCATCTTATAACAGAGCTAGGTAAAGCTAATCACAAGCTAATTTCTTCACAAATAATTTATGCACATTGTTGGGGCCCTTGCGGTACTTCAGAACAATAATCTATATGAAATATAGAGTATGGAACTACACTGTTTAGGATTAGTTGCTTAGCACAACTTGCTTAGCATAAGTAGCTAAATTTGCTGAAGCCTTAGGCCTCAGACTGTAGCTGCTGCTATGTGCTTTGAAGTAGTTTACCAAGGACACTGGTGCAGCTGGGAATGATACATCCTGAGAAAGTACAGATAAACTAGCAGAAGCCAGTGGGAACCAAGGTTAAGGGCTAGACAGCTTTGCCAAACAAGTAGCAAGGTACGAGGCATGACCGCTGTGTGCGTGATCGGTGCAATGATTGGCTACCTGTGACATAATCTGTATGAACCACAAATCAAGGGCCAGAGCGCCGAATACTTGTACTTATAAAATAGGCAAATTGCTGAATAAAGATGGAATTGAACCTGCATTCTGTGAATGCGTATGATTCATTCCCGTCACTCCCGCGGACCGCGACATCTGGCGACCCCGACGTGATACTGCAGAGGAGAAGCTGGCTTTGCTAAGAGTTCGAGTAACGGGAGTGGATACCGCCCGGGAGGCTCGTGCCCGGGGAAAACGAGCCTGGCCGTCTGAAAGAAGACGGGAAAAGAAAAGTCGTAGCTACGCAACTCTTCTGACCGGTGAGTCAGGCGCCCTTGTGAGGCGGCGGGCGGTATGGGAAACGCTGTATCAGCGGTAGAAAAGGCCACGTTAGAAAAATTGTTACAAGTGGCAGCACAAACAGAGCGCCAGGTGGAGCGCCAGGCGCTGGTGGACTTGCTGTTGTGGGGAAGGCGGCGCGGTTTGTTACGGGAGTCCAGCCAGGTCTTTAGCGCGGTAACCTGGAAGAAGGTCGGGAAGGAACTGTGGGAATCCATCCAGAACGGAGAAAAAGAGGCCAGGCGTCTGGCCAAAATATATCGAGACGTGCGGCTCATGATCGAACAGCTGCACGGGGAGGCACAGGCGACTGCTGCCATACGGAGGGCGCTGCAGCCGGAGCCCTCTGCGGCGGCACTTTCGCCGGGGAGTGAGTGCACGGAAGGAGCGGAGTGCGCGGTGTCCGGAGCGGAGTGCGCGGTACCCGGAGCGGAGTGCGCGGTGCCTGTCTTTGATACACCATCCGCGGGGGGGCCCTCGGTGACAGATGAGCCCTCCCTGCCGTGTGCGGCACCTCTCACTAAGCTAGAGCGGGAGGCTTGGGGGACTGGCACAGGATATGAGGACTTGCCACCGTACAAGAAAGGGGACGTTGCTGATGCCTTTGCCGCCCCCCCGCAGCCGTCCGCTCCCCCTATGGAAGTGGATCCGGCCACTGTGCCTTTACCTGAGGAGAAAAGCGTTGATCTGACTGAATATTCAAAAAAAATGGAGGAACTGTTGGAGGAAATGAGGAGGTTGGATAGGGGGTCGAAAAAGGCGCATGTGAGGGAGGCGTATAAGAAGGCACATCAGGCTATTGTGGACGGCCTGAAGGCGGTTGAGGAACGGTTCTCCGGGGATCCTGCCGGCGGATCCCAGGAGAACCAAGAGATCGCCCCCAGAGACTGGGTGATTACCAACGTACTCAAAGGGACGTGGTCCCTTGAGGAGGCGGAGCAACATCTGCAAGCCTGGAAAAAAAACCCTTTAACACAGAAAGAGTATCGAATGATTTTGGACTGTTTACCGAGAGCACCGGAGAAAGCCCTACCACCTAGGGACCCTGACTTTGACATGGCAAAAAGGTGGCGCGGGATCATTCAGAATGCTGAACTGGTTGGGGACATGCAGTTTTTCCCTATAGTAGCCCCGGTCGTGACCACGGGTCAGGGACAGACGAGGTGGGAGCCTCTGGATTGGCAAGTGGTAACAAAGCTGCAACAGCTGGTAATGCAGTACGGGATAAATAACCATCAAGTGCAAGCGCAGCTGAGAGCACTGGTAAAATATCAGAACCTGGTGCCGAGCGACATCCGCGCCCTTGCCGAACTGATTTTGGGGCCCACCTCTTTGCTGGTGTTTCTGAATAAGTGGCAGGAACTGCTTGGTCTATGCCAATTATCTAATTTGGACTTACCGGCAGATGACCCGTTACGTATGACATCTTTGGACATGCTGATGGGCAACGGAGCTTTTAGAGACCCCGCTCGACAAGCGGCACTGCATCCCCGAGTCCTGATGCAGTCAAAAAACGCTGCCTTAGAGGCATTCGCCGCACTGCCCCAAATAGGGAAAGCTAATCCGCCTTACCTGTCAATAAGGCAGGCAGAAGACCAACCGTTCCTGCAGTTCGTGGACAAACTTAAGGAAGCCGTTGATGCGGCCCCGAACGTGCCACAGGATATGAAAACAATCATGGTTAAGGAGATCGCTACGCAGAACGCCAATCCAACCTGCACAAAACTGCTCGCCACCTTGCCTCCAGGAGCGACTTTGCTCCAAATGGTGGAAATTTGCTCCCGAGCACCCATGGAGCTAGAAAAACAAAAAGCGAAGATCCATGCTACTGCATTAGCTGTAGCTATGAAACAGGGCCCTACACAAGGAGGGGGCGGCCGCAAAACAGAGAACTGCTACATCTGCGGACAACCTGGGCACTGGAAGAAACATTGCCCCCTCAGACGACTGGCTAAAGACAACCGTATCTGCCAGCGTTGTGACAAGTTTGGGCATCGGACAAGTGAGTGCCGTTCAAAATGCAAGAAAAGCGGCACCCCGTTGTCGGGAAACTGGAACAGCCGCGCCTGGGACGCGGCGAAGAAATATCCCATGGTTGCCTCTTCGAACACCATGCAGCCACAAGAGGGAGCGCCGGAATCGATCTGGCCCTGGCAGAATCAGTAAGCATTACCACTGAGCAGGTCCACTTGGTAAATTCAGACGTTTGTGGCCCCTTGGGGGGGGGGCTGTCGGCCTTACTGATAGGACGATCATCTGCCTCTAGACAGGGAATTTTTGTTCTCCCTGGATGCATCGACGCCGACTACTGTGGACCTATAAAAATCATGCTGAAGGTCTTCTGTCCCCCAGTTACAATACCAGCAAAAAGCAAAATTGCCCAATTGATCCCTTTCAAGTCTGCGGTCCCCCTGGCCAGCGGAGATGATAGAAGAGGAGGTTTCGGCTCTACGGGGACGCCCCTGGCCTTGTTCTCGACTGCTGTGTCCTCGACTAGACCCATTCGAAAGGTCATCATTACCTCTCCAGACGGAATGAATCACCTAAAAGCCGAGATGATGATGGATACCGGTTCCGACGTCACCATAGTACCTCGCGACTCCTGGCCTGCCGCTTGGGCGCTAGTGGATAGCACCACTGCAGTACAGGGGATTGGTGGTTCAGCCCCCACCTGGAGAAGTGCGAGACCCGTGAGGATCTGCGACGAAGAAGGTCATTTGGGCGTGGTAACACCATACGTAATGAATACCCCTCTCTGGATCTTAGGCCGGGACCTTCTGTCTCAGTGGGGCCTAGTTCTCTCGTGCCCTTTTTAGTAATGGCCGCTGCTGACACTTCTCCGCCCACGCTGAAAATTACATGGAAGACTGACGAACCAGTGTGGGTCGAGCAGTGGCCGCTGCAAAAGGAGAAGCTAAGGGAACTTCACAAATTGGTAGAAGAACAGCTACAATTGGGACATATTCAACCTTCAACCAGCCCATGGAACACACCTATCTTTACCATACAGAAAAGGTCAGGAAAATGGAGACTGCTACACGATCTGCGAGCTGTGAACGCAACAATGGAAGATATGGGAGCGTTACAACCAGGACTGCCATCACCTACCATGCTCCCGCGGGAATGGAGTCTGCTAGTAATTGATCTGAAAGACTGTTTCTTTAGTATCCCCTTACATCTGGAGGACTCCAAACGCTTTGCATTCTCAGTGCCAACGATAAATCGATCTGGTCCTTCGAGACGCTATCAGTGGGTCGTTCTACCCCAAGGTATGAAAAACTCCCCCACGATATGTCAATGGTATGTAGACCGAGCCTTAGAACCCTGGAGGCAGAGACATCCCGAGGCTATAGTATACCACTACATGGACGACATATTAGTCGCAACAGAAACCCCGCTGCTAGAAGAGAGTCAACGGGAATTGAGTCAACAACTCCAGGCCTGGGGTCTTACCATCGCCCCTGAGAAGATCCAGCAACACGCACCGTGGAACTATCTTGGTATGGTCATAACCGAGACCCGAGTCTACCCAATGAAAACCTCGATCACGCGGAAGATCGCAACAGTGAACGATGTACAGAAACTTCTTGGGGACATTCAGTGGATCCGTACTTACTGCGGCATTACCAATGAGGAAATTCAACCGCTGGTGAATTTACTTAAGAATAGCAAGAACCCCAGAGAAGCAAGAACGTTGTCTCCTCCAGAGCAGGAAGTCATGGCTAACATAGAGAGGAAGCTTGGAAATGTACAAGCCTATCGCTATGACCCCATGAAACCCATTGACATAGTGTGCTACAATAAACAACAGGAGGTGGTTGGCATAATTGGTCAAACAAACGAGACAAATCAGCTCACGATCCTGGAGTGGGTGTTTTCACCAGTCCGGCCACGCACAGTGATTATGCCCAGGAAAGATGCTGTGGGAGAACTGTTACTAAAAACAAGACAGCGCGTCCGCATCATATCAGGAAAGGAGCCCTCACGCATCATTCTGCCCCTGGTTTCTTTGGATCTCGTATCCGAATGGACCCAACAGAGCATTTCATTCGCCCTGGCGACGTGTGGGGTTCCCCTCGACAATCATTATCCAAAGCACCCACTACTGCACACGCAATTGATGCTTGAAGAAAGGAAGGTAATGGCAGATGGCCCCATCCACAACGCGAAGTCCGTCTTTACGGACGCTAGCGGCAAAACAAAGAAGTACGGATACGAATACGTGAATGTACGAGGAGAATGGGCTCGAAAGATCATGCAAGGTGCCCCCGAGCACTCCGTGCAAATTTTAGAACTCATGGCAGCTGTACTCGCGTTGAAGGACTTTGCAGAAGAACCTCTTAATCTTATAGTTGATTCACTATATGTGGCGGGTGTGTTACAACGACTACACTCTGCTCTTATTGGGCAGACCGCTAACCCCAAGATTCAGGCGTTGTTGATACAAGCAAGCGGCCATTTAAATTCTCGCGTTCAGCCATTCTGGTGCACACATGTCCGTAGTCATTCAGGACTGCCGGGAATATTGGCGGAGGGCAACCAGCGCATAGATGCCCAAGTCTCAGCCGCCGGTGAAGAAAAAACTAGGTTACAGCTGGCACAACGATCTCATGCGTTTTTTCACCAGTCAGCTAGATCTTTGCAAAAGGAGTTCAACTTATCCCGGGCAGAAAGCAGGGCCATAGTGGCCGCATGCCCTGATTGTGCACACATTCCCCCGCTGCAGGATAAAGGGACAAACCCACGCGGGTTAGAACCTCGCCAGTTATGGCAAACCGATGTCACAGAAGTCCCTGCCTTTGGGCGACTGCGCTTTGTCCATGTATCAGTCGATACATTCAGTAAAATGACCTGGGCCACTGCCGCAACCTCCACACGCTTTACTGCCTGCCGCCTGCATTGGCTGCAAGCCTTTGCCGCGCTGGGGAAGCCGGCTCAGATAAAAACCGACAATGGACCTGCCTATACGAGCGCCGCGTGCGCTGAGTTTATGAGAGCTTGGGACATTACACATTCCACGGGGGTCCCCTATAATTCCACTGGCCAGGCCATAGTGGAGCGCCGTCATCAGGATTTAAAACGCCTTTTTGCTATTTTGAAAAAGGAGGGGGAGGTATCTCTCCCCGTCCATGACATTGTAGCAAAAAGCTGTTATGTGTTAAATTGGCGCAACCTCATTGAAATAGACCAAGGGGAGTTGATCAGCCCAGGGGCACACCATGCACAGACTACGAGACCTATTAAGACGCTCGTGTCCCGATGGGTACCACAAACACATTCATGGCAGGGGCCTGTGGAATTACTCACTTGGGGCCGAGGGTATGCTTGTGTCATTGCAGGTACTGGTACGGAGTGGATACCCGCGAAGTGGGTTCGACCGTGGTTGAAGAAGAGTAACGTTGGACCTGCGGACGACTGCCCACTGGAAACAGCCCGTGAGTCAGCTACTACCTGCGCTTGAAGACCAGCGGCAGGAACTGGAAGCTCTTGACAGAGGACGAAAACAAAGCACCAGCCTCACCCGGAACGAACGGGATTGTGATTGTGAGCGTGCTGCAATGACTGGGCACGAACAAAAGAGTGTTGGGGGGGTTGGTGGAAGAGCGGTCATCAAAATGGGTAACCTTGAATTCCGCCTTAAGCAGCGGTGACGTGCATGGCCAGGTGTATACGAACTGCAACGCAACAAGCCACATAACAGCGAAAGCACTGCCGCCTGGTATATTTCTGATATGCGGGGATAGGGCCTGGAACGGTGTGCCACGCATCCTGCGTGGAGGCCTGTGCTACCTGGGGAGATTGAGTCTGTTCCACCCCAACCTCACCCAACTGCAGAACTTGGTCTTGATGAAGTGCGGGCGGGGCAGAAGGAGTGTGCATGAGCTAGAGTGCAAGGACATTGGCGATCCCGTATTTTGGTCAGGCTTCCGGCAGCTGGCGACTGCTACGCTACTGCCGGGAGCCGCTGGGCTTAAGGCGATGAAATTGGCGGAGCAATTGGCTTGTTGGACCAAAAATGAGTTAACTATTACATCACGAGTACTAGATGAGATGTCTCAGGATGCACTGAGCATAAACCACGCTGTGTTACAAAATAGGGCTGCTATAGATTTCTTGCTCTTAGCTCATGGACATGGGTGTGACGAGTTTGAGGGGATGTGTTGTCTCAATCTTACCGACCATTCACAATCAATCCACGCGCGTATACGAAACATTCAGAATGGGCTATATAAGCTGAAGCAGGAGAATGGCCTTGGGATTGACGGGTGGCTTCGGGGGCTGGGGATCGGGCCCTGGTTGGCAGCAGGATTAAAACAACTGATTACCATAGGTATCGTGGGTATGTTCCTATTGATTTGTGGGCCTTGTATACTACAATGTATCCTAGCTCGGGTACAGAAAATGGTTGATCTATTATTTGAAAGAAGAGGGGGAAGTGTTGGGGCCCTTGCGGTACTTCAGAACAATAATCTATATGAAATATAGAGTATGGAACTACACTGTTTAGGATTAGTTGCTTAGCACAACTTGCTTAGCATAAGTAGCTAAATTTGCTGAAGCCTTAGGCCTCAGACTGTAGCTGCTGCTATGTGCTTTGAAGTAGTTTACCAAGGACACTGGTGCAGCTGGGAATGATACATCCTGAGAAAGTACAGATAAACTAGCAGAAGCCAGTGGGAACCAAGGTTAAGGGCTAGACAGCTTTGCCAAACAAGTAGCAAGGTACGAGGCATGACCGCTGTGTGCGTGATCGGTGCAATGATTGGCTACCTGTGACATAATCTGTATGAACCACAAATCAAGGGCCAGAGCGCCGAATACTTGTACTTATAAAATAGGCAAATTGCTGAATAAAGATGGAATTGAACCTGCATTCTGTGAATGCGTATGATTCATTCCCGTCACTCCCGCGGACCGCGACAGCACATAATTTCAATTATTCAAATAAGGTAGAGTGTACAGAATGCAAAATGTCTGTGTTACTCTGCTGTTAAGTACCTTTGAGTAGAAACAGTATTTTATACATTTAAACCTACATACTTTCACTGAGCACTGGAGTACCTAATAAATTCTCTGAAAACTTACTTTGTGCTCAAAAAATAAATGACCTTAAGTTTGGGGAGGACACATTTTCATACAAAGCAAAGCAATGTAATACCCGAATCAAAAGAAAAAAACCACTACCCTGATCAACATTTCCATTGCTATATATTTAGTACCTAGTGCCCATGCTAAGACTGGGAAACTGTGGTGTGAGATATTTTACAAGCCCTTGGTTAGAGCTAGCCTCTGCACAAAGAATGTACAATCTAAATACATGTGTTTGCACATAAAGGTCAGTTCACCTAGAAACTTCGGTAATTGTGGCTGCCCAGCGGTGCATGCCAAGCTGCAGCATGCGTGCATGTCAAGGCCGTCTTCTGTGTGGTTAGCACTGTGGAAACAGCTTGAGTGGTTTGATGGTGTGAGTGGTTGTACAGTCAGGGCAGGGGACACCAGAAAGAAAATGTAAGAGAAAACAATATTTTGCAGTACCTTTATGGAAGACAATTTGAAACGATACAGCAAGAATTTCATACCCTAAAAAAGGAGTTAGACCAGATGCTTAGAATGTACTTTTCTAAAGCACTTTAGAGAGGAGGAAGTTATCCATCCACACTGATACCTAAAGGGACATAAATTTTAAGTTGTAATTACAGAAAATTTCTTCGAACAAAACCAAGACTTTTTAGATTTTTACATTTTAAGTGATCCCTGCCCTGTAGGCTTAGAGAGTTCATAGTTGGTTGCCTTCTACAGTCATTCACTGCTTAATGCCGTGATTTCATGGACACAACAATTATACAAGTCATTTCTTAGGACCAGCTTTTCTTCTTTACAGTGCCTATTGTGGTCTTAGCCTCATGTTTCTTTCTATATATACATTTATGCTTAGCTCATTCTGAAATTTTGTTTTGATTTGATTTTTTACAATGAAGAAAAACAAGTGCTGAAAATGATCAATTTGTACAGCCTGGAAGAATGAAACCACCTTTAACACCTGCAGTGGGTATAATTTAGGGAACTGCTGTTTCAGACTTCTCACCTTGTTGAAACTGTGCCTCACTCCTGAGGTAGACAAATTTTTACAATTCAGGTTCCATTCTCTTATATCCCTTGTTCTCTTTGCTGATCCAACAGTCAGTAGCAGAATGTTCTTAAAGGCTAAAGATATCCACAGGAAATTGAAGGCCCAGTACCAGCTCGCTTCATACATGCCTCTGAATAGCCATCACAATTCTCAACTATTGATATGAACCAGTTTTGTATGTGCAAAATGCTAGAAATAGAATTTTCATGGTCCCAGCATCATTTGCACAATCCATGCCTCCTGCTTAATTTTAGGTGGTCCTGCAAGAGGCACAGACCCAAACAGGTTAATTACAGATCTTTATGTAAATGCTCATATCCAAAAGACCTGTGTGTTTGAATTCTAGCTTGAGAATACATTCAACAACTGTACCTGTTCTCTTTTTTTCTCCTGCTTCATTAATCTTGGGACTTTCTTGGAATATGATTACTAGTAAAACCAATAAAAACTAGAAAACTGTCATACTGATCTACGGTTTTACGGGTATTGTTTTGCATGGCTCAATTATTAATGAATTACAGTTCTTTATCAAGTGGACGCCATTAATAAGGATACTTTGAAGGCCAATTGCAAAACCATTAGTGAGATATGTGTATGAAATTACTTAAACTGACTTCCTCCAGGCAGGGCCTGCTTCTTATTTGTTGTTTGCAGGGTGCCTGCCACAGTGACATTTGATCTTGGAGCACTATCATAAAACTGGCAATGACTAAAACTCCTCAATATGTGATTTTTGTTTAACAAAGTTTCATTCCCTTTCAACAGGTTTCATTGTGCTAATTCCTTTGGAATGCAAAAGAGCCCACAGACAGGTGAAATGTCAGAAATTACAAAGGGATTATCACTTCCATCTCCTCTCTGTAGCCACAGTAGAGGAAGAACAGGGAACCTACATTACTTATTGTGTGGAGGAAAAATCTGCTTTAAGTCATTTAGCAGCTGTTGCCAGTGTATGAAAATGAAGTTGCCTGGAGTTAGAAAGCACATTCTCCACATACTATGAAAGTAGGCAAAAAATATTTTTCACAAAACTCGTCTTACAAAGAAGAGTGAGACATTGTTTTTCAGACAAACCTCTAAATGTTTTCATGAAATTCTACTCACAGTTTTATTTTGTGGGAATAAAACAGCAAGATCAGTTTTGATAAATTTACAGTCTGTATATATAATTAATTTACCAAGAATGTCCTCTAATAATAACAAAAAACAAATTTGTTTAAATTTTATTGTCTAGGTTGACATTTTTGATTCAGTGTATCCCTCTGAGGCTGTTTGTTTAAGAAACATTTCTGTAAAGCACTTCAAATTATTTCAACGGATGATTAAGAGAAGTATATTTTTTCTAAAAACAATGCTATGATTGTTTCACATAGCAGCCCTATACACTCTGGAGAACAGTGTTTGATTGGAGGTAACCTTTAAATCAGACAAATGCCATTTGTTGTCCCTATGAAAAACTGGACCAAATTCAAGTTAAAAACCTCCAGAAAAATAATTATAAATTCACACATACTCAGTAGCAGGCACTTGATAGCATATGGCAGCTAAATATGCCAAGCATTCTTTAGAGCATACTCCATCACTTAGCAGCTACTAGCTGCCAGTCTGCTTGTGCTTGTGCCATCCCTCAAGGACTGAGCTCCTAACCTGTGCTCTCTGCAAGGAGCTGGTCTTGTCCTGCAATTTCTCCTTTCCAGAGACAAGGGCCACTCGGATTGTAAGAGCTCAGCCTTCTCCATGTTTCTCATGAGAAGACTGCATCTGTGCAATTTGTACCATCATGCACATTACAAAGGATCCAACTTCAGGTTTTATGGACTGTCTTAATTCAGACACTTCTAAACCCTCTGTAACTTCAGTTTTGCAAATTTGTTCTGCTAATTTTAATGTCATCTTAATTTTATGGGATTTTCTAAATGTAATCCTAAATTAAAATATACAAGAATTATATCTTGACATACATCAGTGTGCTTTTGTCAAATCTCTGACTTTTCTGAAGAAAAAAAGGGCCCAAACACCAGTATTGCATATCATTATCAAAAAATGCTGAATCCTGAATGAGGAAAGGCTTGTACAGAAAGGCATTATTTTTATTAGACTAACTGCCATATCTGGAAAAAAAAAACAAACTTTACAGTCACATAAGCCCTTCTTCAGATCTGAAATATAAGCAGCAATCCTCAAAGGTCTTCTAACTTCCATAACAAGAGAGTTAAACTTACATTTTGTCCAAATTTGGCCATTATATTTTACTATTTTGCCACGATTTTCTGTAAATAATGTTCTTATTAAGAGCTGACAAGACAAAGAGTCCAGTCAGGATTTTTGGTTTAGCAGGGTTTGATCTGAAATGTTTACTTTTGTTTAAAGCACATACTGTGTAGACAAGTTACAGGTGCTACTTTTCTTTCTTTCTGACAGAGAAATGACTGAGGGGAATATCATGCCATTAGTTCTGCACAGAACTCCCCACTGAAAGGTTTTGAGAGTCTGCATAAAAACTGTTCACAGGAAATGGCCTCCAGTGATTTACTTTCTCAGTGTCACACTGCAAAGCTGTACAACACACTGAGCCAGCAGTGTTCCTTCCATGCTAGAGATCTTGGAATGTTTATTCACCTTTTTGTGTAGCTCACCTTCCTGCCAGGCTTACGACTGTGCAGTCCTGTGACTCTCCATCAGTCCTGTTACCACCAGGTTGCCTAGAAAGAAGAAAAAAAAAAAAGTCACAGCCTTTTGTAAAAACAAAGGCATCTGCTCTCATGGAGGTGTGTCAGAATTTACAGGAAACAAATTTAATAGGACTATTTTTCATAACCAACACTTTAAAATACCCAGTTGCTTAAAGCAGGTATATATCAGAAATTAATGGATACACAACATCATTCTTGATTGAATTATGCCCAACAATATCACATAAATGAACAATTAAATCAATAAAGTTTCCTCACGTTAATTTGAAAAGACCAAGGATGTAGATACTGCTCAAAAATATGAAGGGCCAAGAATATTGCTCTGTGAATTTACCTTGTAAATACAGCTGTAAATTCTAACATCAGCTGAGTTAATTCAGATTTGCAAAACAAGGAAGGATGCAGTATATGGTTCTTATTTAAAGGGTTTCTCAGATTGACTCTGCAGTATTGTAGAGCTCTAAACTGCAAAGTTTAGGGCTTGATCTGCACTTCTTTTGAGCCTCCTAGAACAAAAAGTATTTATTTTGTTTAATTCTTCATGCAAGGCCTAAATTACATTTTTGAAGAATACAAATATCTACATAAGTTTCTGAACATTACTGTCTTACTGACCTCAGCACTTAAACTAAAGTCCGTGGAAATTCAGTGCATCACCTGCTAAAATGTGCACTAGTAGCTGTCAGTATGTAGACAGATTTTACATTTTTATGTGTACTTTGACTCTTAGAAAAAATCAGCTGACAGACCGTATGTCAAGATATGTTAAAATGTTTGTTTTAAAACATCATTGCTTATCTTGCTCACCCACTCATTTTTTCATAATTGATCACTATGGCATAAGTCAGGCAGGATTTTCTGCATAGACTGTTAAACTTGCCAGTTCTACAGGTTTATTTAGAAATAGGTTTTCTGCTCTTGCTGCTTGGCTTAGCAGACACTGGTTGCAGTTTTGTACTGCAGTGCGGGGGGATGTCAAGAAGATGGAAGGATTGCCAGTAGAGACTATGGCAATTGTTCCCTGTAAAACCAGCTTCCTCAAATGGGCATTCCCATTGAGGACTATCCCCAGTTCAGTTATCGGTTTGTCAGATCAACTTGACATTATCTTCTGTTTGGAAAACTAACTGGCCTAGTTCTGAATTCAAGGAACAGGATTAGCTGCTATAGAAAATACGATGGAGAGGACTGAAGAAAACAGATAACAATGCAAAGCAGATCAATATGATAAGATATGAAGGTTTCCTAAGTACACGGCATTGAATATTGTAAACTGCTGAATACAAAGGAAACAAAATGCATAGAAAGTTCATAAGATTATCACAAGCCAAAATGAAAGCCTTTCATAACTTTACATCACTCACTGGCATAACTAGTAGATACACGAGAGAAGCACTAATGACCAGAGAAAACTCTGAGAGGAACCTTAGTGTTCCCCACCTGTCATTTTCTTCATCATCTGCCACTGGATTTATATTAAGTGCTTTCAGGTGTTTCACATTTGTAATTTTCAAACACAAGAAGAGTAACAAAACTTTGAATTACTGAATCACACAAACAGAGGTAACTTAGATTTTTATAGAATCTTTAAAGAATTTCATACCAACCAACACCACTCAGCTGTATCATAAATATTCAAAAAGTTAATGGTGTGTTTTAGTTTTAGAATAATAGCTGCCTGGTGGTTTGGGGGGGGGGGTTGTTTTTGTTTTTTTTGTCTGAGTAATGTAAGAGGAGGTGTAAAAGAGCTTCACTGCTGGCTGTAGTTGGTTTTTACTGTTTCTAATACTGGGTCACAGAAGATACAAAGGTTTTATAGCCCCACTATAAAACAGCTCTTTATCTTTTCTCCACTAATTCTGTGGTGTCACATTTAACAAAACTAGGAAACTGGAGATAATATGGATGTTTGCAGATTAGATGTTAGGTAATAAATAACACTAATTTCACATACCTACAAATGTAAAGGAACCTTATCACTGTTTAAGTTTCTCACTCTTTGTAATGCCTGCCAACATTTTAACCCAGGCAAATTAGGGTATTGTTTTTGCTGTTTTTTCACAGGGATAAAATACACAGTCATAATATCCTTTTATCAGATTTCATGGTATAAAAGGGGCTTTGGTGCATAATTCACACTATGTGTTGCTGAGATAGTTTCAGAGTTCCTGTTTTGGAAGATGTATTTATCTTACTTTTTAGTCTTTTTGTTTCTTTTTCACAGTGGTCTGAGTACCACTTGCCCTAGAAGATGCAGCTGTGATTCTGCGCAGTCAGTGCAATGCTACAGAACCACAGAGATCCCCAAAGAGATTCCTTCCACTACCAGGCGACTCTACATCAGCCACAGCAAAATTAAACAACTCCAGGTAGGAAAAATCCATTATAAATACTTTCTATAGTGCACTGTAACTAAAAGCCATGTTTCCCAGATGGTGGTGGCTTTCAAGTGAAGGGAGAATCTTATTGCAGGTTCTAAAAATGATTACATGGTGCCAAATCTGTTTTTCTTTTTACTTGCTTTTTAAATATATGTAAACATATTCCTATAGTGTTTTAATTATCCTGTGGTCTCTAAACACCAGTTTGCATTGCCTTGATGATTTCTTTTATATGCAACTCAAAAAGTAGCTACTAAAATCATTATGATCTTGAATATATGTTCTATAATTTGCAGTAACAAGCCAAATCTTGACTTGTTTTTAAATGCTTAAATGACCATTCACTTTAGAATTTTATTTTTTTGACTTGTTCAAAAGCTGTTCCTTCTCTTAAAACAGTGTAATCTTTTTACATACTAAATAGAGAAGGTTTATGTAGCTAGAGTGGTTTCCCTAATGAATAAAATTTAAGTTCTTTTTCCCCTGTGAGTTGCAAGTTTCAGGTACACCTGCTATTAAGAATCACAGTGGGAGTTAGTAATCAGGGCTTGATCCTGCATTTTTAGAGTCCAAGACAGTGTATAATATTTTATAAAAGCAACGATAGGCCAATCTAATAACCCATATAAACAATAGCAGCTTTTAACTGAAGCTGACAACTACTTGTGTTGTTAAAAGAGTTTTTTACTGGGTTTCTTGAGGTATCACTGGTTCACGTTATTAAGTCATTATCAGTTTATGCTCATTTTGTCCTGCACTGGAGCAGTGCTTCTCTATTTCACACCCTAAAACATATTAATTTAATAAATTTACCTGACATAAATAGACACAAGGGAAGTATAACCATTTGCATTATATATACTTGCTGTGTACGAATTTTCTACGAATAATAAGAAATGTCCAATTTGAAAGAGATATATTTTCTCTTAAATATACCTGTCCTCATACAAAGAATAGATTTTTAACTGCTCTGAAATACATCTTTAATTTTGCTCTAAGGATTGAATAAAATGGGCTAAAAGGCAATTTAGAGCTACATCTGGGATACCTGCTGCCCACTGACAAATAGTTCCTATTTTGAGTAATTTTGGAATTTAACTGTGTAAAAGAGTTTATTTCTCTTCTAGCCAATACTAATAGCTCTGATTTTCTTGTTGTAGCTCCCATACCTCCCAGAATCAAAGTCCATCAGTGTAATTTAGCTATATTGATTTATCTAGTTAAATGAAAGCTCTGTCTATAGAAGGAATTCTTTATCAGGAAATATATCTTCTGTGCAAAAGAAAATACCTTCATTTCAAAATAAGAAGGATGAGCCATTTTTTCTTTCTTAGGCTAGTTGCCCATACCTGTCAGCTATTCCTCAGTTACTAGTAAAGTGGCCTTAGATTCTGACTTGGAGAAAAGATAGGTATCTGTTATAAAGCATTTAAATACTTGTTCTAGGTGAATAGAGTAATGAAATTAATGATTTATGATTGTTCAGAACAAATGGTGCATGAAACCCTCTTAAGAGAGAGTTTGTCACTTTTCACATTAACTCAGCTGACCAATCACAATGCCTCACATCTACTATGGCTTTGCACTGAAAGGAAATACGTCCTCCTTGTGCCGTCTGGCTGCAGTTATCTAGATTCTTTACTTAGGATTAAACTGGGCTTGTGAATATATTTTTCATTTTTATTTCCATGTGACAAATTGTGCTCTTGAGGATCAAAAAAACATAAGCATATGCTTAATTTTACACAGCTGAAGAATTCCATTGGCACATGTAATACTGCTTGCAGGAACAGGCTTTGATTTCTGCTTGTAAAGTGCCTGTCTGGCAGCTCTAAAGAAACTCTGTTTTTGTTTTTGTTTTTTTAATAATTCCTTCATTTCCCTTATCTGAGAGAAAACAAAATATTTCCAAAAAGAAGTTGAATGTAAGTCTAGGCTTTCCATAGCTGACCTCCAAAGGACTTTTTTTAATATGAGCATTCTCATATAATATGGCTTGGCAATTTGCAGCCTCAGGAAAATAGGTATCTGATTCAAAATGAGCATCAATACGGAGTACTTCATGGAATTTACCTTGAATTGGTCAATACTAAATGGTAAAGAAATTAAAAAGAAAAGAATATACGTTTATACGCTAAATTCTGGCTCCTCCTGGATTTAAAGAGCAACTATAATCTGTTCATGTTTCATTTATTTCTAAGTATACTAATGCATATACTTTCTGCTAAAAGAAAGTTGTTTCTCTGGCAAGACTGCTTTGAGAAACTCTTGTTATAACAGATTCCAGTTCATAAAAATTCCAAAAGCAAAAAAATCCCTAAAAGAAAGAAAAGTTTAAAATGACACAATTATGAAAATGTTGCTATTAAAATAAAAGTCTCTTAAATCCATTTTCAGGAGATCTACTTCTTAAAATATAAAACTATTTTAGTACCACTTTACAGTTTAGGTAGAGATTAAAACATCACTTCATAGCAAAAAGAGAGCTGATATGCTTTCAAATGTGTCTTGATTCAGATTAGTGCAACTGTGTGGTTTGCAAGAGTATGGATGAATGTTTAAGTCTTAGAACAGCATGAGTCTGGCAAAGCATACCAAATATGTGGAAAATAGAAATTATAATAATCCACATTAAGAAGCCTAACATCCTTCATCACAGAATGAATGTACACTGACCAGAAGTAAAAAGAATTGATTCACATAGCTCTCTATCACCTCCTAAGATGAAAATTAAGCCTCTTAGAGTCATACAGCAATCAATTGAGCAAAAGGAGGAAATATTTCATTTGAACTTATAGGAGAAAGCATGTGTCAAACCTATTTCAACTGTTATTTCAAAAACTGTTTCAGTTTCCTTAACACTGCTGTATCATTTACATATGACATTTCTTTCTGCTCTTGAGCACTGCAGTTCATTTCTATGGGAATGCTCATGATTAAAGCTTTGCAAGATTAGCCTCCTAATTATGACCCGAACTGGACATATCATTCTGTAAAGACTACATAGTAAAAAAATAAAATAAAAAAAAAAATTATGCAATGATAGAAAAATGGAAAATGGCTGGCTTTGTTATTTACTTTTGAGAATGCAGGGTGTTTCACAAATTTCCTCATTGAATTGAAGTACAATTGATGGCAAAACCTGTATCAATAGAGGCTCCATACCTGTTCTTCCTCACTGACTCTGCATCAAATCTAAAAATGCTCAGAAATGACTTTATGAGACAGAATGAATATAATCAGAAGCTAGTGACAACTGAGGATGCCAAAGCAAAGTGAAATCTGACTCCTCTTTCACAGCTGTGTGGGTTCTAATTTTAACAGAAGTTAAAATGTGGGTTTGTAGATATGATAAAGAGATACAACTCAAAAACATGCAGGAATTAGACAAATGAAGCAGGAAGGAATCTTTTTACAGTCACCTATATGAGCTGATTTAAGACACACAAGTATGATAATCAAATCTGTTCACACAGCCAAATCAGGATCACAGAACAAAATTACAACACAGTATTGGAGCTGCAAAAGGATTTGTACTGCCCTTCCTTAAGACTCCTGACTCGGATACGGGGTTACGCTGCTGAAGGTACTTTATAGCTTCTCTCAGTGAGAGTAAAATGTGCCTGTAGCTAATGAGCCCTTGGGGAAGTAGCATGCAGACTAGTGTTAGTTTAACATTTCTTCCTGATGTAGTACCCCTGAGAACTGTAGTGAGATTTTTACTGGACATGTGGAGGGAATATAGAAGAGGGTACTCCTTCCTGCCTCCCCCATGCAGAACACTTGCTCACCTTGCTCTGAGCTTTCTGTGATTTCCTTATAAATGAATTTTTGAAAAGCAAGCACCTAGGTCAAAGGGTAGCGTCTCTGATGATTTCAAAGAACTATTGTTTAAATAATGGGTGTGCTCTGAGAATTCCTGGATTTACCCTCATTCCATACTTTCTTATATCTCCACTAAGAGGAAACTGCCAGAATCATTTAAGCTTGCTTGTTAACTGGAGACACAAGATGGCAAGCTTTGTAAGCAAGCGGTTTCCAACAGAGCAGAAAAATAATGAAACAATTAGTATGTCTCTATATATTATAGTCACAGTCCACATGTGAGTTTCATTTACCACTGCAAAGCATCTGTTTATTACTAAGTTACAAAAACTCAGTAGCTATAAAAGCAACCTCTTCCATACAGAAGATTTTCAGACCAAACTGATCTGACACTTTTGGTTTGGTCATCTCAGTATTAGAGGTTTTTACTTTGAAGAAAAGGAGAGAGAGTGGAGGAGGAGAAGAAATACAAGTGTCAGATTTTAGTTCCCTGCCAAAACTTCATGGTAGGGAGAAGTGATGGTATCCATGTGTGCTTCCTCTGGGGAACACATACTGTAGTGACAGTAATGCTCATACATAGAAATGGCTGCATTATGAATTCAAACCTGCACCAGCAAGCTTTGCTGAGAGCAGTGAGCACGTAACAACCACCTACTCTTTGCAAGGACTCCTGCCATTGGTGATACTAGCTATCCATGTCACACAAGCTAGGCACCAGGCAGAAATAAAAGGAACATTCCCTCTTCAAGCCTGTGTGTTTGCTCAAAACCAGGTACAATATGGGCTTAAACAACAAAATTCTAAAAATGTAAGTAAATACTTGCAAACTGAAGATACCTACAGTAACACCTCTCTAGTTATTACTCAGTTCCTCTTAGTTTCTCATTCTGTAAGAATAAACACTAGCAACGGTCAGAGCATCAAGAAGTAACCAGTGAGGAGATTCATGAACTAGACAGTGTATTATCACATGAATTATGTTTTTCTCTTTAAGATTACTGACTTCAGAAGAATGTCCGCCCTTGAAGAGCTGGTTTTGTCGTGCAGCAGAACAGAATCAATAGAAAACAATACTTTCAAAGCTCTGAGCACCCTGAAGTCCCTGGAACTCTACAAAAATCACCTGAAGCATATACCCATGTTCCTCCCATCTGGCCTTGAAATTTTAAAACTTGGTGATAACTCCATCAACACTCTGCATGCCTCTGATTTTGAAGGTTTGAGGAAACTAAGAGTGCTTGATATTCAGAATAACTTGATTGTGACTCTGCCTCTGAGTGCATTTTCTTCCCTTTGCAATTTACAAAGTCTGATTCTGGATGGCAACAAGCTGGAATCTGTGTCTGCACCACCTAAACTTCCTAGGCTGAAGTATCTGAGCATGGCTGACAATAGACTCAACTCTTTCCCCACTAGCTTCTTTGCACCTTTCCAAAATCTACAGTTTCTCAGCTTAAGTGGCAACTTTTTGACAAAAGTGCCTCTTGACCTGCCAAAGTCCTTGCTGTCACTAAAATTAGAGAAAAACCGACTCAAAACAATAAGACTTCGAGACATGAAACACCTTGAAAACCTGTCTGAGTTCTTCCTTTCAGAAAATCAACTTTCATCAATAGATGGTGCCCAGCTTCTTCCTAACTTAACAACATTGGAGCTCTCTAAGAACCAGCTCCACACTATGCCACTCAGGCTCCCAGGCAGACTGCAGAAACTTGACTGCAGCAATAACCTGATTCAAAGGGTGACAGCACAGGACTTCCAAGGATTACAAGACCTCAAACACTTGTTTCTTGACAACAATGCTGTTCGCATGTTTGAGGCAGGAGCTCTTCAGCAGTGTGCGCAGCTTTCTAACCTGGCACTGGAACAGAATCTCCTGATCTCTATTCCATTGAGGCAAGTGAATCTGAGCATAGCTGGTTGACAGGTGTCAGCTCCCCCTTCCTTAGATTACAAGAGTGAGGGCTAAACTGAAATAAATTTGCATTCAGACCTACTCACAATAGAAGTCTATCCATACCATAAGCCCTCTACCATAAGTGGCATTAATTAGTACCCTTGCTGGCAGCCTCAGCGTAGAACTAGAGCTGTTTCTATTACATTTCTGGCATCCAGTGAATCTGCTCATTTCACAGCTCTGGCTGCCAGTGAGACTACTTTATTTAATTAGCACATGAATAAGAGGAACAGGATAGAAGATTATAAAAGAATGATTATAGACAAGTTATATTGCTGCTTAGTTTTATCTTCCTCTGTAACGCAAAATTAATGGAGCATTATATAAAAGTGAAAGACAGCAAGTTTAAAGCTGATGTTTTTACCAACCCACACTGAGCTTATCATTGTTAAAATATTAAGATTTCAGGAGCTGAGTTTGGTCAAAAAACATATGCTGCTTAGGTGGATATTAGCATTCCCAACTTCATTAAATTCACACACAACAAAGTATTTGGAAGGCTTAAACTCTCCTGCTTCAGAGTAAGCAAAACTCCAGTCAAAGGAGCACAGAAGAAACATCACTTGGGCACACAGTGTTCCTTAATGCCCTACCTACAAGTTCTCTCACATTTATCTGAGTGCTGATCTTGGCCATCATCAGAGATGGGATGCTAGACTAAACGGAGGCTGGTCTGATGTAAAGTGGCAATTTTTTTTTATTTCAAAAAGCTGTGCAGTAAGATGGCATAAAAATAGCCATGTAATACCATTAACATCAGCTTCTTTAACACAACTGCACTATTAAATTTTACTTTTATGGCTTCTGGACAGGTTTAACTGGCCCAAATAAATAATGTAGTAAAATTTCAATTCGTTTAGCATCAGGTCCTTTACCATTTGAATCTATTTGGTAGAAGCTTTATAATCAGCAAGTGATTTAGTGGTATATAAATATTTGATTTCAGTCTAGCTTGACAGGAATGTTTAATGCTTTCTAGTTAAGTTAGTATTGTCTAATCCATCTTATTTTACAACCTTCATAGTCAAGAGAATTAACAGGAAGAAAGAGTTCTCTATCAGCCTTTTAACAGTATAGTTTTTAAGGATATATTGGAGATTTTTACTTTGAACTCTACGATGAATACAAATTTCAAGTGGAGATTAAACATAAGAAGGAGGGAAACAACAAGAAGTAAAAATGTATGTACTTAATTAAATTGTCTGTTGATCCCAGGTAGTTGCATGGATACACAGAAATAAAAGTGTAACTTCTGACAGTTAACTGGTGACTGGTAGCTCTCAGATTCAAAGGTTACAAATATAGTTAATATGTCACAGTTAACAGGTCTTAGCAGTTGTTCAGTGGGGATGAGGAGAAGAGAGGTTCTTTTGTTTTTTCTGAAAAGAAAATAACAAAATGAAATTGCCCCCAGCAGAATTTATATACATTACAAGTTCAAGTACTTTCAGGACTCACACAGAAGAGCTCCTACTCCATAAAATCTTGCTGGGAGGGGTCAGAATGCAGGAATCAGCCTGATGATTCTCCCTGGAGCAGCAGCAGCAGCAGTACGGCTGTCACGATCAGCTCCTGAACATGTATGGCTTCTATGCTAGCAGCAACATCACTCCTCACATATTCAAATATAGTTATTCTCTCAAGATATTCTTAATTTAAAGTCAAACAATACAGCCACAAGCTTAACATACTATCCATGGTACAGTAATACTATTCACAGGTTTAAGGGTTTGCTGGTCAGGCTTTAGATTGCAATCTGGTTGGATAAATATCTCAGGTGATATCCCACTACCTTTGACATCTGTGGGACTGGGATTTTACCCTAGAGTACCCTTACATTATAGTGTTATATTGGACAACTGTCATCATTGTCTGTAATTTGGTTTCAAAACACATTCATTTTAAGACTAAATTCTGTGAAATGACTTACCATTACAACACATGAAATTCTGATCTCACACAGGAAATATAGTAGAATACAGAGCTGCCTTACTCTTGAAATATTTCCACTGAAGTTGTGAGATTTGCACAAATATGGCAACAACCTTTTAGCCTAAGAGGTCAAACTCGGCCCCACAGAAACAATAATTTCAGCCAGTGAGGATCACACTGTACTCTATCAGTCATTTTCAAAGATAAATCACTACGTTGAGATAAACTACCACTATCAACACTTGCCAGTTGTGGGACATTGCTGTTCCATTTGAAATAGTTCTTGGTATTGTTATTATTTTTATTATATATATATATATATAAAATATTTTATAAATATATAATTATCATTTTTAATTTCACTGACAGTTATAGTGAATAAATTTCCTTAAAATCTCCAGTCGTGATTCTTAATCTCATCACCTTGCATAGTACAATATTAAAATGACTTTGGGGTTAATGTCAAATTAACTTAATTAAAAATAGTCCACACCAATTAACTGGCTTTCTATTAAACAGTTTTCACTAACTAGAGCTGGAGAAAAATAGAAGATCGTAAATGAGCAAGACTTTCGAAACAAAACAGTTTTATCACACAAATTTATAAGATATATGAGAGTAAGAAGGAAATTGGCAAGTCTAGTATGACATCCAGAGATCATTGGCTTTTTTTTCTTTTAAATGTGAACAGTTCTAATTCTCTAAAGTACTATTAAAAAAGACCATCAAAAAGCATTTCTATTTTTCCCTGTTGCTCAAAACACAACATATCATCAGATGGGCTACTTCTGAGATGATTAATTAACTTTTGAATCTGATGGGAGTAGGAGAATAAAATGGAAGAAAAATTCTAGTTCTTTCATCTATGAACTAAATCACATTTTTTTAAAACAAATCATATATAGAAGTACTTGGGGTAGCAGAGTTGTCGTGCTTCTCTAGATATTTCATTTTTCATGCTGCTACAAATTCATCTTTCACACTGGTCATAGGCTTGCTTATGGCATTAAAGAGTACAAAATCCAATTTTAAGCTTACTTGACACACACTTGAACACATAACTTTCTTCTTAGTACAGTAGGACTAAGATTGCTGTTGCACAAACACAGACAGTACAGGTCAGAACTGCAATAATTTAGGAAAACAGTTTAAGTATGCGTAGATAGTGTTCTGATAACTTCAAAAAAATGGACACAAATATTTCAGGACCACATCTTTTTTGCAGAAGAATGCGTTACTGCTTTCATTTACCACTGTTGAATATCAAAGACTTTACTTTTGTTAGTAATAGTTTTATTTAAGTCAGCTGTGGCTGGGCAAATATGCACCATCAAATACCACCTACACAAACAGAATTAATGTGATGAATATAACACATACGTGTTGTTTTATTTTTATTCAGACTTCCAGATACCCTTGCTAGATTGGATCTAAAGGGAAATGGCATAGAAGATGTTGGAGAACAAGAGCTGAAGGACTTGAAACAGCTTCAGGTTTTAAATTTACGGAACAACAAGATATCTGCCTTGGATCGCAAAGTCTTAGAGTATTTACCTCGCCTCCGGCATCTGTATTTAGATGGAAACCCTTGGAATTGCACTTGTGACCTTCTCAGAACCAGAAGAGCACTCATGGCCAAAGGAACAGATGTCAGAGGAGGGCAGTGTGCAGCACCAGCTGAAAGTCGAGGAGAAAGCTGGATGTCTTCCAACAAGATTCTGCAGCAGTGTCAAGACAATCTGTCTTCCATGGAAAAAGGCAAAGAAGACAGAAAGAAAATGAAACCCCATGACCCCTACAGCATCGGAGTAAGCGCAGATGACGATTACTATGATTATGAACTAGATTAATCCCTTCGTTAATCTACGGTGAACCTTTAAGATGTCTAGAGCTGCCCACCACCCTGTTTCTCTACTGACAGCCACCATTAACTTTTCCTCCTTAATTTGTACTATAAGAGTTGATAGCTGGGGACAAAAGGGCTAGGATAAGGATTCCATTGAAAATTGTAAAAAAAACCCACCTGTTTTTCTATGCCATCAGTATTAGGTAGTTTGAGGGAGGTAACAATACAACTACTATCTCCTAGAAAAAAATCTGTAACTCTGTATGGACCTTTTTATAGTAGACCATTCTTATAGTTGCATAAAAAAAACATAAATAAAATCCTGTAATACTGCCATTACTAGGAGTCTGGCATTCAACCCATTTAGAGTCATAGTTCTGCAACTGAAAATGGAGAGCTACACTGATGTGGATAATTTCTCAGGATTGTTCACAGGCTTGCCTTTGAGAAATGATTTTCAGTTTTCCAGAAATATTTGCCTCTCATTTATTTTAAACTATTTAAATGACATTAGACTAAATTAGCTGAGTTCCAGGTAAAACAAGGAGGGTGTATCTTTCTCATGACAAATATAACAAACAGAAGAACAGTCAGTATCCTGGTTAATAAGATTTATTACTAGTTCCAAAGTTAAGTAATGTTGATGAACCAAAATACTGTGGTCAGTTTGACCTGACTCTATTATTGTAAACAGGGGAAGGGAGCTTCTCAGGAAATAGGATCTACCTCTGCAAAATATTCATGTAAGATCAAAAGAAACAAAGTTATTGGAAGAATTTGGATTTTGGTAGATGAATAGCTAATTGACTATAATATAACTTAAGTTGCTGCATATATATATTTGGGTGATGTGTATTTCATGTGAGAGCACACGCTGCAAGTGCCCCCTTTCACTGGCAGGAGCCTTCCAGACTTCTGCACACAAAAGGACTTCATGATATACGCATCAACTCTGATATATGTACAAATTTTATTGAGCAGTTCCCAAAGTGCTTGAAAATTAAAAAAGGAATACCAAAACCACTAAAAACAGTGAATTACATTCAGTAATCTAAGGGATTTCCTGGCAGTTCATAAATCTCCACTGATAACTGAGCAGCAATAACACCAGCAAATTACTTTTCAAAGCAAACAGTTTCTATTATTCTTTATCTCCTGTTGGCATTTAGTAACTGAATAATCACTCACATTCATAGTGCCTGTTTTGTCAGGTGTCCGAGTGCAGCTATTTGGTTATGTCCCCTATGCAAATGCTATTGACACTTGGGTTCTTAAGCACCCAATACATTAAGCTATACAAGTTTAAAAGAATGACATTTGTTAATTTTTTTTAAAACTTTTTAACATGTCATCAGCTCAATAAAATTTTGGTGGCTAAAGATTTACACAGTTATGGAACAGGACAACCTTCCTAGCAGTTTGAATGTGTTATTTTTACCAGCTAATATTGCTCTGTGTTAAAAGCCTGAAACATGCTTATTTTCTGAGCAAGAAAAATATTTTAGTGCTACAATATTTTTAATTCATTTTATATTGATTCTTTTAATAGGGTACTGTAAATATCTTCCTGTGCCATTTCAGTCCCCCTGTCTGTTTGATGGCACAGGACTAGCTTGATGGTTCTTGCTCTATCTTTTGTCTGCAATGTATTTTGTATTTCTAGATCTATGAATCTTTACAAGCAGAGGTAGCAAGAACCCAGAAAACACAAACTTCGTGTAACAGATGTAATTCACATAATGGAGGTCTTGTGCTAGAATACTGAATTTGCTCGCTCCTGTAGAGCAGAATGATGACTGTTTGTTGACTCGGGGCAAAAAGTACTCCTCTGCTGAAATGACAGACCTACTGACAGAAAATACTGAGGTCTCAGGCATCACACCAACATGCTCAGTAATTTTCTAGAAGCTATGCTGTCCCCGTTTTCCATACTAGCACACTTGCAGGAGTGCTATAGGATTCCTTAGAAAATATTTCAAGCATGCTTTGAGGATTAAACATATCGTTAATAAAGACTCCTATTAGACCCTATTGCTTACAGTGTTTTCAAATTTCCTGCCATTTAAAATGTCAAAGCAAATAAGGCATTACTAATATTAAGAAAATAAAGGAACAGAAGAGTATCTTAATTAGACCCCCTGAAATAGTTGGAAAATTGGACAGCCTTTGTCATCTGGTCTGACAAAGATTAGCAAACTCCAGCCTAAAGATAAATTAGGCTTTTTTAAAACGCTATCTTCACTTTATCAGCGTTTCCATGACTCATCTTCATAAGACTCTCCTCCCTCCTTACGGCCACCGTTTCAGCTCGGTGCTGACACAGGCACTGCAGGACCTGCAGGGGAACACGGGAGGCATCACTAAAACCATAGGAGCCCCCTATTTAAAGAGGAGGATTTTTATCCTTTAGAGTTCAGCACTTTCTCCGTTGTGCCCTCGACGCGGAGCCCGAAGGGGAGTGAGGATGGCAGCACGCAACCGAGAGGCACGGCACCGCGCAGCCCTGAAGAGAGGAGCTAAATCTGGAAATCTGCCCCCCAGCCAGCCGAGGCTCAGGAGGGGAAACCCGGCTGCCCTGCAGCCTGACGCAGCCGGCACCGCTTTCGGCAAAGAGGAAAATCCCTCCCCTCCTCCCCCCAATGCCGCGGCTGACTCGCGTGGCCGCCGCGGCCGGACGGGCCTCCCCGCGCCTGCCCTCGCGTGCGCGCTCCGGCCGGGCCGCCGCCGGGAGGCAACGGCTGCCCCAACGGAAGCGGCGCGAGACCGAGGGGGGCGCGGGCGGGCCCAGCCGTCTCCTAGCTACGGGCGGGGGCTCCCCGACAACAGCCGCTTCGCGCGGGCGCCCCGCCCACCGCGGGGGAGGAGCCAGGGACCGGGCGCGCCCGCACCTCGGGCTGCAGCGGCACCTCCCCTTCCCTTAGGGCCACGTCATTCGCTCTCCGTGGGCGGAAGTGACGGCGAGGCTGGCCTGCCGGCCAATGGGCGCCGGGCGTGTGGCGGGGTGAGAGGTGAAAGAGCAGGCGGCGGGGAGGAAGATGGCTGCGCTGGCAGCGCCTGCGAGGCGGGCGGTGCGGACTCAGTGAGGGGCTGTGGGGCGGCGGCAGCGGTGGTGATGGCGGCGGCGAGGCGCGCGGCGCGCTGTGGCTGAGCCCGAGCCCGAGCCCCATTCCCCACTCGGGGGTCCCTTCGCTGCCCCCGCGCGCTCCGTCCGTTGGCGGCGGCGCCACCCGGCGCTGCCCCCCCCCCCCCATGAGCGGGGCGCTGGGCCTGGTGTGGCGCCTGCTGCACGCCCTGCTCTGCCTGCAGCGCGCACTGCTCGCCTGGCTCCGTGGCCGGCCGGCCGGCGGCCCCCGCTCCTGGCTGTGGCGCCGCGCCGCCTCGGCCGCTGCCTCCTGCGCTCTCCTGGCGCCCGCGGCGGGGACTTTCGCCTTCCGCAAGGCCGGCGCGGCGCGGCGGCGGCCCGGGGGCGCGGCGGCGGCCCGCCAGCGGTGGCGCTTGGACGGGCGGGCCCTGCAGAAGCTGCCGGTGCACATGGGACTGGTAGTGACGGAGGAGGAGCCGAGCTACGCGGACATGGCTAGTCTGGTGGTGTGGTGCATGGCAGTGGGGATCTCCTATGTCAGTGTCTACGACCATAACGGTGAGCGGTGGGGGTGGGGAGCGCTGGTGATACCGCGGAGGCGCCTTGAGCGCCGGCCCGGGCGGCGGGTGGGCCGCCTTCGGGCAGACGGACGCGGCGCGGCCGCGTTGCGGCACCGGCGTTGAGCTGAGGGGCCTCTTTCTCCCTGGGTCTTACCCAGCCGGGTGCTGACCTCCACTGTGGCTGCTCCCTTCCCCCTCCCGGAGCTGACTGGCCTCTGCGGAGCTTGCAGCCGCGCCCAGGCTGTCTGGGGTCAGCTTGGGGGACTTCGTGAGTGCCGTCCTGCACTAGGGGCAGGATGACCCGACCCTGCCTGCTTGCTGCAGGGGCAGAGCAATGGGGCCTTTCTGAAGCCTCATACCTAGCTCAGAGCTGACAGGAACTGCCAGTACCTTTGGGAGCTTTGGCTGTGTGGTACAAGCTGTTAGTAGGGAAGAGCTTTGGGCTATTTGCCCTTTCAAGCTTGGTGTATAGCTGTCTGAATTTCTGGAAGTGGTGGATGTGACTAGCCACATGTTCTCGTGTTGCTCTTCCTCTTGCAAAGGAACAGAATGGAAAGGTAACTAAATGTAAGCATCTTTGTCTCATGTGCTATTTATATGGTAAAAAGATGAGAAAACTGCCTACCTTTGGTGTAAGGTGTGGTGAGACTTGATGCTGAAGTTAACTCTGTGGTCCTGAGCCAGCAGTTATGAGAGTTTGGGTATTTTAGATGTTTGCTACATAGTTTCATTCATTGTTGGATCTTAGGTGTAGGGCTGTTGAACTGTTGCTCTTACAGATGTCTGAGTCCCACATTACTGAGTTTCTTAAAGATGAAACTTTTGATGCAGTTCTGTGGTGTGACTATGAAACAAACCAGACTTCCTCATAGTCTTCTTTCCTACAGAGGAGATGAAATCAGCCATATTCAAAATTTCCTTAGATGTGGCTTCCTGTCTGGCTGCTGAGAGATGATCTCTTACTGAGGCTAGAAAAGCTATCAGTGCAGAAGGACTAATAATAAGTAGAATTCATTTCATCCTATGTCTTTGTTCCTCCCAAAGGAAAGTTTCCGTGCAAAGCTATTAGTGATGCTGCTGTCAATAATGAGACTGTAAGAGGCCAGTGCTTAATTGTGACTTTGTGCCACTTCTGATAGTTGTCTACAGATGTCATGCAAATTAAATCAACTTTGTAGATTTATGCCAGCTTAAAAATACAGTCTGTAAATAATGGTCTTCTGGTGATCCTTCAGGAAAAAAAAATCAACAGTGCATCCCATCTAAGTAGGTGGAATCTATTGTGGTCAAATGTGTAAAGCATCTGAGGTATGGAGACCTTCCCTAAGTGCAGGCACTTAGTGTGGGGGGAGTTCTTTTTCCCCTTTGCTGCTGCCTTTAATAATTCTTGCTTCATGGATGGTCCTGCACATGTAGCACAAGAGTCAGGTGGCTAGTTTTCATTAAATACTCTTAAGACTTGTATAAGAAGTTGAACTGGTAAGTGACTTTGGTTAAGCCTAAACTGACCATCTGTGTAGGGCTTCTGCAAAACTTGGTTATGTTGTGTATCGGGGGAGAATACTCACTTCCTCATTTGAAAGTCAAGGAATGGTTGAAACAAATATTTGCATAACATTTCAAGGACATAAACATGTAAATGGCTTATCAGAAAGTTTTCTATGTTTTTATTCTCAACTTGGAGAGCATTCAACCAGGCTAAATGCTGCGGAGCAAACACTCAAGAGTGGGCGTTTCCCCTCATGGTCTGAAGAGAGGCGTTTTATTGTACAGGCTTATCTGAAGTTCCTCAGAAGTGTAATCTGCAATATTGCCTAATATGTTGGGGTGTGTATATGTATAAGGAAAGGAAAAAACATGCTTAGAGTCTTAGATCCCTGCGTTGTGTGGCACAGATGTGTACATGAACTGAATTGTGGAGCAGATCCAGCAGAGAATAGTGTTTCTTGGCAGACTTGGTTTTCAGACTGCTCACTGCACAACCATTCAACAATGAGGAAGGAGAGGGTACCAGCAAATGCTTAAGCAGCACCTGCCACCGAGATCCTTTGTCTCAAAGGCAAGAATAAGGTGGGCTTTTATACTGACAGTCTTCACTGAGGAGAAAGCTAATTCTGCTTTTTCAAGGACATGGGCTGAACTCCACAGGTCAGATCTAAGATTGACTGTTGCAACATTGTGAATGTGATGACAAAAAACAAGGTTGTGAAGAGCAGCATAGTCCAAATAATCTTGCAAAATATCCTCTCTCTGTCTGCAGTTCAAAAAAAAAAAAATCCTGAATGGAGACTCCATTAGCTGCTGTTATTGTATATTAAAGTGAATGTTTGAGCTGTGTATTAAGAGCTTTTGAAATCTGGAAAAGGACCATGATCTCATGACTTTGGTATCATGAAATAATGCCTCTTAATACCTAATTCTTCCGTTAGTCCTTTGGTGTAAAAATATGCTGGTTTAATTTACCAGCTTTGATTCCAGCTTGTTGCTACATAATTGCAATAGCAAACAGTTGAAGGCAAGTTTTAATGCAAAACTGCTAAATGATTTTAAGTCAGTGGCTTTAGCCAAACTTTCAGAATTGATGAGAATAGCTTGCTGTTATGCGTGCATTCTTTACTGGTGTTCAACAGACTTTTTTGGATACCAGGCATAGCTGGTCTTCGCACAGCATCTTGTCACATCTGAGCCTATTAAACTGGTTTCAAAGCAAGTGTGAGCTCTGAGCAAATAGAGCCATTAATCTGGCTTGAGGATATGCATACTTCTGATAGTAGCAGATATGTTGTCCTTCTCTCAGTGCTAAACTCCTTATGTTATCTGGATTTGAGTGTACAGCACTTTGGTGTCCTACTTAAGGCACAAGTCTGTCCTATAGTACATTGCTAATTTGTTGTCACCAAATCTGATTCTGAGTGATAGTGATGTCTGGGACACTGAGCAATAATACTTTCATTGGTTTCAGTATGCCCATATTAAACTGTATCCTGAGATTAGTCAATGTGAACAAGTCAGGTACAACTTTATCGATAGCAGAGAGTGAGCCTTAATTACACTGTGCATTTGTCTTCAAGTGAGCACTTAACACTTTGTGAAACTACTACTTTTGGTCTACTGAGCTGCTTCAGTGAGGTTCTATGTAGGTATGATTGTACCAACTACTGATCAAAAATGTTGCGTTACCACTGATATGGGGTGTGGTGAAAAAGGAAATGCAGTGACCTGCACTCTGATTCTGTTATATGTTCTTGAGTATATTTTAATTAGTTTCCTCTTCCTTCATTGCATTCTTGTAGTAGTGAGATCCTTCTCATTAAAAGAGGAAACAACGAGGGGAAGCATGACACTCTTCAAAGAAGAAATAGCAGACAAGCAATTTATTTGCTTACAGTAGTAAACTTCTAGGATATTTTTAACAAACTGTTATTAAGGGCAGCTTGACTGGAGTTAAACTGATTCTTGTGGGGAGTTGGAATCCGGTGCATTAAAACCATATTGGATATTACTTGTAGAATGTGATCAGGTACTTGGCTGTCTTCTCTGAATGTACAAAGATCTCCAAAGCAAAAGATTGGAGTAAAAAGATGTCTGTACAATGACAGGAGGGCCATAATCTGAGTAAATGTTCAGTACTGCAATAAATGTATTTTTGACTTGCAATTTCTTACAACTTTGAGACTTTTTCCAAGCAGACATAAGATGGCATTATTTTATTCTCTGGTGTTCTCCTAGTTCTTTGAGATGCAACAGAACGATGCTGGAATAAGCTTTATGCTACTGTGCATATCCTGTTATCAAATCTGGTTCAATTAAAATCTTATTTAAATGATTTTGGGGTAAAATTTTATTGTTGTGAGCTTCTGTATTGCCAGTCCTGTTACTTGGAAGATAAGGTCTTGACCAGCATGACTAAGTATCTCTGAGGAAATAAAGCAGCCTTCTAGCAGTCAGAAGGCAATGATTATGCAATCAATAGTTGCAGTTTAAAATAAATATCTGCTGGGGAGCAGAAGCCTTGACCAGTGTTAAATACACTAACATTCTTCCAATAAAGTTACTTTGTTGCTTATGAGAGCTTCACTGAGTGTTTCTGTCCATCAGTGAAGCTTTCCTGAAAAAGTTTGGGACAAGTATACTGTACTCTTAGGAAGTCTGCTGAATCTTGGCATTTGAATATTCTGAGCTTCTGAGTTCAGCCTCTGATTGAAGTATTCATAAAACCCTTGCTACTACTCTATTTAAAACTTTGGTACATCTTTATCCTGGATTTATCTTTTTGGTGTGCTGCTTTACAGCTGACCAATTTTCTTATAGAAACTCTGGGAAAGATGGGGTACTGTGATAACCAAAAATTCTTTTGTTAGCCCCAGGAGTGCTTGGGCTTGTAGTCTTTTTCTAGATTAGTTGGTAGTTAAGCAGATCTGGTCTATAAAATCTATAGAGCTGACTGGATGTTCAGTGTTTGCTTCTTTGGGAAGGCAAGTATGTTGTGGTTTCATGCCACTGAAGCATTTTTGTGGGCTCTTGGTGTCATGTGGTACCTTCTTTGCATTCAATTTAAAACTGTAATACTTCTTTGCATTTGAATTTCAGTGTTCGCTTGGCAGGGGCTCTCAGATTTCCTGTTTATTAAACAGGATAAAGCTTATCTGTAAGAGAGAACCCCTTTGTAGTTATGGACAATGTGAAAGTAGTAATCTCTTGATTGCTGATGAGTTCTTGTTCTCCTGCTACATTTCTTCCTGAAGGGAAATTTTGTGTGAGGAATGGTCATCTACTAGGTTATAAGTACTACTTTGAATTCTTCCTTTTGGCTAGCTCTGATTTAAGTGGCTTTAATGTGAATGAAACAAGTGACTTAAACCATTTCCAGAAGTTGCTTTGTACTTCGCTTACATTTTTCTGGAATCTTGGGATAGATGCAGCCTAATGCATTTCCTAGCTCTCAATATCCTGTGAGGTCAAGTGTAATGACCCAAACCCTGCTTTTTGTTGATAAACTAACCCCAATGTGATCCAACAGTAGGATGTAAGCAGAATTTGTTATAACAGTTTTCCTGTCTTGAATGTACATTATTTGAATTGGGTTATGATTTGATGTGTTTCTGAAACTGTTAATAGTTGGCACTTAAAACACTTATCTAATGATTCTTCTGGAGAGAAGTTGAGAGAAAGCTAATCAAACTCTTACAGAAGTGTATTCTTTAAGTTTAGTAAGGCATTCTCTTGTAAAGAGATAGGTTTTCCTATCTCTTGTTGAACTACAGATGCTACACCTACAGAAGCTTTCAGCTTTTCTCTAAGCTTGAGAAAATGGCTCATATTCCACACCTTAGTCAAACTGTTAGTCTTATGTCAAAACAGATAATTCTGTCCTGCAGAACAGCAACCTAGAATCTAAGCCTATGTTTGAAATGTAGTAACAATGTACTCAGTCCATCTACCTGACATCAGAAAATACCCTTCTGTTAATCTTGGTGACTCTTGGAATCCAGAAATGATCATTTTCATGACTCCAGAGGTGTCAGAGCTTGATGTAGCCCAGATGTACAGAGCTGATCTGGCATAGCAGTAAATCCAAGCAAATTGTCCTGGTACAAGGAATAAACTAATTTCATTAATTAAAATAGCATGTTAGGTAGTGGCAAGTGTAATACTCAAATTGCTTGACTCAGATGGAGTCATTAACAAGTAGCAGTTTTAGTAGTCTAGCCAGACAAACAAAATGGTTGACACCCCTGGTGTTTCTTTATGCCAGTTGTTCCCCTCCAGTTTGCAATTCCTGTCAGTTTTGAGTCCTACTTCTGCTGGACTCTTCATGGTCTTGTAGTGACAAATGGCATTTGTCAGATGCTACCTGCTGCTGCAACACCATAATTCATTGACTGCAAATTGGAAAGGTTTTTGCAACTATTCTGATACCTAAAGGCATCTGTCATGGAGAAGACCCATGTAATGGAGGACTGGTGTAAGAAGATAAAATGCTTCTGGTTTGCCTCAGCTGTAATGTGGCTGAGAACAAATGACCAATACCTGGTTTTGCAGCTTTTGTTGCAAAAACAAAAGTTATCCTTGGAAACAGTTCAAGCAGATGCTTACTTCTCATAAGAAGTTAACTGAAGCTTTCTTCTTTGAGGGTGGTAGTACTTAAATATGCTTAAGTATTAAAAGAAATCACTTGCTGGAAAATTCACAGTATTTGCCCCAGTTTGCAATGATTCCAGAATTCTGATTGAGCAAAATTGCTTCTGCTTTTCAAAAAACAAGCAGCAGTGTTTCTACCAAGAGCAAAACACGAAACTTTCATTATTAGTGTTCTCTATCATCAGAAATGGTAATAGTACTGAAACTTTCCCTGCTTAACAGCAAATGACTATTGTATTGCCAAATTATTAGACCTCTTGTCAGAATGTTAACTTTCTTATGTTAAAATCCTGTTATGGACTTACTTTCAACTTGTATGGAAAACTGAACAAAATTGGAAGGTAGTCTTAAGAAGCACAGTTTCATTGCTTGGGAACACTCCATGGTTCTGTTAGTGCATGAGTAGAATGATTAACTCTTCTATAGTTGTCATGTTTAAATTAGTAACAGCACCTTCCAGAACTAACTTGAATGTATTTTTAAGGTTAAAAAATGCACTTTTCTGACAAATTGAATTTTGAGATATTGTGAAGAAAGTGTTACGTCTGAGCCACAACCATGTAAAATCATTTTAAAGCTAAATGTGAATTTGGTCTGTATACCTTACCTTTTGGGGCACACTGTGGCAGAACTTGTGGCCACCATAAGCCTTCATAAGAAAGTTAAACACTTGCTCTTGCTAGATTTATGCATCCGGTGAGAAACAAAACACTGGAGGAAGTAATGTTCCTAAATGCTATTTTTTTTTAAGTGAACGCTTAAGCTAGTTTGTTTACATCCATCTGTGCTTTAGGTTCTTCTCTGCAGGAAAACTGCAGATGTGTGTCAAAGTGAGTTCTTATTTGGAGATGCTTCTGATTAATGTTTAACTGTTATTCCAAGGGCAAAGCAGGACCCACGTTGGACACCTAAAGAGCTCATTGAGATAAGCAAGGAAGGTAGAAATTAAATGCTAGCTAGCCCCAGATAGCTCAAGAATACATCTAGCATGTCTTGCGTATGTACTGTGTGTATTAAGGACCATTGTTTCAGATCTGGACTGAGTCTCTTCTATCTGATGTACCTTTTTTGGCAGTAAGCACCTTCCAGCTGTAGTCTAGTCTCTGTTATCCTCAATGTCTATTTACTTTAAAGTTGATGTTGTGTGGATCCTTAGGCCTGTTCTATTGATATTTGACTGGAATAGGTTACAACTTTTCACCAAAAAAGAATGGAGGTCACTAGTCTAGGGTGGGGAAAGGGAAGAAGAGAGCTGCTGTCTGTCTCCCAGATTGGTATCCTTTCCTCATTATGCCAACTTGCTAAATGTGGAAGATGGTTTCCTTTCTGTGACTCTTAAAGGTGTGAGGCACATCCAACCTTGTACAGATCTCATTAAACTTGAAAATGGCCCTGGTCTAGCAATCATTGTAGCTGCACTGTTGCTGATCCTACATTTAGGAAAAATGTTCAACGCTAACTCCTGTGCGAAATGAGCTTATCCTAGCAGAGTTATATGAAGCAGCATTCTTAATTTCTAATATGCATGAATATAGTCTAATAAGCAGGACCACGAAGTGTAACAATAGTAATGAATTAACTTTAATCTAGACTTGGTGCAAGTCTTCTATAAGTTTCATCTATCAAGGTTGCTGTCTCAGAGATTCACTGTCAACATGTGAAATTGGTCATAAGCATCACTAAAATGTGTAATAACTTATTTTTTTTGCTAGAAGTGTCCAGGATGGGAAAAGAACCAGATGCTTTACTACCATATAAAGCTGATATTAAAAACACTAACTCACTAGAGCTAAAAGACTAGCATATTAAATGTACTGTATCATTTAATGTTTTGAGCTAACTTCTAATGTATTAGTCTTTACATGAAGCTTTTATGCTGTTTGACCCACTACTTATGTAGAAACTGCTTGTAATAGTTTCTAATACTAGAATTAGATTGAAGTGATAGATCATAAGCCTGAACATAAATCTGTATACAAACTCAGTTTTTTGTGTTGTAAGCTGACTGTGGCATGGGTTCAATATTAAGTGCTTGACATAGGAATTGATAATGCTTTTATCGCTTGATTTACAGAATTTTTACTGATAATCAGTACAAGTTTCATTTAGAAAACCTAAGTAAACTAGGAGATATGCTTAGCCATGCTTTTGCATTGTAGATACTTAAGCTGTAATGCTTATTTATTGTGGCTTTTAATTAGAAATAGCTGTGATCTCTTTAGTAAGAGCTGGAACTTATTTTAGAACAAGAATCCAAATATACTTGCTTAAACAAGTTTGTACAGTCTCTTGCACTGAATATGTCTGCCACAAATATTTAAGTATAAAGGCCCCGTGGGACTGCATTAACTCCCTGCAATATACAGCTTGTGAAATCTTATTAGGAAATTGGTGACACAGATTCTGTGCCATAAGAATGGACAGTTCCTGTGGCCTGATAAACTAAACTAGTGTTCTGTTTCATTTTGTGGTGACTTGTTTGTGAGCCTGCCGCCTTAATGATGGGTCAGTAAATGGTAGTGTGTCTGTGTCTTGGAAAAGCAGGATGAGGCAGTAAAGTTGGTGTTAATGTGACTTGATGGTCCTGTGTTGATAAGGTATTGCTATCTTAAGTTGTCCATCATATTAAAGACAGTAGCGAGGTAGATCTTAAACTGTCCTTTAAGCACTTGCTGCTAGTTACTTAATGCAAGCTGAGTGAAAGAGGAACAGAAGCACATGAGATCTAAAGTTGCCTCACTACATTTTCTTTTTCCAGGGTCACTGAAACTAGTCATGTGCAGTAGCATCCGCTTTGGATTTGTACCATACTTGTGAACTCCAGTTTGAAACCAGTACTGATCGTATTCTTTTTTCTTCCCACATAGTTTTCATAGCATCCTTTATAGGAGTTGGCTGACATACAATTTTTTTTAAAGGTATTTTCAAGAGGAATAACTCAAGATTAATGGATGAAATTTTAAAACGGCAACAAGAACTCTTGGGACTAGATTGCTCCAAATACACAGTGGAATTTGCAAATCAAGACAAAGCTGATCAAGGTGAGATGAACTTGGGGGATCAGGAAGAATCTACACAAGCTATATATGAATTGCTAACTGTGCTTTTACTTAAACACTTTCCTGTGTACTGTGACCTCTTCCTTCATTAAGTACGATGTCAGATCACTCACAACCTTCTCAGCTTGTGTTAAATTATTCTGTGTTTTTTTGTTCATAACTGTAGTACACCAAGGTGTCACCCTCTGCTAGGTGGATCTTCCCTTAGCCTGGCCCTAGTGCCACTGACCCCCTCAATGTATCAGTGTAGCTCAATTCTCCACTGGTTCAGCAAGATTGACTCTGAAAAAGCCTCAGAGTTACTGCAAGGAAACTTGATGTCAGGTTAACACTTCCATCTTTCCCAACTTAAGCTAATACCTCAAAGTTAAGAAAGAAGGGAAAGAACAAAGCTGCTGTTGTCATGACAATGTATAATGACCCCAGGAGGGAGAAGGGCTTAAGCAGAAACTGTCATGTTCTGTCATAGCAGGTTTACATGAGGTGTAAGTGGGAAAATGGGAATATCTGTTTCAAATTTGATGTTCCTTGTTCAATACTAACTGCAGTAAGTGTTCACTTTTACTGAAGGATGCTAATGAACACTAGAAATCTGTTTAAAGTGTAGTAAATAATAAACATAAGGTATACTTACTAAAGCAGGCCTTTGTCTTAAAGGGATAGTTTGATACCGTTAGCTCTTTTAACAACCATGCATAATATTTAATAAAACTTGAGGTTTTTATATTATGAGACTTCAGATAATCATCTTACAGACTTCTGATCCTGAAACTAGACCTCACAAGCTATAGTGCATTTTGCCACATTTAAGATGCTTCTGGATGAGTTTGTTGGGTATAATAGCATTTGCTTAGGACTAGTAGCTAAATTTACTGAAGCCTAAGGCCGCACATTGCTGAACTTATCACAAAATTGTTTGAGCCAATTTGAACAAGGAGATAAAGTAACAAAACTGCTTCAAGATTGATCAGAGTGTACCATAACTCTGCCTGGAGACAACAGGGAAACAAATCAAGAGCACAGAAGCTACTGCTTGTCAAGCAATCATTGGTGCAACAAATCAGAGAATGGACAAAGACCTTAACCCGTAGGGGTATAAATACCCAGGGAATTTTCCATTCCGGGTCCCTTGGAGGAGGCGCCCAGCTCAAGCTGTAATACTAATAAAATAATCTTACAAAGAATTATTTTGTGTCTTTGGGATAAAGTGGAAACCTAGAGTTGAACCCTGTTAAGGACACTGGATTGAACAGTTTTCCTAACAGAGTTGCTGGTGGTTTTGCTTCCCTTACAAGAGCTGATAAGACAGTGTGTGACCCTTTGTGCCAGCCTTTTAGCACAATATCAAGTGGTGTTGTGTAAACTCACCTTTGTAAGCAATTTAGCCTAAGGTACTAACATTTGCATGAAAGCACCTGAGTTTCACGTTCTTTCTGTTTATTCTTCTATGAAAGTTGAAATAACCAGCTGAGAACAGAGTAGGGAGGCCATTAAAGTCAAACTCTAGCATATCTACTTGTTCCTATTGAAATTGGGATATTCCTGTCCACTTCAAAAGAATAACTGAAAGACTTCTCAGACTTGCTGACTGAAAAATGATATGTTTAAGTCTCAGTCTTTGTCCTGGCAGTTATGAAAAGCAGAGGCCTCTTCCGTTCTCTTTAGAATTTTCCATTTTTGCATGGAAGACACCACAGTCAGGCCAGAAACTTCATAACTTTAAACTGAAAAGTTGACTTTATCCACCCCTCCATGTGATTATTCTATTTTTTCCTGAAAGCAAAATGACATGTCTTGTATACTTATGTACTATCATAAAGAAATGTTCTTTAACACAGAACATATTGACAAATCAATCAAGTGATCTCTGAAAAATATAGATGTCTTCACTGTGGTTGCCTGGATAGAATAACTTAGTTCAGTTTAAGATGTTTTTATGCTGTCAATTGCAGTGAGTTGAAATATTCTTTTACAATAGCATTCCTCCTTTTTTTTTTTTAAGGTCAGTCTTTTTCCTGATCTTGCTGTAAAGAGGGGAGGGTAGGGGTCTCTGCATCACTCTCAAAGTACCAGCCCACAACTGTATCAAGTTGTATCAGTTATTTCTAGGACAGAGTAGATATTCTCTAGTAGGTAGTCTCTGGAAAAGCTGACTTTGAGATGAAACTCAATTCTACAGGAGTTTCATAGTGCCCCCTAAACTGAGTATTATAGGGCTTCCACTCATAGCAAATCTTTATACTTCCTGCATAGACTCCATCTCTTACAGGCATAGGTTCTTGGGATTTGATACTCCAGCTGACAAGTCTGGGTTTGTCTGTGAAATGACTGCAGTTAAGGAACACTGTCTGAAGCTTACTCCTCTGGAAGTTATTTTGAAATAACTGGTTAGTGAATATTATAACTGAAAATGCTGGGTCTGTCTATTAAATGTTACTGTGGTCTGTTATGCACATACATACAAAGCACACTAATAGCATTGGTATTTAACATAGTTACTTCAAGCTGGTATTAGTATACCAATTACTTGTATACCTCAGTTTGCTTGGTAAATTTACCTCTCAAGTACCCTGTCAAAACAGGTAATAATGCTAATTCGCATAGCTTTAGAAAACTCTTAAATCTCACAATGTTGACAACAGTAAGGTTGTGAAATGTCCTCTGTATGTCACAGACCTTTTACTTCCAGATTAATGGGTGGATTCTGGTGTTACCTGTTTCCTAGCTTCTCTGTAGCCATCTTGGAGATCAATGTTGTAACTTTTGCATCAATTTGGAGTGCTGTTGAAAAGATTCTAACCATATTTGGGGTGGGATCTGGCTTAAAAATCCTGTCACATGAGTGTCCAAAATAGCTGTTACATCTATAACTTGTTTTGTATAGGATAAAAATTAAAACTTTTTGTTCTTCCCTGAATTGTAAGTCTTTCTGCATTGTTTGCCACCCCCAAGTCACTACCTAGATGCCCTTGTCTCACTACTTTCCTGACAACATGAGAGCCAATGCTGCTTCCCTGGAGCAGTCTTTCTATCCTGAGTCTGACATTGATTAAACCACTTCACAAGATTCCTCAAAATAGTTGCTTTAAACTTGCTCATTAGTAATGCAGTGAATTCAGAAGACTGACACTCACTTTTGTAAGAGATGGGTGATAGATATCTGTGAATAGTGTATAATATGCAAAGTAAATTACAAGTTTCTTTCAATCACATCCTTTGAATATCTAAAGTGCGCATTCAAAACAACTATACTTCTGTTGCTTTTAAACTATGTTTTGTACTTTCAGTTTTAAATTGCCAATCTGCATTGAAGGTGCTGTCTCCAGAAGATGGAAAAGCAGACATAGTAAAAGCTGCTCAGAACTTTTGTCAGTTGGTAGCACAGCAGCGAAGAACATACACAGACCTGGATGTGAATGTGTTAGACAACTTATTAAGTAGTAAGTATGATATGGTCTGAGAGGAGGAAAGGAAGGAATAATCAAATCATAACTCATCTGGTCCCTAGTGTGTTTATTGCTTAGAACATATTTACCCTGACTCATAGTCTACCAGGGTAGGTAATGATCATAGCCTGTAGTCTGCTAAAACTTCTTCAGATCGATGTTTGCTTTTTCTGTCCTAAAAAGCTTGAAAGGAAAGCCTAAGCTAAACTGGAGGGTCTTATTTCAAGCAGTTTTCAACCTGTGTGGGATGCTCTGTGGTGAGCTTTCTGAGGAAACAGTACTACTGGAATCAGTCAAAAGTAGGATATTCTAACTTCAGTTAATTCCTTGCAAGTTAGTGTCATGCAGACTTGGGTGTGGGCTGAGAGTCTCTTCCAGATAGAGTTGCAGCAGTTAAAGCTCTTACTGCTGCCTAGCTATCACACTGAGTGTGAGTGACAGAGCACTTGCTAATATTTTGCTGCTGCATAACCCACGCTAGCCTATCTTCATTACTAATTCATGCAGGTTGCTGACTCTGCACTGAGGTGCATGGCTACATGCAATAGCAATAAAGAGGCAGGGCAACCCTAATCTCATGCAGGAGGAATAGTTTAAAATACAACCTTCATTTCCCCAGAAGTACTAAGGGGCTGGAGTGCTCTACTTCCCTAGGTGACCCATGCATGTTACTTGCTGCTGTAATTAGCTTAGGCAGGATTCAGGTTTCAGGAAAGACACTTAAACTTGGTTGTCTGCAGGCACATTATCATAGTGTGGCTCCTATTTATTGGAGTGGGGGGGGGGGATTTCTTTTCCTCCTTAAATGGTTGGTCAGCTGAGCTGCTCTCCAGATTCTGACTGCAGTGGGAGCTTAGACATTTCAAGTAGATCTTTAATCTCAGACTGAATTCTACACGTGGTGTCAGCATACTGCATGATTCCTTCTTATTGTAACAGTTGTTAGTGTGGGAATTGAACTTTTTAGTCTGCTTTTTATCATTAGCACACAGTTATTAAATAGGTGTAGTGTTAGTTAATTGAGGAATTAACTTAAATGTCTTTCTTAAATTGCCTTCAGAATATATAACATGGTAATGGAGAATTGCTTCTTAAAACTAGCATTTGATTTGTGAAAGACTGACAGTTGATATCCATCTATGAATTCTGACCAATGATGCCTGTTTAACTATAGCTTCTTAGGCACTTAATCCTGATCTTCTATCCTTACATATAAGTGTTCGGATTGAAACTATTGAGCTCAGTTTGAATAGCCTTAGTAAATCTATGTGACTCTTCAAGTAATGCATGCTAGCTGAATACAGGAAAAAATCCTAGATTTTTTTTAACCTGTCAAAAGTGTATATTTTTAAAATAGACTGTGGAATTTGTGTGGCTCATAACTAAGAATAATGTCTATCACTAACTATCACTGCTTATTAATTCTCAGTTTCAGTGTTTCAGGACAGTTGGAAGTGAAGCACTAGCCTTCTGTGACATTTTAGTTGTAGCTCAGGAGACTGTTCTTTTTGGTTGTAGGCAGGTTTAGCTTCTGTGCATCCTTAATGGCAAGGTATTGAACATGAACATCTGTATTAAGTTACTGATGTAAATTGGGAGTGAGTTCTGAAAAGCAGTACTTGAATAGCTACCCCTTGTATGGGTTTATCTCTATTTGTGTTGACTTCCTAAGGCTTTGTTTTCACATATTAATTTAGAATGCATGATAATATAGTTCCTTGCTTTTTTCACTTACTGTTTGTATTTGGAATGAGGTTATTAGTGAAGTCCACGTCTAAAATACTGTGATTCTTTCAGCTTATCCTGTGACTTTTGATTCTTAATCCAGTCATGCTTTAACTCTTGCAACCTGACTAGCTTTCTTCAGTGTAAGAGTACTTTTTCTTCTGAGCCATGTCTCAGGTAACCAGCTTGAGTTTTCAGAAAAGTAGGTGCCAGCAGCATTATAATGTCTCTACTTGCTATCAGCATTCCCAGTAAACATGTTTGTCAAATTGGGTGGCTCAAGTTACCGTATAAAATATGTGAAGAATAAAGGAAATTGTATGGTTGATAAAGCTACTTCTTTCTAGTTCTCTCAACTCCTGATCTAGAGGAAATATTGCCAGATTCCTATCTTGTCAAAGCTTTTCAGCATTTTTCTTTAGAATCTGCTCCCAAACCCTATCTTGTGTGCTAAACTTGAAGAGTGCTGTAACTTTAGCAGCTCTAAGGGAGTTTCCATGTGTCAGGTAGCTTTGCAGTGGTGATCTGTTTAGGTAGAGAAACAGATGTAGAGTGGAAAGCACAATATTGCTTTTTAAATAGGCTGTTCTGACCTTGATACTACACAGTGTCCATTTTCATTTTCCATCTTCAGATAGGAACCAGAAGGAAGTATTAGAATTAACTGAGATCTCTGAAGGTCCTTTCCTGTTTGAAAAGCCATTACAGTGTTGAAGATCCTGCTGCTGAACTGGCCAGCTGATGAGTACTCAGCTTCTGAATCAGCTGATGAGTAAAACTGTCCACTTCCACAAGAATCCCCACTTTAAGTATTCTCCTTGCTTCCCTGCAAAGCTTTTTCATACTAACATGCTAGCTTTCCAGCAAATAAGCAGTTCTTTCTTTATAACACATTTCTTCACTTTGAGATAAGCTCTGAACTCTGGCACATAAGGTCCAAATACTTAATCCTTGATTAGAAATGCATATCTCTGGGAATAATATAAAGTTTACTTACCTCTGGCAAAAGAATTGCTATTGTTATGATTCTTTTCAGGAGGGAGGGTGTGAACTTCTTTGAAGTCCCCAGCTTTAGTTAAAAACCTGGGGGGAGGGAAACTGGATGGGACCTCAGTCTCCTGTTTTGTTCTTCCCTATGTTAAGTACCCCCATGACTAAACTTAAGCTTGTATAAGGCTCTTACTAAAAATATGTGTGTGTGTGTGTGTATATATATATATATATGGAAATAACATCTGAAATTTAGAGCAGGTAGGCAGTATTAAACTCTTCATCTCTGAGGTAGGAATTATGCAATATAAGCACCTGTGCAGTTAACATGTGGAATTCTTGGATAATGGGAGGGGCAGCAAGAAATACATCAGAAATATCATGCAATAATCATGATTGCAGCATTATAGCTAAGTAGGGCTATGACTGCTGGAGTGCTTTTCAGATGGGCTAGATAGGCACATGAAAAAGAGCTTAGCTTCTTGGTCCTTGGTGCTATGCTGGTTTTCATATTGCCATAATCCACTTTCTGGGATTAGCAGAAAAAGCTGAACTGTAAGGTTGTTCATTCTAAGTTTATCGCCTATCTATTGGTTTTAGTTTGGAGTAGCTCAGGCATGGCAGAAGTGTATGAAAGGGAGACAATGTTGCCGGGCCACTGATTGTCTTCAGCCTCTGAAGATCAGTAGGAAGCTCTCACTGGTGAGCAAGACAGCAAGCTAAAGATCTATTTAGGTTTTCTTATCTAGGGAAGACTTCCTTGTGTATCAAACTGTAGTATTAGGGCTACAAAACTTCATTCCTTGGAAAGTTAACATACAAACAGTTGTCTGCAGAAGGTCTCAAGTTCCAGAGACTGGAAGAACAGAGTCATCTTGGTTGGGATATGACTAGTTGAATAATAGTGACTGAGAATTTCAGGTATAGGCAGTAAAAGTGGGCACCCAGTGAGCTCCTTCAGTGTTACCTAGTCCTGCCCTGAGATGGGTCATGCTGTCTACGCAGTACTAGCAAAAATCCCCTGCCTTTTCTTGCTTATCTAACCAGAAAGATGTCTAAGAGCCAGTTAATCTGACTTAAGGTTTTATTATGTTTTTATTACCATTTGTTTTTTTGATAGCATGTGGTGATATCAATTTGGCCCCCTTGAATGAAAGAAATCTCCTTGAAGTCTTTGTGTTAGTGGGCCTTTGCTGTGCTTGACCTCAACTCCACATAGTTGAGTTAGCACTGTAGTAAGTATGGGTCAAGTACATTATGTTCTGCCCTACTAAAATCCAGTTTGCCAAGACAAAACAAGGGCAAGTCAGTTATAACAGCAGTGTTGCAGTTTAGTGTCTGTTATTCAAAACAATCTGTTTTCCTATGACTTCCTTACAAAGTCTTTGAAAGCTAGCTGCTATAAGAACAACAGCTCTTGCTTAGTTGATCCTATTTAGGTGGTGCAAGACCAGTCTGTCCTTTTGGGCTTTTAATCGTTAACTTGTCCTCAGGAGCTTCACTTCACATGCAGTCTGCATTCAATTTAAAACAGATGCCTTAGGACTTAGAATTAAGACAAAAACATTCTGGTGGATTTGGCAAAACTAACTTAATTTGTTGTTTGTACAGGTACAAATGGATTTCCTGATCCTGATTTAGTCTTGAAGTTTGGTCCTGTGGACAGCACATTAGGATTCCTTCCCTGGCACATCAGACTGACAGAGATCATGTGAGTTTCCTGTAAATTATGTGAAACAGATTAGAAAAATATTTAAATAAGCAAGAAGTCTTAAATAGGTATTGGCCTACCTTATAGAAATAGCCTTAAGAGGAACTCTCTCTAAACAAAGATGTCCTGAGATTAGTTTAAGGGTGTTTAAAATGTTAAGTGAAAATCTGGCAAGTGTTTAGGCCTTATTGCTGCTTCCAGCCATGATTAGGCAACAGCAAGCTTTAGTCCTGAGATTCAAGGAACAAGATCTTCTGTCACCATTTAGTCTTGCTGGACAGATTCCAGTTCTGTTGGTGTTTCCTATACAGAAACTTGCAAGCCACTCAAAATCCAGGAGTGAAACTTGTAAGGATGTAATAAAATGGAAATAGGACAGCATAAGATGGTCATGCTTCTGGATTACTTTCAAGCTTTGGCAATAACTAAACTGACTACTTGCTGTACTACTAAAGTCTAAGAGCACTTACAGGGCACTTAGAGAAGCACAGGTCTACCCAGATGTGTGTTTAACTTCCTCACTGACTTAGTACCCTATGCACTTTAATTGCTAGGCTTTGATTTAGAGGGTGACAAAAGATGCTGACAGCTAATTTAGTTACTAAAGAGTTGCATGATGATAACACTTGTCTTGAAAATAACTTTAGGAGGTTACCAAGACAGTAGCTTGCTTTAAGTAGTGATGGTCCTGACTGGTCATACCAATCATGTGGTGCTCATAAAAGCTACTTATATTAACTTCTTTCTAACTTGTTTTCTCAGTTCTCTGCCTTCCCACCTGAACATCAGCTATGAAGACTTTTTCTCTGCTCTCCGTCACTATGCAGCCTGTGAGCAACGTTGGGGAAAGTGACTTTTGGCTGAGCACACTAAGTCAGGCTTTCCATGGAAAGGAATTGATGTCTGTGTTTACAAGCACCTGTGACCCATAAGTCTGGTTCATAGTCCTTTCTTAATTTATCAACAAATTCAATAAAGTGTCTTACCTTTCTAGAGAGTCTGTGTGAGTGTGTGAGAATCTGTTTATGGGGAGGGGGAAATTCACAGGTTTGCTCTGTGCAAAAGACAGTTATTGCAAGCCAAGCTGTTCAAAGCTTAATTACACCACTTTCATGTCCTGGTGACCAAAACAGCATGTAAGAATTCGGTCTGGTGAAATCTCCAGGGCATTCCATGCCCTGAAGGTACTTCTCAAATCCAAGGAAGAACTCTTATGTCCCTCACTTCTTGTTTCTTATTAATTTCTCACAATTGGGCATTTCAGAGCTAATGGTCAAATTCATCTGCAGATGTGTGACTAATATAATGTGTGAATTTAATGGGTCAGTATCTTTTCTAGTAACCATGAGACTAGAGACTGCTCCTTGTCTATCAGGACTAAGCTGGCAGTGTAGATATCAAGTTCCAGAAATATTGAAGAGACCCAATAAAAAGGATTGGAAGCTTCTGTGGTAAGTGAATTAACCAGTCTGTCTAGAAATACCCCCCCCCTTTTTTTTTTGAGGCTTAAAGGTATTCCTATAGCTCTAGGTGAAACTTTTCCTAGCACCAGTGAGGTCACTCTGCTATAGAGAACAAGCATAAACAGTGCTATATATTGACTGTCTACCTATTTAGGCATAAAATTCTAACCTAATGTGACAAGCTGTCTAAGGTTTTGGCATTACTTGCTGGAAAAATCTGAAAATGGACTAGGTCCACTTCTATAACAAACATGACTTGCTTACTGTGTTTGTGTACCCAGCAGGGGAGTCTGCTTAAGCCTTTTGTTAGGCTTGTTCTGAACTGTCCATTCAAAGGTTGAGTTGAAGTCTGTGATAGACAGGAAAAGATTAGGTGAATTCCACTACAGTATCTCAAAACCAACATAACAATGAAGTAGATAGGCTGGCTAAACAGTCTTCATGGTAGAACTTCCTAGTCTAGTTAAACTCTTAATGTTGAATGTAATTTGAAATTGGAAGTCTTTGTAGCATTTGGACAAATCAATATCCTTAGAGCAGTATTCCTGGAGACAAACATTAATATTTCAGCCTTCTGCCCTGGAGGCTGTAGAACTCCTGGACACTTTATTCTGGAAGTGTTTCATTTTCTCATCAGAATGAGTCTGACTGCATCTCCTTCAGGAAACTGGCATGTCACTAAAAAGAAAAACTGCTTTTAAAAGGGAATTTCCAGATTTTAAATGAATGTCTGCTTCTTTGTGAAATAGTATATTTTAACTGTCATAAGCTGATGTAATGTTATAAAACAGATTGCATAAACTTGTTAGCTGCTGTATTTTTATTGTCATACTGAGATCAGATTGCAGATACAGGGGAGAACTATGGTCTGATTGATCCCATGAAAGGTAAAAGGACACTTAATCAAGTTAACTTATTTTATTTGATGTCAGAAAACATCAGTTAGCATTCCATAGGAGCTGGAATGCTCAGTATCTTTGCCTCCCTTCTGTAGTTTGGCTCCTGATGTTCATCACTTCTTGTATATTCAGCATAAAATGAATAATACAGAAACAATCATATGCAATGTTTCCTGGGCCCAGTCATTGCCATAAAGAAGTTTTCTTGCTGAATGTTAAACTTTTTTTTTGTGGGGAGTGGATAGCCTCTTGGAGGGGATTTTGAGTATTGAAGTTTATCTATATTGTGCATTTTGTTTTATCAAAACAAAGTTTTATATAAGTTACCATGTATACATGCAACTATGTCACTGAAGCAGTTCTGGTGCTGGCAGTAAATAGAAATAAAAGGAGGAAAAACTTAGTTTAGTCTTCAGAAGTAATCTATTTTTTATATTTGCATCAATCTGCCAAAGAACACTTATTACTTGTGCTGCCCTTGGTCCTCAAACTTCTGCATATCTCAACTAAAATGATTTGTTTTATGTTGGAGATGAATCTGAAGATCTAGGGTTTGTCTATAGAGGGATGTTTAATGAAACTAAAATGATTAGTTCAGCTGCATTTGATTCAACTTAGTCAAATCTCTTCTGATGGCTAATTTAATTGTGAATAAGTGCCCCTCCTGGAATTAATGCAGTTGAACTAATCAACATCATCACTTAGTTGGGATTATTTTTACTGTCCCTGCGTGGGCAATTTCTAGTGAGCTGTGCCAAATGCACTGTGCATATCCACAACTTGATCTTTGAGTGTTTGTCAGTACAGTTAACACCTCTCCCCAGCTTGTTCTGTGTGAAGGTATGTGGTGTAACTGTGATATTCTGTATGGCTGTAGTCTCCGGGTACTTGTGTATATAATGTGTAAAACAAGTTTTTATGATTAGGGAATCAATTTATTGAACTTTATTATTGAAAATTAAATCATCTGTACAAAAAAAAGCCAAACACACTAATAAAAGACTATAATCTTTTTATAGGCTATGGTGATATATGAACACTTCTACAGGTTTGTCTGGGGAGCTGTAGCCTTATTCATTCTGCTACACAGCAGTGGAGAGCTTTAAATCTCAGGATGTTTCATACTCTTTTTAAAAACTGTGCAAGTAATCTTGCTATTAAGAACTGGAAACTTCTATATTTACCACTCCCAACTTCTTAGCTCTTACGAAAGCTTCTATCGTAAAGCTTTCACAGTAAAACTCTTTCAGTATTCCTGGGAACTTGCTAAACTTGCTCCCCCCCCCTCCCCCGCTGCTGAGTTGGTCTTGAACTACCAGCTGTGTTCCCAAGTTCCTCCAGTTTGGGGCAGGGTTACATGAGTGAGAAGGAAAGCTTGATGATCCCAGTAATGCCTGGAAGTGGGTGTTGACTTCCCCTTTCATAAGTCATGCTCAATGTTGAGGCAACTGATAAGCCCTAGGATGACCCTGGTGACAACAGGATCAACCATGAGCCAGCAATGTGCCCTTGTGACAAGAAGCAGGTTGCTTAGTACTGGTGAGACCATATCTGCTTCCACTCTACTTAGCACTGGTGACACCGTATCTGGAGTGCTGTGTCCAGTACTGGGCTCCCCAGTAAGAGAGAGACACGGATCCGCTGTAGCAAGCCCAGCGGAGGGCTGCAAAGATGATTAAGGGACTGGAACATCCCTCATAGGAGAGAAGGCTGAAGGGGGCTGGGACTGTCTAGCTCGGAAAAGAGAAGATTCAGGAGGAGCTGATCAATGTGTATAAATATCTTCTGATGGGATGGTGTAAAAAAGACTGAAGAGAGGCGATGGGTACAAAGTGGAATACAGGAAAGCACGTTTTGTTTTTTTTGTTTTTTAACTGGAGCAGCTTGCCTAGAGAGGATGTGGAGGTTCCATCCTTCAAAACCCAACTGGACGCAGCTCTGAGCAACTTGCTGTAACAACCCTGCTTTGAGTAGAGTTTGGACTAATGATCTCCAGAGACTTCTTCCAACCTCAGGCATTCTGTGAAATGGAAAACCCGAAGCAATATCTATGGGGGTACTTACATCAAGTAACACTTGAATGAATGAATGAATGCAGGAAGCTCAGTAGCTGTAAGATGAATAAGAGGCAGACACAAATGAACACTTAGGTCTCAATCTCAACTGTTGACAGGAAAACTATATTCTTTACTTACCTGTTACTCTCTTGTGATAGAGGCTTTTCTATGCTATCTGTTATTGCATCCTTCAGTTCTTTCCTTCCTTACCCGGTGCTGTTGACACTATTAATTTCATTAGATCTGCAAGTTCCTGTTAAGAAAACTCATATTACTCATATATTTGGTATACCATAGGTGCTACAAAAAAAATCTGTTGCCATGTGATTCAACAGACAGTGAATGTGGAGGAACTCATGGCTTTCTGCAGAATTGGCTTATGCCCAGACTTGTGCCTACAGAATTGGCTTCATGCTTGCCAGAATTAAGCTGGCTCTTGAAAAGCTATTTGGGTGCTTCTCTGGTGTGTTTTTAGTTGTAGGAAGACTTATTTACACAGATACAAGCTGCCTGTGGAGGTTAGTAATAGCTTCCAAACTGCAGCTGGCTCCAGAAGGAATATAGCAGCATTGGTATGGTGGTGCTGTGCTCTCACACCTCCGCTGGTTTTAAAAGAGCTGGTGCTAGTGACTCTATCTATAACAAAGTCAACTCATAATTTCAATACCAAAGAATACTAGAGCTGATTGTGGTGGACAATTCATCTTAACTTGCCCCAGTGTAAATCATAGCCTCTGTTCATGGTAACTGTTGCTCTCTTGAATGATTTAAGTTTCTACATCTTTCCTCCTTTTTCTCCGCTTCTGATGGTGCAAACTGGTTGATGTCTAATAAACTAGCTGGATGAGATTCTGAAATTGTTACTTTGCAGCAGGGAATTCTGGGACATGTTCAGTAATATATCAGCTAAGGGAAATAGGTCTACAAAGCAGTTCTTGAAATTACAGTGGTTTTTAGGACTAGTTGTTACCAACGTGCATTGACCAACTGTACAACATAGCATGCTGCATCAGCTGAAGACTGATAAGCAAATAACATGTAGGGGAAAATATACTTTTTAGGGGAAAATATACCTTACATATTTATATTTGTAAGTGCCTTCTAAAATACTTCACAAGAAAAAAATAACCTGCTGGTTGGATTTCCCATATGCTTCATGAATGCAGCTTGCATGTGCAATCATAAGTGCTCTGAATAGTCCAAAGCATTTTATTAAATAAGCTCTTGTTGTTTTACTTAATAAGTTGTTGTTGCTTTTAGCATAAATTAAACACGTTTTCTTGTCCTTACTGAGGAATTAATGTTGCTGCGCTATTAATCACATTTATTTGTTGTCATTGAAAGATAGGTATGCATATAAAAACTCAAGGGTGCGTGCAGAGAATTTTAGTCTCTGTCCACTGCTCCAGATGCACTAGCTGTGCTGCTGCTGCAGTTGGGGAGCTGTGGGTAGGCTTTAACCCACTGTGCTGGCAGGGGGGCCAGCAGCCGGCACCTTGGCCGGAGGGGTGCTGGGGGTGCGGGGCCGGGCACACTGCTGTGGGCCCGGCTCCCGTGCTGCTGTCCCCTCCTGGGCCATGGCACCGCGGCACTTGGCTCCCCCAGCATCTTCTTGGGAAGAGGCTTTCATCGCTGCTCCTGGGCATTTAATGCAAGAGCAGCAGCTTCAGCTCAAGAGCTAGACATGAACTGGAGACTGAGGTTAAAATCTAGCTTGTGCTGTGCAAAACTTTCTGGCTAATATTGCTGTGTAGGTTACCGTTTGTCTAATTTTCACCCCAAGATGAATGACTATATACAGCTTCTAGCTGTCTGCTAGGAGCTAAGTTACTTTGATAAGCTTGAAATGCTAAAGCAAATGAATCAAAAGCCACACTTTAAACCTATACACACCTTTTTTCCTCAGATCTGCCAAATTAAAAAAAGCAAGACTTGCAAGCATTTCCTCTGCTATATGTTCATCTTTGTTAAATGATGCAAGACCTCATCAAATTCTATTGAATCAATCTGCTGAGAGCCTTAGGATTATTTTTTAATTGCATCCAGACCAACTTTTTTAGCTAATGAATAGTTATGTGTTATATAGAAGCATGCCCCAACCTTAACTTTGAAGCTCCTCATAAATTAATGTTTAATGAAACTGTTTGCCTTGAGGTTTTTTTTCCTGTACTAACAGGCTGAATACCAACGCAAGCTGTGGCTGTTTCATCTCCCTGACAAGCCTTGTTGCTTTAATACAACACATACTCTCCTGCTGGATGAAGCCAGTCAGTTTTTAGTACTGTTGTTTTCTGTGCATATCTCCCTCGCCTGAAAAAAATAGCTCTCCTGCCTATGCCTTCCCCCCCCCCCAAAGAAAAACAACACACAGAAGCCTCTAATGGATTGATCAATTAGAGAACATATTTTTATGGGAATGTTTGACTGAACTAAATGAATGAGTAGTATGACAGTTTTATAATACTGTTCACATTGGAAATATTGCAAGTTCAGTAGCTGGTAAGCTGAAACAAAACATTTTTCTTACTCCTTGCCTGCAGGTGTTTATTGTGAATTTAATGGAAAGTTTCTCTCTGAGTCACCTGTCAAAGTCAAAAGCTTCCCCTTGGGCTTTTACATTCTATAATTCTACAAAAGTTCCCACCTTGTTGGCAGGGTACCTCAGATTTTTTTGAGAACACAAAGGTAAAGCCTGGTGCCTCAAAATGTCATTTTAAATCGGGCCCACTCTTTAAATCTGGTACTGCAAGGACATTTTTGTTAAACTGACTTCACGAGTCATTCAGTAGTTTATAATATTTAAAGCTGAATTCCAAATAAAATTTCATGTTTCTCATGTGACTGAGCAGTCACCCTGTTGGAGTCGGTCAGGATCCCAGGAGGATATACAGGCATTAAAGAAACAACAGTGTTTTATACAGACTTAAGTACTCTGCTGGCCCCAGTTCTTGACAGCTTGGTGGCACTGAATGAAAGCGGAGATGGACAAATGATGAGCACTCTGGGAAGTTCTCAGAGTTATAGAATCATAGAAAAATGTTGTTTGGAAAGGACACCTGGAGATCACCTTGTCCAACCTCCTGCTCAAAGAAGGACTAACTTAAAAGTTAGATCTGGTTACTCAGGGTCTTGCCCTGCTTTAAAGCTTTAAAAAGAGCACTTTTCTTGAAGCACTTTACATCCTCCCAGTGGGGAAACTCAAGCAGAGAAGTATGGGGGAGGCCGAATGTCACACTGCAGGTCAATGGCAAAGTATGGAAAGCATCCAAGTTTTCCAAGTCCTTTCCCAGTGCAGTATCTCACTTGCAAAGCTAAGTTGTTATAATTCGGTACATAGAGCAGGTAACTTTCCGGTGTGAAAGAAAAGGCAGGTTGTTCTTTGGGTCTAGTAATTGATGCAGAATTTGAGGTAGAGGATTCGTGAGAGGACAGGAGACAACGAGAGGACTCGACTGCTCTAAGCAGCAAATTACGGGTAACTGTTAAGCACTCTCTCCCACAGCTGGAAAAGGAAAGTTTCAGAGAAAAGTCTACGTGTTTTGCCATGGGCACTGTCAGATCAAGACTGTTACAGACTTTTGGGGTTAGAGAGGAAGTGTTGAGTCATGGAGTTGGGGACCTACCCCAGAGAAGCCATTGGCAGAAACTCATTTCAGTACAGGAGACTGCTAGTCTGAATATTTTTTTAGAATAAAAGCCTGGGATTTCACAGACATAACTTGCAAAAACTTTAAAGTAGTTTTAATTGTTCAAAATATTTGTAATTTCACCCACATATCAACAGACATCACCTGCAACTTGTACAGCACGTCTTAAGTTCCCACAGGTGACTGCTCTGCATGTCTCACCTCAGCTTCTGGATGACCTTAGTTCGGTGCTTAATGCATTGCTTTAATAACAGCTAGAGATGAGACCTGCATTAGTAATGGTGCCACAGGATGGTCATGATTTCCCCCCATACTGTCTAATAAGGCTAAGAACATTTACTACATCTCAGCTTTATTACTGAAGCCCGGTACAGTCTGGATGAGACTCTACGTAAGTCTATTCCTGAGACATAAAACAGTAGTGTGATGATGAACTTCTTGATGAGTATCTTGTAATTCGCTCCACGTAGTAACTCCTGACCATGTTTTATTTAACTCACTGGCTACTGCAGTCTCTGCCCTGGAAGCCTGCAGCCTCCTCTAGCTCAAAGCAATTGAAGGTGCTGCTCATGTCCAGGGAGGAGCTAGGCACAGCCTGACTCACCTGCCCCAGGGGCCAGGGTAAGAGCAATGCTGGCAGTGCTGCAGCAAGGAGCCCTTCCCGTGGCTGCATCTCCCACCCACAGCTCACCCCTGACTTCACTCCTCCCCACTCATCACCTCATTCTCACGTCTGCAAAACTCCTCTCTTCTACAGGGGCAGGAAGCCTCCACCTGGCCCTGCAGGTCTCCACTACTCCCAAAGACTCCAACACGCTCCTCATGAGCATTTGCAGGGAGAAATAAGACTCTGCCGCGCAGCAGCTGCAGCCTTCACCAGCAAGGCTTTCAAGTTCCTGATCTCCAAAGCAAGAAGTCTATCCTCACTGAGGAGTTGTGGGGTTTATTATTTTTTTTTTCTCAAAATAAATTATAGAAAGTTGGCTTACTTTAAAAGCAAGCAAGTGGTTTTATTCATAGAGAGGCTTTAAAACATGTGAAATGTGTGGGAGCTGACAGCAACACTGAAATATGAGGTTTTTTTAAAGATTCCTTTTAATGCAAAGAGGAAAGAAAATTAAATTTCTGTTTATGCATCATCTCTGGTATGAATTTAAAAGTGTATATACATGGGAATAAAAAGATAAAACTTCTTATGCTGACACCAGCTCAGCCTCATTGCACATACTGTATATATGCAAAATGAGCTGATTAATACAACAGTTGTGCAAATTTAGTATTGCTGAGATTTATTGCTTCCTGCTCTCCCCCACTTTCCTGACGGTGGCGTTTGAATCCTAACATGACTCTGAGATTGTTTTTACACAGTTTGTGCCACATTTTTATTGTGACCGATCAAATTTCTCCTACAGCAGAAGCAAGATCTGCTATTGTTATTGAAGGTGAAACTGTTTTACAGGCTCTTTTTTTTTCTCCATGAGGAGTCTATAGAGATGGGTACAGCCATTGCCTCTGCTCTTTGCACTGCATACAAGCCTGTGTAGCTTGTGGAGAGCTGCCAAAATGAGCCAGCTCTCCATGCAAGGGTTGTGCACACACTCTCGGTGACCCCAAGCGCACTCTTGTTGCAACTGGCAGCAGTAACCTACAAGGGAAGAAAGTTATATATGAGGATATACTTATATAAAAGGAATTACCAGCTCTGAAAGATAAGTATAAGCTTTTAGAAAGCTGCTTTTCCCTGATGTCCGCAGCCCTAGACAAGCCACCAATGCATAACAGTAACAGTTGTGTTAAACTACTAACTACTAAATATCAAGGAAAAAGGAACATCTAAGTCTCAGGATCTCTTACATTTTACTCATCAAGTTAATGCCTTCTCATAGGATATTAAGGAGGCAAAAGAGAAGTGGGGGAGACCCATGGAGGACCTGCTCTGGTTTCAGGAGGAAGCTCATAGAACCTTGGATTACATGCTGTCAAGAGTTTATCTTGTTATTGCAGCTTAAAAAGCCATGGAAATGTAGTACAACTATGAGTTTTCACTCTGCCAGGAGGTTTTCTAATTTTTTTTTCTGCACTATGTAGCTAAAATAGTTCTTAGGAAGACATAAATGCTATTTAGTTAACGCTTACCCACTTCAAGCACTGTGCCAAAATCTGTCTGAGCCATCACTACCCCTATTGCTCACAGTGCTGCTGTTTGTGGACCAAGGGTCAGATTTGTCCATCTTTTTACATTTTTCAGCACTTGCCAGTCTAGCTGTGCCCATTGTAATGGGAATTTCAAATCACCGTGGTATTGATTCCGATTGCTCTCAACAACAGCGTGCATCTTTAGGCACCTAAAAATTTTGCAGGTCTGATCCCAGACTTTGGTACAATGAATGGAAATGGATCCACCTGTAAGAAAACTTGTCAATTGTTTGTGTATTTCACCATTTTGAGAACAGAAACGTCTTCAGTATAAATACTCGTAGTGTATTAAATATGTTTTTGTAGGAGAAATATAAAAGAGTTGTCATGTTTTTGCACCTGGATTCCTGTTTCTCACAGTGCAGCTAAAGTCCTGGCAGGGAAAGTGTAAAATTGCTTCATGGCCTCAGGCTGCCATCTTCCAATCCAGCATGTTGCAGAGCCCAACCCTTGCCTGTGAGAGCAGGAGCCCAGTGCTCCCAGGAAATACCAGAGCCACTGCCTGGTCTCTGGCTACCTGGTTTATGCATGGAGCAGAAATGCAAGCCTGGCTGCAAGCCCTGGGCTTAAAGCATGGTCTAGACACAAGCACAGTTAAGCTTTGTGGTGTTTTGCAGATGCATTAAGCTGCTTTTTCTCCCCTTGGGATGAGTGCCATGACAGTGCCTGACTGGAGTTACTGTGCTACAGCTCCAGGGAGCACGTCACAGGCCTGGAAAAGCAGGCAGATGTAGCAGGTGCTCAAGCTCTGCTTGCATAAAGTTCCCAGATGGAAAAAGAGGACACATATGGGGGAACCTGTATGGGTAGCCCTAGAGTAATTGTATCCCAACAGATCAGTTCTTGCTTTGTTTGACCTGAGAAAAACATCTGCTTTTCAAGTCTTTAGCTCTCTTCTGACCAATGTGGAGGAATTAATTCCACCTTCGACTGCTGTTTTGCAAACTAGAAAACTAGCACCTAGAAAATATACATCACCGGATCTTTTACAATAAGATATCCACCATCAGGTCACATCAACTTTGACATTAACTCAGTGAATGGGAGACAAAACTTACTGTTATTAATTTTTATTAAAGCAGTTCTAGAAGGCTCAGGTACTCTCTCAGACCTCCATGGTCTGAACATACCACCTGACAACAGGTCCATATGTGACCTATCACAACATTACCGCGACCTTAAGTCATTCACAATCTTATTCTTTAGGGCATCATGTCAGCTTATCTTGATCATTATACCTCTTGAATCAGGAATCTATTAAACGTTGTCTGATCTCTCTAACCTGTAGTCTACATTTTAGTTTTATGCAGGAAATGAAAACTGCAGCATGACCGTATCATCCCGCACCTTCAATTTCCGCTATATACAAATCCTGAATAAATACCACTGCTTTGGTGTGATTAGAACAACAGAGACTTTCCAAAAAATATGTTTATTTTGAGTGGCCAAGCCTAGTTCTCTAGGTGAAGGCTGCAGTTTTATTGAGGCAGAATTGCAATAATCCTAAACAGTGTGAAAATGTACTCTTTTTTAATAAATTAGATTATTGATCTAAGAAGATTATGTGTAAAGAGCCAAGGAGAAATTGTTGCGTAAGTGTTTTTTTCTCCTTTTTTAGAAAATTGCTTTGAATATTTGCTTTGATATGTTGGAACACAATATGTGTTAGGCAAACATCCAGCCTACAAAAAAAGCACATTATTGGAGAAAGAAGTAATTGCTAAGGTTCAAGGAGTTAATATTAACGCTGAGGGAATTAATACCCTTTTATAAAGAAGAAATTCTAGGAAGGCTGTTGAAAACAAATTGAGCCTTAGTATGCTGAGAAAAAAAGGAACATTCAAAATGTAAATCTCCAGTTTAAAACTGCCCCATTTTTTCATACACAAGTTTCTGTAGATTCCACCTTTAGCCAGAAAAAGCATAAACCAGAAGACGCAAACGTTTAGACGCGAGGCTTGTGTTACCTGACCTTAAGGGAGAAGCAAAAGGCTTGTAGAGCACCCACTGCTGGTCAGGAAGGAGCAGGGTCTCTGCCGAGGTGGCATCGGAAGCTGCAGAATTGTCAGGCAGAAAGTGGCAAAGGGGAAAACAAGGGAAGGAAAGAATAATATCATATTGATTCCAGATCGTGTCTGGGTTTTTTTTATTTCCATTTTAGCAACAGACCAGTGCTAAAATTCCACCTGGGGCTGTCCTATGGTAACAAGACATTGCATGTGTGAGCTGCATTCAAACATCTCCAGGTTTTCCAGTCAAACTGTGCCATTCCAGGGAACACTGTCCAGTCCCCAGACTATTAAACAGAATCTGGCTTCCTCTTGCTTTTATCTTTAAAGCCTCTTTTGTTGTTTGCAGGGTGATAGAAGTGAATCCCTGCAGCCTGCAAAGGGATGGAGCAGGTCTCTAACATCAAAAACAAGGACAGCAGGAGGACATCCAATGCTGCAGAAACTGCAAGCATGCAAAAAAATAATTTTAAATAAAGAAAAAGAAAGAGCAGGTACAAAGCATATTACTCAGTTACAGAGTTTTTTGTCAACAAACAATCATGAATGGGGATGAGTTTGGCAAGGTGTTAAGTTTGGAGATAAGTCAGAAATTTAAATAACAAAAGAAAGAAAATTTTCTGGCTACCCACAGATGCTGCAGGCCTAGTAAACACCCTCCCCCACCCCTCAAATAAATAAATAAAGGGGAAAAACCTAAAGGGCAAGGTTTTTCCATGACAAATGCATAATACTATTTTTTACATTAAGCACAATGCTGAGCTGGCATCCAAAAAATCCTCACTTGCAAAAACGAACTGCCAAGACGTACTCAAGCTCTTAGGGATGCAATCTGAAATTAATATGATTTTTTATAAAGTGCTGAGCATCTTCCTCCAGAAATTCAGGCCTTTTGGGACAATCGACGTTACTGGCTGCTTTTCAAACTTCTGCGGAGATCCTCAGCTGCCCTTGCTGCACATGGTACCCTTACACTGCCCAGGCAGGCAGCAACCCTGAACCCCTGAGCAGCTTTGGGTGCTTTGGGGAACTTCAGTTCTCCAGCAAGCCAAGCAGCCCCACAGTTTCGGCTACTGCTAAAGTTCATGTGATTTACTGCAGAGCCAAGTGCACCCGAACAGGGAATCCACAGGCAAGCAAGGCTGCTCCAAAATCAGGAATAGCCCTCCCGCCCCCCCCAATTAGTTTGTACAAGCAGTGCTAATATAGGCAGTAGGTTTTGTCAACGAAGGGTCTCGACAGTAAAATCTAGGGAAAACAAGATTTCATAATTGTAGCATATTTCAAGGCTATAGAGAATACTTCGGGTCTACAAGGAAGCTTGGGAAGTATCCTGTTATCTTGTTTTACCACTAGAGACTTTAACATTATAGATTAATACTATGATAAACTCAAAGGGCTATTGTGAGAATAAAGATGAATGGAGAGTGTTGTTTTGGTGTATCCCTAGTATAAACACATAGCCAGAAATTCTGTGGACTGTTCTTCACACAGAGAAATGAATTGGCTAAAACTGGCCACATGCTCCTGCTCCGTGCTGGAAAAACTTCTTCCATCCCAAACTGGCTTTCAGCCTGCAAAAGGGTGCCTTAGGGGGGAAAAACCTGTTGGTGCTCAGACCATTCCCTTTGCTTTTACAGCTGTTTCTTGGCCACTAGCTGGGCGTGCAGATAGTGGTTAGAGCAGAGTAGTTTTCTATTCCAGTTTTGCCTCTGACATGTAAAGACAGGTCTGTTGACCTTTCTGTGCCACCACTTGGCCATCCATGGGTTTGGTCTTCTTTACCTGGCTTAAGGTCACTGTAAAATTTAAAAACTGTAAATGAGGCAAACAAGAAATGGATTTTATATTGCCATTTTTCTTTTCCTTAAATCTGTTCTTGAAAAACATGGGGATGGGTGTGAGGGGAGCAATATATATTTGCAGTTTTCTCTTATAAGAAATTATTCTTCCTTGCGTAGATATTTGGGGTTTTTTCATTGCTCTTAACGCTCCAAACTTCTGGTTATAAATTAAACAGGAATGGTTTAGGCCAACTAAGATTTGAGATGAGAAATTTTACCTAAACCACTGGCTGAAACCTCCTGTGGACCTTACTTATCACAGATGGAAAATATTTCTGTGCATTTAAATTGAAAATCTAAGGAGCCTTCTTTTTCAATAACAAAATGCCTGTCTCTCCTACCATCAATTATAAGGTGTGCTCTTTCACTACCAGTAAACCCTAAAATCTCTCTTCCATTGGGTCTATTTGCTTCTGAAAAAGCAATCACTGGCAGATCCAGTCCGTGGTGAAAAGAAAATTTATTCTTCACCTTTTCCTTGCTAAAGTGCTTGAGTGTAAAAGTATGGGAGGCTACAAAAGCATAGAGACAAAAACTCATTGTCGTTAATGGAAGTGACACTGTCTTTGCTGTGAGAAGGCTTCCCAAGTAATAGAAACCTCTGGGACAGTGAATTGAAACCAGTTCAAAGGTCTAGGAGAATTTGTATTACTGTCTACTTTACCACAGCAAATAGCATGTCTACTTGAGAGATCTGAAATGCAATGTGTCCCCGACACGTGGGGAAGAGGAAAATACTGGGTCATAGTGCCCAAATCTGCAGCTCTGCTTTTTTAGCAAGAAGAGACATCAGTAGAAAGGAAACTTGTGGAAAGGACAAAATCTGCAGTGTGCCACCTGCCCTAAGGCACTGTCCTCCACAAATTCCCCTCAGCTTCGGTGCAGGGGAAACAGGCCTGACCCCAACTATTTAATAGACCTAAGGGTTACAAGGGAAAGAGAGAAAAGGAGAGGTGAGAATGCCAGTTTTTGGTACAAGACTTCGGTATTGCTGTAGAATAAAGCTGAGCCCTTGGAGGAGTCAGAAAACCAGAAGCCTACAGGGCGCAAGCGTGGGATAGAGTATGGTGGTCTGGCTGGGGGTGAGATAAGCGTTCCCTTAAACACAACCTGGCTCTTTAACAAGGACTATCCGGAGTCCGAGTTCCCTCCTGGAAGACAGATCAGGCAGAAGACAATTTCCTTCTTAACAGCTTTTGCTAGCACATGGCCCAGTTCGGGGATCTTGCTGCCTGTGCTTTTCTGGCCACCATGGCTCACCTATCCTCCAGGAGTGCTTTTCTTCCTCTCACTTTGACCCCTGCAGATGGTCATTCTTCTCAGTATTAAACCCAGAAACATCAAATTCACTAGCATTCTCCAAATTCCTGAGTAGCTGTGTACCTTTGAAAAGGAAGAAACCCTTCTATTTTAGTCTGGAGCCTACTATTATGTTAATAAAGAAGTCTAACCTTCCTGTGGAACCATATTTAAACTAATAATCACACCCTCTGATAGGTATCTTAGGAAAGGGGGAAAAGTATTCACATCCCTTCCTTTAAGCAATGTTTTGTCCAGGGTCATCCCATAGTTCTGCGGGTGCAGGGAAAATCAGAACAATTTGTTAATAACATCTGCAGCATCGTCATGTTTACAGGTCATATCCTATGCTGGGGCATATGGCGCCACACACACACACTTACCGCAGCTCTGAGGTCAGACACTGAAACTGGGGCCCAGAGAGAGTGGTGAATCACCAGCCCTGTTGATTTTCAACCCTTGACTGGACAAAGTCACAAGCAACCTCACATAACTTTGAAGCTGGCCTCGCTTTGTACAGAAGTTTGGATTACGTGACCTCCAGAGTAACCTACATTTTTCTATGATTCAGTGGAATTACTGTATCCACATTTCTTTTAATAGCATTAAATTCCCCTCCTGCTCCCACCCAGCCCCTATGAAAGTAAAATATTCCAGATAAATACTTATTTTTCTTTTAACAGTCTCAAACAACCCTATTTAGCCTACTAAGTTATCCTCACATAGTGTCTCTCCATTTATGGCTGCCCATATCATGTCCAACTGTCATCTTGCACTAAGATGTTGAATTTAACCATCTCTTTCTGACATGTTTGTTCCAGTTTTTGGAACTCCTAGGTACTACTATAATCATGAAAATGCAGAGAAAGAAGTCAACATATTTCTCCAAGGGGATGACTGAGAGTGCTTCTGTCTCCTTCACAAAAAATCTTCTACAAAGTTCTTGGCTCTTTTTGCTCCTTATTGAGCCCATCACTGCTGACCCCACTGCTACTGTGCTCATGTGTCGAACTTCAGTCCTGACTCCAGGGAAGGCAGGCAGGGCAGGTGAGTCCCTAAAGAGGTGGTGCCATGGAGGAAAAATGATCAAACACCTGAGAATCTCTGGGAGCTTGAGCCCCAGGGGGCTGGACTCTGTATCTCGATGTCTTGCACTTGTGAGGACAGTCAGAACTCCTCCTTGAATATCCCCTCTCCAGGATGCAAGGAGGTTACCATTCAGGGACCAGGTGGGACCAAAGCCTGTTAGGAATGCCCTGGAGACCATCTTTCTCCTCCTTGGCTTTGGCTTAGGCTGGCTGGTGCTGTGGTCCCTGAGAGACAGGGCTGTGGCCACCAGGTCTGCTCATGGCGGAGCCTGGAAAAGTCAGAGCCAGCGTCCCAGCTTGTATTGCTCAGCTGCGTGATACTTCAGGGCTCTGCTGGAGAGATGCAGTCCAGAAGAAGCAAAGTGAAGCCCTTACAATTATACGGTGTGTGTTTGAAATCAGCACAAATAGTCGGGCTGCTGAGTAAGGGAGATCAAGGTAAAAGTATAATCTGAAGTGCTGTTTCAGCCTCTCCTGTAACAAAGAGAAACAGCCTGTCAATGCTGGCCAGGAGCACTTAAATCACCTATGGAAAACATCCAATAGGCAGGAAAATGCAATTAAAGATATTTCTGAGTGCTTGTGTTTGGTTTGGAGAAACCTGGTCATCCTGAGTTTCAAGCAGTGGTTCTGCAAGGCCACTTTTACCTGCCCATGATACCACCATCAATATCGAAATAATTAAAAGAGCTTGTCACCTAAGTGACCAGTTGGGAGGTGTCTGCCTTGCAGCTGTGTTTGTGTTCCTCAAATACCCTGCAGAAGCCCTGTTTCCCCTTTGAGGCCCGAGGAAGAGAGGTCCCGGGGGCCTTGAGCTGGCAGCCCAGGCACATTAACCCCTGGTGCCCTGCCAGGTTGTCCTGGCTACCGTCCTGGCCACTGCTCCGTCCCCCAGACCTGCCAGGGGCTCTCACACCTTTGCAGAGGAACAAGTTTGGAAGAGCAGGTTTGTCTCAGATTTACCAGAAGATGGAGCACAAGAGTCTCCCATGTATTTGCATGAGTGTGTGTGTGAGTGTGTGTGCGCGCGCGTGTGCGCGCGCCCTGGTAAAAAAACAGCCTTGTATCTCGCTTTGTGTCGCCAAACCCAAGGCAAATATTGTGGGCTTACAGTAAAACCATTTGTTTTGTGGGCCACATACTCCTATCTGTCAAAAAGCTGCCCCGTTAACATATCAGTGTTATGAAATGGCAACACGATTGAATGTTCTTGGTGAATAAGGGAGGATATGCACTGCTCCTTGTCTGCTACCTGAATCATAAATTTCTAGCAAAAGGCTTAAAATATATCTCAGGGGGAGAGAAAAGCACTGCCTCAAAAGTGTGTCTAGGAATGGCACAGAAACAGTGAATTTTGCTTTTAAGTAATATGTAGTGATGAACCAAATATGAATGAAAAGGAGTGTATTTTGTTCGAGAGTCAAATACAAAAAGATGCTGGAGCAAAACAAGAAGAAGTCAAATGCTGAAGTAGGAACTAGAACATTATGTTACTTTTCCTTTTGCTGTTGTTTTTTTATGCACTACACACAAAAGATCCCTTCCCCCTTATTTTTCTGAATGACCAGAAAACTACCTCCACTGGAAAAACAGGGAAATAAGGAGCAATTCTTATAATATAGTTTATAAAATCTTCTAGGATATTTTTTGAAAGAAAAATATGGGCCAATTCTGTATTAAGCTCTATTGGCATAACAGCTTCCATGGAGTCCAGTCAGAGTTTAATATCATGCCTCAGCTGTCTGGTTCCATACTTAAACTTGTAAACCCTTACCCTACTGTGATGATGTCAAAGTAAAGCAGCTGATATTTGTTTTTTAGATACTGTATGGCATCTCTATATAACATACACTGTTAAAGAGAAATTTCTTTTTGCTTAACTTTTGAATAGATCAGAATAAAGCTAAGTGAATAAAAGTTGGAGTGAATTTTACAGCTAGAGAAGGCCCAGACTCTAAGATATTTGAAATTTCTCAGCATTCATTTTGCAGCTGTGAAAAATACTAGCTATGATGCCTAATTGGCTGCTATTGCTACCTGGAGTAAGAAATTCTCAGACTTACTTAAATCCAGTTTCCTTCCCACTGCTAGACTGGGAGAGCACAGAAGTCTTTGAAAAGTCTGCTTTCAAGGATTTCTTTCAGCTCCTTCTTCCTTCAGGTTTTCCATTATAAAAGACCAATGTATGTACCTGTTTGCTTCCTTGGAGCCAATTCAGACAAACCTCTGGGGTACCTAAGGGGATAGTTTGGTGATGAGGACATCTGAAGGGTCTATTGCGGGGAACTGGCTTGCTGGGGAGTGCCTGCTTCCCAGCTTGCTGAAAAACCTGTAGAAGGTGTTCCGTGTTTATGAGAGTTGAGGCTATTATCTCACTTCTTTTAGGACACTTCAAAGGTAAATATCTAGAATTAAAAGCCAAGGAGAGCCAACTTGCACCTATAGTTATGGAATTACATGAAGAAGAGGCTGCTTTAATGAATGTGGCAAGAGAGACAATTCTGATAATTTAGTGCTGTTTGTGTAGAAAACACTCAAAAATGCAGAGTTTGTGCTGGAGACATTCTTTTCTCTTTCTCTCTCTCTTTAGACATGTGAATAACTCTTTGTTATATGCCTTTGCATAAACACAAAGATATAAATATATACATTATATATTTTTACCATGCACTTCAGGGACTCTCCAGCCCCTCCATTCAGAAGATGAATTAAATGAAAACAGGCCTCATAATAATCCTGACAACTGAAACCTGAAACACCTCTCTTCAAAGCCCTTTTTTTGCAGAAAAGTGTTCCATGCATTACACTAAGTAAAGTCAAAACCTTGGCTGTGAGTAAGTATCTTATCTCTGCCATTAGCAGGAAAAAGAAGTATCTTGGGAAACTGTAATATGCAGGAAGTCCTTTTTCTGCCCTTTCTGCCAGGCCTTGCTCTTTCCAGACAATTCACTCCTCTCCGATACATCAGTACAGATATCCATATGGACAAAAGATTGACAGTCATTCCTTTTGAAGACATTTTCTAAGAAGATCTCTCCTTTCCTTAGGGAAATGAGGATGGTATGTTTTCATCATCATAAATGCTCTAGGTTTCACAGAAGTTTGAAGCCCTCCCATGGTCAATAAAACCTGCAGGTCTCTTGCATCTGCCAACTCCTACTCTCAGGGAAAGCAGGAACCTTCACAGCCAAGGGGAGCTGTGAGACATTCCTACTCTGTCAGTACCTGAAGACTGGAAAAATCATCTTCATCTGGTCTTCCAGAAAGTATCTGTTGGTTGTAGTAGCGTTTGCCTGAAATTCACCAGGAGCAAGTGATGAGATCTGAATCAAACCAATAAAACTGGCTGCTTATTCTTCTCCCTCAAGCCAGGCATCTAGTCAATTTGCATGAGCCTGTTTGACTTCTCTGAACCACTGGGTTTCCAAAGTAGCCAAAAAGCAGACACTTACAGAAGAGCCTAAGGACAGGCAAAAGGGTGAGGACTCGTCCCCAGCATGTTCTCTCAATCTGCACTAGCTCTGGCACTTCTTCAGCCAGAGGCAGTGTCTAACAGATGAATCTTTTGTTTATTTAGGCAGCCACTTCTTGAGCCGATCAAACCATTTCATGCCTCAGGCAGTCTCTTGCCCAATCTCATGCAGTGAGGAGTTCCACCACTGAGCTAAATGCTGTGAAGCAAATCAAACATATTTTGGATCCTTCTACCTCAAGAGACCATAGCTGAATTGACTTTAGCCTTTTATTCCAATCATTATTAAAAAAAACAATTAAACAAAAAATCCAGGAGCTATTTTTTTTTTGTCAAACCAAGCAGCTGTCTCCAAGTATGAAGGGAAACAAGACCGTAATTCAGGCATACCACCTGAGGTATAGGACTTTATTTTCAGCAATACTACCTCTGTAAAATTTTTTACTGAAAATTCCTGCCAGGTAAACTTTGCAAGAATACCTTCCATTCTTAACATACATCTTTACACAGAAGTACCTAATGGTGTGAATGAAACGTATGTCAGTTATTTCATTGCAAAGAGGAGTGCAGACATGGCTGTGGCAGAACAAAAAATGTCTGAGACAAGGAAGGCAAATTGGCTTAAGACAACTAACCTTTAGACATTCGCTATAGGGGAGCAGAGGCCCATCTTTCCTGGTCAGAAATGTCCTTTTAAATGTTTCTGAAACTACTTTTTTTCATGTACATTTATTATCAGGATTTTTATAATCATCTATTTGACTATATACAGTCAAATAAAGTCAATTCAGTTTCCTCATTTTTGTAACAAATGGGCCTTAGCTGACTTGGCCATTATACTTTTTGTTCCAAAATGAGAGTCCAGATGCAAGACTTTCACTGAACTAGTTAAATTGGCTGTTGGAGGCCAGTTAGTGTGAGTTTATGTAGACATCAGTCTGTAGAAGCAGACTCATCTTTTGTAACTTTATGATAAAGTGGATAAGAAATATAAATCAATTATTGTAGATGGATTAAAAGCATCAGATCAAAATGAATCAGGCACTGAAAATTTGGAAAAACAATTAAATGAAGAAACTTTTGCCTTTGTCTGGCTTGAAAAGGATTTGTGTCAAATATTTATTAGAGTGCAGGCTCGGCACCCTGCCCTGGCTGAGTGGAACTGAGCCTCCCCACACATGCTACACCTGCAGAGAGAAATATGTTGCTGAGGAGACTTGTAGAAAAAGGTAAAAGCAAAATCTGCTGGAAACACTATCATTTTCACGTAGTGCTAATGGAGAGGGACCTGCTGAATATATTTCACTGTAATCCATTGGGTTTAGTCGTAATCCAGCAACCAAAGTGTTAATTATCTTTCTGAAAAAGTGGCTAATTAGACGATTGGGGCCTATTGGGTTTAACTGGGCAAAGATAAAACATGATTCATTGCTATAACTGTGGTAGCTTGCACCTGCAGGAGTTTGCAGTTAACTGTGTCTTATGCATAGCTAATGGCAGTGACTTACATTTCTGGTCTTTGAATACCTACCTTTCTTTTTTTCAGCAAAACCCAGGCAGTTTGGCTAATCGCAGATCAATGTTCTGCGATACAGATGGATAGATAGCTCCCACCACAAAACGCAGCAAACCTCGGCGGTCTGCACGGAGCAAGCCTCCCCGTGCAGCCGACACGGCGGGCTCCTCGTTCATGTACGGCATCTGGGGACAAGGAGGGTCAGAAAAACAATCGCTCACCCTAACGGCCTCTTTCACCGCCTGAAACCAGTTTGAATTTCCTGTTAGTATGTTAAACATGATAGATAGCTTTTCTCCTTTTCAAAATGATGACCTATTTTTCTACTGTCACCACAAAACACATTATCATAAACCATAGTTTTCACATTTATTGCTCTCAACTGGAGAACCATTATTTATAAGAATTATAAGGTTGTCTACATGTTTTATTTTCAGCATTAAACATGACTGACGTTTAGAACAAGCCATTTTCCATTCTTACCTTATTTTGTAGGCCAGAGGAGCCTTGTGTGGGTGTCAAGATGCAAAAGGTTTTACAGTCTTCAAAATTATAGCATTTTCCAAACTATTTCTAACATTAGATATTGAAATAGGGGGAAATACCATTTCACATGTATTTCCTTTTTTTTCCCCCTAAAAAATATAAGATTAAAACAATATCTACTTGCAGAAAAAAATAACTGGAAGAGAGCTGGATGCTACAACAAACCAAGAATTCAGTATTTTAAAAAAGGGTTTTAAAAACACTCTTTGAAAAAAGCATAGCATTTAAACTATACATCTTCACATTCTTGCAGTATCTAAACAACCTTCCTTCTGCCTCTTTTGCAAGGCCAAGCTCTTTTTCTGTCCTTCAGATCTGTTTGCCTGTCATTTGGATTCATGTTCTTTCCTTGCAAGCGAAACAGCTCTCCCACTGAATGACCTCTCGACTAGAGAAAACTTGGCTTGGAATTTGTCTTTATTTGCGGACAACTAATACTAAAAGAAAGCCTGAAAGGTGAGTTTTGTCCTCTTTTAGGGAGGAAGCTGGGAAGGAAATATCTAACTTTTCCTGGGGAGAATTTCAAAAATGCAAGCTATAAAATACAGGTCTTAACACTGGTAAAGGAAGATCTCTCCATCAGAGACCCAAAAGGGGACTTGTGCTCTAGGTAGGGTCAGTAACTTTGTCTCTCACCAAACTCTTCTGACACTTCCAATTAAGTAAGGACAGGTCTTTTAAGACAGACTTTTCACGAGTAATCCCCAACTGCTAAACTTGCAACGCTGGCGCAGGACTGGGGAAGTGCTGAGAATTCATAGCTGCAAATGGACCTGACATGAGAAGAACTCTGAACACATGAAAACTTTATATAATGCTGAGCACTCAAAAACATCACATTCTAGGCCTCTCAAACCCAAATTAATGTCTCTGTGCATCAGTCTCCCAACAGTAAAACCAGATTATCAAAGTCTTTTTCCCTGTACCTCAAAAGTGTACCAGAAAGGTAACATAAACTTGTAAAATTGTTGAAGTTAGCCACAATATATAAACTCATGATGAAACTAGTAATCTGAGCCCTATTGTGAATAAAGAATAATGTTTACAAAATACAGCTGAGGGTTTCAACTGTTCTTCACGTGAGGACTGCTCTTGGTGCCTAAAGCAAGGGGGGCTGTGTGAGAGTGCCCCAAGAGGCCACATCCTGGGCTGTGGGGCACTGCGCACCTTTATCCTGGCTGTTCGTACCCTCCAATGCTTCCCTTCGCAGCCTCAATGCTCGTCTCATGCATGAGACATGTCCCCCTCTCTGAGCTGTCATTGCCATGCATGGCTTTGTTCTTCCCCAGTTGGACTTTTAGAAAAAAATTAATCTCCCCTAGCTCAGCTGAGTACCTTTCAAAGCAATCAGGTAAAGCCAGGCTTCCTCTGTAGCCAAAGAAGAGGTTTTGCACAGGTGGGATGAGGCAGCTTAGGAAATGCATATAGAAAAATAGATAGATATAGAAGTATATGTAGATATAGAAGCTGGCTAGAGAAGGCATGTAAAGTAGTAGCTTCAGGTAGGTGAGATGAGGTGAGTCTCTTCCCTCAAGGTAAGTGAAGCTTGCCCTTAAAGGGAACAGAAGTGTTTTATTTTCCCTAAAATCTATGCCTGTGAATGAATATGAGCAAAGGAAATCTTTCAAATGAATTCTCTAGAGACAAAATGGAGGTAAGGTCAGATCAACTGCTTCATGGCTGCTGACAGGTACTTTTGTTCTTGGCTGCTGCTTAGCTTGATATTATGAATATCTGAGAAAGGCAGTGTGTTACCAATAGGCTTGGGCTATTTTTCAGTTTGCTTTCACCGAGCATTTCTGTGTGTCCTTTTTCTGTAAGTTTCAGCAGAAATTCTGGGCTATGATAGAGTCCCCCACTTGCTCTGTTTTTGTGAACTTTGCCATTCTGGACAGGTTTCTTACTACCTGTGATTTTAAATGGAGGCCATTAAGGTTTTACCAATTGAGGCTTAACAATTTCTTTTCTCTGCATATTTGTAAAGTTAAAAAAAGTGTTCCCAGATATGGTTGAACAAAACTAACTGTTCTTCAAATGGATCCAGTACATTGCAGCATGCTAACTGTATCTCCACCTATTACAAACTCCTATTCATGTTGGTATCCTGCTGTGGAAAATACCTCTTGTAATTGTTCTTGTGTGTGCCTACCTTGACAGCATATTTTTCTGGTAACAGACTCCTTTAGCCAAAGTTAACATTAGAAGAGTTTTAAAACATAGCATATCTGTGAGATTCAGATATTTATAATTTTTTAGAAAAATTTCAGATTCGTCTCTATTGTACAAATGCTTGAGCAAAGGCAATGTATCTAAGGTAAGAAGAGTTGATACACTCCAAAACATAATCTGACATTTACCCTCATTTATTTTGAAATGCAAATGCATCTAGTTTATTCAGAATTCTTTTGCAGTTTACTGTCTTATTAGTGATCATGCTGATAACTTGAATTTCTGAAATGTTGTTGCTAAGCAATGCAACTTCAGGCATGTAATGAGGCTTTCCAGTGGCTACTTGAAGATGAAGAAAATTATCTCAGCTTCAGGTTGTTTGATCATCAACCACATTCTAATGCTTGGGTGAAAAATAAGTTTTCAGCTTGCCCTCTTCTCCCGCAGATAATTTATTTCTGTGTGGTAACTGAAGATCATACAGTATCAGGAAGAAAGTTTTCTATTTGGGGATGCAAAGGGAGAATCAAAGAACTTGCGCAGCTCCTTTGTGTAACTTTCTATAAAAAGAAGATTTCTCCTTACAGCCTGTTGCTTAGGGAAAGCGTATGGGTGACCTGTTTCCCAAAGGATGTCCCCCTGGCCCTTTCCCCATGGGGCTGCCCCTCTTCCCAGCAGCAGTGCAGACACCTGCAGAGATGTTCATACCTGCAGCTGAAGTAAATCAGAGCAGCACACTCTCTGGCATGCAGCATGGAGGGAAAGCAGGTCTGGCTGCCTCAGCTGGTCACACGTGGTCAGGCAGTGTTTCTGACCCTGCTGTCTCAATGCCTCAGTCCTCCACCTGTGAAAGGAGGCAGCATCCACCAGGCAGTGAAAATAAACTGGTGCCTGAGGCAGTCAGATGTTATAATGATGAAAGCTATAAAAAAGGCCAGGGGAAAACTGACACATCTTTATTCAGAGCTGGTTTGAAAAGTCTGCACTAGACAAGGCCTGGGGCTACAGACTGGAGAGAAGAAAGGAAATTAAATAAAATATTGACCATTTGCTCCATGAGTGCCAGGCACTTCACAGTGCTGGGGAACAAGGGAGAAGGACTGTGTAAGTAAAGACTGTGCCATAATTCATTCGCGCAAGTGGACTGACTTGAGGCTGTCCAAACAACTGTGCCACTGACTCTTCTTTTCAGTGCTTGGTTTTTGCAGCCTAATATTTTTCAGGAAGGTGGGGTTTTTGGGGGTGCCTGTAATACCAGTGTACTGGGCCTTCCTTGAGGATCAGAACCCCTTATGCCTCTTGGGCCAGCTGGAGTCAGCACAGCTCCTGCTATGGAGAACTGCTCTTGCAAAATTACAGAGCAGAATCTCATTGAAAAGTTAAAATATAAGGTAAGATGATGTGGTCCTTGCTTTGAAAGGCTTATTTTTATAAACCTTTCTTCCTGAACAAGTCAATCTTCACAACAAGAAGCAATCTCAGAGGAGCGTCTCCCAAGCCCAAGATGCATTTTTCTGCTGGTGAAGAAGCTGCATTTATCTGTCCTCACTGAGAAAAAGTTATGTTTGTCCAACAGTTAACTTCAGGATTTAGTCCTCGAACAGAGAGAACACTTTAAAGCTTGTGGTTTAGAGCATGTTCTATTTTCTTTCTGGCCAAAAAGCCACTAAATCTGTACTTACAGTGGGTAGACACGAACCTAATCTAAACTTCAAATTAAGTTCCTTATCCACAGGCAAGCAAGCCTGAAAACATATGCAGCGAAATGCTTATGTAATATTCAGTGCACTGTACTTGTAACAGCTAAATGTTTGAGCTCCAGGGGAGATTTCTGTCCATTTTGCTAGTTCATGGTCTCTGCACTCCGTCAGTTAACAGATGCATCTTTTGCTGCACTCTGTCACAGTCCCCGTCAGTTATTTGTTGAATATTATGTGGAAGGGGAAAAGAGGTTGGGGGGGGGGGAGGTTGGGTGGTACGATTTTTTTCCTTTTGAGGGAGGAGGAGAAATTGGAAAGGGGAAAAAAAATGTTTAATTCTGAGCTGCTGTAAATTTGATGCACTTCCCTTAGTATATGTGTTTGACTGGGGCTCTGAAGCTTAAAGTCCACATCATGTTGGTCCTGGCAGCAGCCTCTGGGAATCCAAAATGGAGCTTTAAACACTGGAGCCAGGGATAAAAATCAGCACCTGTTTTCTCACTGCAGCAGCAGCAGCAAAGGGTCTTCTCACATTCACATAGACCTGGCATTCAAAGCACATCTCACTGCTCTCCTGTGCTGAGAAAGTGTGCTGAGGGCACGGGCGCTGAACGCCTCTGGAGAAAGTCACCTCCAGCGAGGCACAGCACCTCATATTTCAGGCTTGTGACATCAGGGCTGGCCAAGGAGCTCCAACTTTGATCCTGACAATGATTTTTGTCTTATCGTTGCCGTTTGCCAGTGCAGGAGCAATCATTTGTTACTGGTTTGTGCAGTTCCCTTCCTCAGTGGCATTCATGGTTTGTGGCTCTCTGGGAAGAGGATTTATTTTCTGTGTGATAAAATGTTTTCAATTAAGTCATCAATCTTTTAGACTGACATTTAACCCTGTGATTTCAACACATGATTTCAACAGTTGGAATTCTCTGTATGGAAAGGGTGCCCTAATTAAAACCCTCCTTTTCCAGTCAATCAGAAGAAATCTCTTTTCTAACATAGAAATAGAACTGTAAAAAAAAAAAAAATCCACAACTCTCTCATTCAATGAGAATAAACTGATAATGTAATCAAAGATTCTCTCTAGCATGGTAGTTAAAATTAAGCATTGTGAAGAATGCATAATATTTCCATCCCTTAACAGGTTCACAAATACTTTAACCCTTAGCTGCCTGGCTAATTCTGTGATTTAAACTTGTTTGGACATGGTCTACTCACCAAAAATAAATAAATAAATAAATAAATAAAAATAAAAAAGACACAAATAAGGAAGAATAATGCATTTTTGGTGATAAAGCTTTTTCTTTCTTCCTCTCCTCCACTGTGATTACCTCTCCTGTTTTTCATTTCCACTGCCAGCACTTCTGCACAGGGTCTGAGAGGAGGGTGCCCTGGAAAGTGGCATTAGAGACGGGGCAGGAACGGCAGGCAGTCGAGGGAAGCTGTTGATCCCCTGGTTGGAGGCTACGCTGGGGAGGACTACAGAGATCACAGGGACTGGAATTTGCACGGAAATGTAGGAGAGGACCCTGGGGAAAGAAAGGGTACATAGCAACCCAGGCACTGAATTTAGCAGTCGGCGTCATAATATCCCCGGGTCACACAAATACTTCCTTTGTGCATAACGGGGAAGGAGCGACTGAAGTGGTTTTGGCAGGCCTTGCTGAGGACTCTTCATTCATGAGGAAGCTGATTAAAGAAGCTAGGAAACTTGGGATGAACCAGAGGACTTTTATTTCCTATGCCACCCTCAAGGTCACTGATTTCATTACAGGGCAGAGCTCATGAGAGTGACTACAGCCTGTAGGTCCATAACTCATGGATAACAAAGGCTGGGCATACAAGAACGTCGTCTCCTGGTCCTGTTGTGAATGATGGAATTGCAATTTTAGAATCCACAGTCAACAAGGAAATTGTGTCTCTAGAAACAAGATTAACAGCTAGCATGTTTCAAAAGAGAGCCTGAGGATTGATTAATACTCTGCAATGGCGTAGTAATGGAGAAGTGCTACATAACAAATTACTATATCTAGGGAACTGTGAATGTTGCATGAGATTAGAGCACGCGTCCATGGACCTCAGATCCACAGTCTTGCTTGGGATGTTACATGCTAGACGACGTAGCAGGGTGAATGCCAACAAGGACATATGCAGAACTGGTGACCCAGGTGAAGAGGACAACATTGAAACATGGCAGACATTTGGCTGAGGAATAGTAATGTGTGCATATGTGTGCACTGCCTTTTGCATATGTAATTGATAGCTCATTAACAGCCCATTAGAGTGAAAGCTCCTGGGATGAAGAGCATGCCCTGTGTTTTTATTTGAAAACATAAACAAGTAGAAGAGAAAAAAACTATAGTAGAGGCTGACATAGTTGACTGCTCTGTAGCATGATCTTTTTCCAGCTTCCAGCTATGACCACCAGGTGACCTCCAGGGAGATACAGGAGTTTCCACTCTGACCACAGGCACTTCAGCTCCACTAGGCCCACAGCTAGGGTTGCTTTTGCAGTACATTGTCCTTCTTCCCCCACAGAGCATAGTCCAAGGATAAGCACTGTGCAAGGACCTAAAGTGGTCAAATCGTTTTCTTTTAGCTGAAAACCTAGAGCTGGTAGAAGGAAAACTCTTTATTCTCAGCCTGTAAAATTAATTGTTTTCAAACAGCAACAAGGGGCTGCACAGCCATGAAGGGGAGTCCACAGCTTTGTACTCCATGTCCAGGCTCCCTATGCACAGGGCAAGGAGAGAGTCAGGAGCTAAAAATCCAGCAGTCTGAACAGGGAGCACCAAGAGATTAATATTGTCAGCAGCAGGCTGCTCACTGCTGGCTGATGCAAATACTGAGCACAGGGGTGTATCCAAAATCCTGCATCTCTCTGTTCAGTGGATGTCTCTACCTACAGGTCAGTGCTGTGCAGTGCACAGATGCTTATTGACATTTGTGCACAGGACTGAGCAAGGCACAACTGCTTTCCTTTTGCCAAAGGTTTGGCATAGTCACCAGGGAAATGGAAGATTTAAGGACCAAGTTATGCTATGCCTTGACAGTGTACAAATACTCTCTTATCTCTTACCTCTTTGGAGAGTGTCTGAATCACTAGGCTATGTATATGTAATAGGGACATTGTCCATTTTCTCATTAAGGGTGTTCCACTGAAAAGAAAATAATTCAATAAATGATTGGGCTGGAGTACAAGAGAGATCACAGCTGTGTAGCCTAGTAATTTGTCAGAACAGGGAAAGCCAGGGTTACAGTCCACATACCAAGTAGAGAATGGCCAGAGACTCATCTTGATTTTTACCAAATATATCAGTTGGTCAAATAAAACATGCAACCTCAAACCACTAAGAATGGTTGTACTGGATCACAGCAGAGCTTCATCTCAGCTGCTGTCCTGTCTCTGACATAGGCCAAAAATAGATGCCTAGGAAAGAGTAGAAAATATAAATTATACTTCCCCCACTGCCCAGCTATTTTCAGCTTAGGGCCTTCTTGAGCCGAGCATCATTTCTGTGTGCAACCTTCAATGGACTCTTCTTCCATTAACTTGTTCAGTCTACCTTTGAACCACTGTGAACTTGTAACTTCCACAGCATCCTTAGGCAAGGAGTTCAGCAATTCAGCTCTGTGTTTGGTGAAGAGCCACCACTTTCTGTCTAGTCTGAACCTTGAGTTGATGCCCCCTTTTGATGTGTTGCAAGAGACAGTGAACAATTGATTCCCACTTCTGCTCTCCTTGATACTTTTGATTTCATAGACCTCTGCCATATCCCTTCCCAGTCCCTGATCTAGTCCAGTGCTTCTCTGAAATTCACCATTTTGTTCCTCTTGTCACCCTTGCTCTGAATCTTATCCAGTTCTACTGTATCCTTGCTGATATGTGGAGACAAGAACTACAGGGAATATTCAAGATGCAGGCAAACCATGAATTTTGTAGCACCCCAATTGCAATCAAACCTCAAGGATGGGGTACCAGACCAAACACAAGCAATAGAGGTATAGCCCCGCTACTGATAACATGGTACTTATGTATGTAGCAGTGCAGTATAAAATATCAGAATGATCGGTCCTCACACTCCCTTTTGAAGCACAGTTGAGCGAGGTTTGTTACAGTCTTATAAGCACAGTCAAGGGGGGGGGGGGCTTTGACTATGCTGTTAGTTCTGGTCAAATATGATGATTCTCCATGTGGTTAAAATTTGTGTTCCCTATACAAGGTTAACTGGTTTTCCCAGAGAAGTTTCCAGTTTAATTTGATAACGCATCTGTTCTGTGGACTATTCATATGTGTATATTGTCTCAAATAACTTGTTTGTCTGTAGACCATCCATCAAGATACAAATATATTTCTTCCTTCAGATGTAGATTAATAGTGTTTTAAGACATGGTATCTTACTGAAGCTTTTCCAACTGTAGTTTGAGGTAGCCTTAATACTTTCTTGTCACACATAAATTCTTCAAGGTTCCTGTGTTACTCAGAGTTCCTAGAAATTCAAGCTACCTAGCAAAAGTACAGAAGAAAAAAATAATATATATATGTATGTGTATGTGTGTATAAATGTATATATAAAAATATATATATGAGCATGAATAATTCCTTGGTAACTACTCACTATTAATATTTTTCAGTTGTGCAGTATCTCTGAAATGTTATCCAAACTGCTTTACAGCAGTTTATACAACAGCAAATGATATTCTCTATTTTAATTTATTTATTTATTTTTCTTTCTCTATTAATTCCTAACACTTGATTCACTTTTTTTGGCTATTATAGAGCACTGATATTCTCAGAGAGTAGTTACCATAGCAAGAGATTACATGCCTGCACTGAGATCTGCTGTTTCCATGCCCCTCCAGAACTCCTTGTGAATGCCACCTGGTCCTGGTAATGTGCTGCTGTGCAAAATTTGTCTGTTTGCTTGAAGACTCTTCTAAAGTTCTTTCAATTTGAGACAGATCCTCTGAGTCCCCCACAAAGAAGGGTTCCAGCACAGAAGTGTCCCAAGCTGCTTCCATAGTGAACACAATCACAAACAATTCATTTAGCTTGTCTGCCATGGCCTTATCTCTGCAAGTTGCTTGAGTATCCTGATTTTCTATTGGCCCTTCAGACTTCCTGTTTCTGCCGTGTCCAAGGAAACTGCCTTACTCTGTTTTCAAGTTTAATCTTTTAGATTAAAGATTCTTTCTGTTATGATTATGATTCTTTTTATTTTCTTCATTTGGTCATAAGAAGAAACAAAAATGCGGACCTTGAAATATGTCAGACAGAAGCTTTGTTTTTAATGTGAGTTAGAATATAAAGATCACCATGCCTTTCACTCTTCTAGCATGAAAATCTTTCTCAAGACAGTATAAATGAATTTTGCATAAAACAGATTTTTTTGTTTGGCTTTGGATACATAAGGCAGGCAAGACTTTTAGCAATTGTGCTAAAATTATTCATTTCCTCTGACAATTTCTAAAATCAAAGGCATGTGTTTTGGAATAATACATACTAACTAGGAAAGTAATTAAAAAAACAGCCTTTCACAAATGTTACCAAATTAAATATAACCTTGAATGCTGTTTCTGAAATGTGTTCTTTGTTATCAGAGGCTCCCTCTGTTCAGCTTATTCTGTTGTGTTCCTTCTACATCATAGTAATGACAAAGAAATAAGCAGTGTTTGGAAAATAAACACTTATGCAGGGGAAGTAGGTGCACCCACACTTTCTTCCAAGTGTTTAAATACTCTCTGTCATTGTACTTAGCAGACAAAGACAGCTTTTCATTCATAACTCAGGGAACTTTACAAAAGGCAAGCAGATACTGTTACTACTTGATCCCATAAAATATCCAAATGCAGAAACACAGAGCTGCAAACAAAGCTGAGAAAAAAAATCTTTATTTTATAAAAACGGAGAATATTTTTGCCAGCTGGACTGAAACCAATAAGATATGTATTTTGTGAGAATGCATGATGGGACAGAATGAAAATGGCTAGTGAAGAGGTGCATATTGCCTGGGATTATTAAATCAGTAGCGTTGTCTGGGGAGACTCAGCTGAGTAGCGCACAACAGCTGGAGCAAGCCCACAGAGCCAAGTCAACAGAGGACAACCTAGGGCTCTTGAGCCTGCCCGAGGCTACATGCATGCAAGTAACTCGGGACAGCCTCCATCCTGCAGCTACCTAAAAGGCCAAGAGCAAGACTGTTGGAGAAGGGACTCTTGGGGCACCAAGGGAGGCTATAATACAGAGCAGGCAGCCTGCTCGCCAAGCCTGGCTGCTCGGGGACTGTGGAGGGTCATGACAGGGTTAAGTTGGAGGAAGGTTGCACGCCATGGGAAAAGGGGAACTGGGAAACTGTTGCTAGCTCGAACAAAGAAGAGTCTCAACAGGAGCAAGCATACCCAAGGACACCGGTGCAGCTGGGAATGATACATCTTGAGAAAGTACAGATAAACCAGCAGAAGCCAGTGGGAACCAAGGCTAAGAACAAGACAGCGTTTCTCCAACAAAGAAGCAAATAGCAAAATGCAAGACATGACCGCTGCGTGTGTGATCGGTGCAACGATTGGCTACCTGTGACATAATCTGCATAATGATTGGCTTAGCAAAGTGTATCTGTGAAATCGCTGAAGTAGCTAACTTTTTAGTATAAATATATGTTAGAATAAACAATAGGGGTCTCAGGACGCAAACCCTCCTGAGTCCGTGCTTTAATCCGCCACAGGGGACAGATGTGTGATGTGCTTCATGGCTCCAGTGATACGAAGGTGTTAGTCTGCTATTCGTGGGGTCAAGAAGGTTGGCTACATTGGGCATAGGAAACTGGGAATGCTAAACAGATTTATTAAAGATAAAGCCTTCAGACTGTAGGAAAGTGTGGAAGGTCTAAATAGCCCAGGAGCTTTCTGGTAAAACAGATGTGGTTGCTTTGCGAATGTGTACTGGTTCCTGAAGAGAGAGGACGTGCAGATTTTGCTCCTCACCCTTTCCCAGCCCAAGAGCTTTTTTCTGAAGCTCACTCTCTGTTATGCTAAACACTCCTGTTAGTTGTAAGTTCCAGTGCAGATTTCTTACCAAGCCTTATCTAAAAACATCATCAGTAAAAGCAGCTGCTAAATGTCTAGTATTAGGAAGAATTTTCCCTTTCATCATAAGTGATTTCACATCCGTCCATTATTTAACCATCCTCTTAAAACAGTTTTGACAACAGAGAGAAACCAAACTAGACAGACCACTGGTCTGATCAAGAATGGCAATTTCTATGGTCTCACTAGCGATGATAACACTCTAAAAATCACAGAGACTTGATCTTTAAAGGTATTTAGGCACCTAACTTGCACTGCAATAAATTTAAAACTCTGTGAGTAAATTTTTATGTGAGAAAGTCATATGAGGGAAAGAATGCTTGTCTTTCTCACTTAAAATAGAATAAAAGATCTTAAGTCTGCTAATGAGTAGTGATCTTCTTGAGTGCCAATTTAAATGGAAAAAATGCCTTCATTATGCAGATTTTGACTTTGGCCATGTCATGACACTGCTTCCTCCAGAGGATTAATTTAAGTCCAGTAAAGCAGAAAATAATTCCCTTCAAAGTGATGAGGTGAACAAGAAGAGAAATTGATTTATGCAAAGTAAGAAAGTCTGAAAGTATTGTGGATTATGCAAATGATTACAAAAGAAAAAAAAACAGGACCAAAGTCATTTGAAATACCAAACTTGTATTTTGATAAAAAAAATTATTATACAAGAAATAGTTACTCTTCAATTGAAACACTTTAGTATTTGATTCTATAAATAGAATAAGTTAAGAATAACCTTAAAAAAATTAAGAACGCAATGCGTATTAAAATGGGCTCCAGTCTTGCCTGAGACTAGACCTTTAGAGACTATTGTGACAGAAATATTGAATAAGAACACCCATGTACAGTTATTTTTAAATAGCCTCACTGCCAGCTGGCAGACAGAATTGCACTGATTTAGAGAGTACAGAAAGAGGAATCTGATTAGTTTCTAGTACAAGGTGCAAGTTCAGGCTCATTAGCCAGTGGTGATGAAAGCATTAATGCCCTTCAAGGAGTACATTTACAGTGAATGCATTTGCTCATTAGGAGGATGAAGGTCTCTTTCCTTGCAGTACATCTGAGCTGTGAAAGAGTCTAAGGAAACTCTTTGCTTTATCATGAGCTTCGTTTCATCATGCTGAAAAATGAAGGGAAGTCCCAGGCACTGTCGCCTGGGGTGGGACTGATTTCTCCTGCCAGGAACCCCTACAGCGCAGCTGCCTGCACCCAAGCTGTCAGCTAGATTTCCTTCATGGTACATTGAGAGAAATTGGCACTTCTAGCATGTGAGGTATTAGAGAGGATCTCATTAGGAATGTCCACTTTAGAAAGAGACAATTCATTGCCATTGGCTAAAAAGGAGTTTCAACAACCAGTTTGCAGAGTGTTTTCCACCTTACGTTTGATCAGATGAGCTGCAGCCCCTTGTCCCTATGCCACTTTGGGTATGGCCATCGTTACAGAGACACTTGTCTTCCAGTGGACCATGCCTACATTTACAGTAAATTTGAATGGCGTAATGTCAGCCTTGTAATCTATCTAGCCATTGAGGTAGAAGGAATAACAGAAGTACTTTGAAAGTGGAGTCATCAAACACAATTAGAGGCAGTCAGGAGTTTCTTGAGAAAATGGCCTGATTTGTTGAAACACAAATACTACAGGTGACTCTGCACATTTAAAAGAAACTTCAGCCCAGAGAGACTTCACATCTTTAAAGTCAGAGCAAGCTGGACAACAAGACAGGCAAGGAACTGCTTACAGGACATTCCCTTGTCCCTGTCCTCCCCCTCTGTCAGGCTTGGGACTGGCTTCCCATTCCAGCTCTGACTGACTGCTTGCTTTCTCCTCACTTCTCAGAAAAGAATTCAAAAGTTATTAGCAGAGATATATTTATGGAAGAGGCTTTTTCTTAAATCACAGTTTTACCATTTAGTCAGAACTATTGTGTTGGCTTTCTGTCATATGGTGGAGCAGTTACAAACGTTGAGGTGATATAAAACAAGGAAATTGTTCCACATGCTTTCAAAGCTACTTAAAATCTCTTCTGCCTCTACAGTAGGATCATTGCTTAGGAAAATGTAAGATACTGACATCCCTTGAAAACAGCGTGAACACTTGTCTGCGCAGCTTTGTTAGCCTGCGTACAAGTATCTCTACAAAAAATGTAACTTATGAAGACGGTCAAGATACAGATATGTTTGCTCAGTGAAAGTTTAGAGAAAAACAGAGAAGACTGTGATGCATGTTTCAAGAAGGAAGCACTCTTTTTTTCTTAGTCCTCTCTTTTACGGGTTTTCAAGAGTCTTTGATTTCTCAAATCTCCTCTGCAGACATGATGAACTGCCAGCCACTGTGTTAATGCTGGGAAGGACTCTGACAATGTTTCTCATTGTGAGTTCCATTACACATGGAAGAAAAACACATTGTGCAGAGGAAGATGCATATATAAGCAATGTAAAATCCCTCTAGTGTACCACGCAAAAAAAGGGGAATTATGATAACAAAGAAAATGACTCTGTTTGCACTTGTACCCTTCATCCTTCTGATCTTTTATTAACTATGCAAGGAATATATTAGTGCATTTTTTATTTTTTGTAAATATTAGTTTAATATAAAGGTACATATTAATTCAGCGACACCAGCTGTATATCTACACAGATGGTCACTTCATGGGAATTATATTGTACATTACAAGCAGTTACTCCAGGAAGATATTTCTAATGAAAAGGAATTATACTGATTATTAATGAGTTCCAAATGTATTCAAGTCCCATGGTAATGATAAGCTTAAAATAACACACAAGCCAAAAATATTAGCTATGGAAAATGGCTGATCTGATCACAGTTGTATTGAAATGTAGCTTCAGAAATGCAATCAGCCAGAATTGAGCCAATTAGGCTTGAGAAAGTAATTATTTTGCCTATGTCATATGCATCCCTCAGAATTGTTCAAAAAAAGACCTCATATTTGACAAATCCATTGATTTTTCTACCTTCTCAAAGGCAAATATAGGCAGAAAATCAGATGTTTGCACTTTTTGAAGTGAAGGGAAAAAACAAAAGAAAAGTAAAAGACACCCCAGGGACACAGATCATTCAAAACTCAAAGAAGGCAAAGGAAATGGAAGCAGAAATGGAAACAGAACTATAAAAAAAGGTTAACTGAAACACACCATAGTATTTTGAACAGAAGAGACATGAGTTTTCTATCCTGCGAGGCAACTTCTAGCACTGGAAGTTTTGCACCACTGAGATCCCCAGGAACTAATATTACTGTCAGTCATAAAACATGAAAGTGAGTTGACAAAACTGCGTAAACAATATTGGCCAAAGTAAAGTCAAGTCCTTGGTACTCAGAATTTCTTCTTTAATATGAAATGAATTTCTGCTCTCTCTGGTTCTATGCTGCTATGTGAAATGTGTGTTGTCTTCACTGCGGAGCCCGCTCCTATGTGGGATATACTGTGACACCTCGAGTGTCAGGAACCTTCCTTCCTCCTTGCAAATATTTGTCAGACAGGAGATTTAATAACTTTCAAGTAAAATTAGAATGAATGAAGGAAAAGGAAATTTGCTGGAGTGTAAACAGGGCAAAATCCATCTCAGTAACATCTTTTCAAGTATGAACATCAGGCCTTTCTGGGGTGGGGTGCAGAGCAAGATGGGATGTTCTGGAGAGCGGCATCCATGCCTGCTGGCCTCAGCCCTTGCAAAGGCCTGTTTATGTGTATATATTTCTTCTGGTGGGAGCTGAAGTAGTTCCTGCCCCTCTTCCAGACCCCCTTTCCACCCCCTTCCCCTATTCCCAGCACCTCTCATTCCTGCCCTCCCCCAGCTCAGCCTCAGCGGGTGGTTTAGTACTGGGGTGAGGGGGTCGGAGCTACTTCCTGACTGAGGTTTACTTCCTGTAATGGGGTTTAAAAAGTGGATTCTGGCATAAGGACAAACGAAGCCTCCTGATTTTATTGTTATTTACAACTTCTCTATGTGGTATTTGCAGAATGAGTGGGTGTTACTGTTTTTCTGATACTGGATGTTCTAGTCCTCTCTATAGGAAAAGGTGACTTGATGAAAATAACACACTCCAAACCAAGGGTAGTGAACCCGGCTGGGGAAGAATCGTTTGCTGGCTTAATAATGCTCCATGAACCTTATGGGCCCAAACTCAGTAACAGCACATTGAGGACAGGACAAATTATTGTGGGGTTTAACATCACGAAGAAGCTGACTCTTCCAATAAATCCCTTGAAAACTTGCTTTCTTGTCTTCTTTCTTTCTGCTCCCAAGCTACTTTTGTGGCAGATCAGCCATGTGAGGCTTGTACACCCTTTGGACATGCAGTCACCAGACAGAACAGACAGAAAGAGCAGAGGGACGCGACGGGCTGAACGGCTGGGGCAGGACAACTGCTCATATCAAGAGCTGGCTGCGAGACTGGCTCAGCTGTCACATTTACCCACGCTTTTCAGGAGCTTACAGACCTTGTGAGAACTGCCAGGTAGCAGGTTTGCTGCAAGGTTAGAGGTCCTTCTAAGCATAACAGGATGGATTACATCAAAAGCTGGCATCCAATAAATTAGTTCGTTAAAGACAGTATTAATCTCTGTTGGTGACATAAATACTCCCAGGTAAGACTGTTGTGTCATTAAATTTAATCTTTAATTAACACACTCCACATCCTTTGCTTCTGATGACATTCATAATTTGGATTTTAATGACTTATGAAATATAGGTGTGCCCTTTCCTTTTGTAGGGAAGAACATTTCCAGTTTGTCATTCCTATTCAGTCTCTTTGAAGTTGTGGTATTTCGAAGTCAAGCAGATGAGCTTCTTGTAAGAAAGCTTCCATCTTCCCTTGGTTTCTTAATACCTGACAGCGTTTTCTTTCATTTAATTGTGATACTTCATCCCTTCAATATTCCATGAAGTGTTTAAGAGGAATTCTTGTGACTGCTGAATAGCATTGCATATCCAGTAGTCCCATGTGGGATCAGATAGTTTTCACTGTTAGGAATGTAGGAATTGTCAAAAATTTGAGCTTTCTGAAGTACACATGGTATATGCCAGGGCATGTAGCTAACTGAAAATGATGGGTGAATATAAAAACCTTTCAGAGAGTACTGTTGCACTAAGTCATGTTTTCATTTGCAATCCATGACAGTATCTTTTCTCACCTCCAGCAGATAAACAAGGCATCGAGGTATCATTTCTTTGCCTTGTGGCCCTGCTTCTCTGGGGTTTTGTGCAGTACTTAGTACACTGGCATGGCTCACACTTCTGCAGGAATAACGTGAAGTTCTTCTTCAAAGGGGCATTGGGGCATTGGGCTGAGGTTGGGGAATCTGTTTGCAGCTTTGTGCAAATGTGCAATGTCCATTTCCTTCTCCCTCTCCTCATCTGCTGGGTTTTGAGTTGTCTGGACTAGTTGCTTTCTTCCATTATGTTTACAGTGTATCCATCTCCGTCTGGGGCTCATGGTAGAGTATTGAAATAATTTCCTTCTATGGAAAGTATGGTGAGAGACATAAGTCTGCAAGCTTGTTGATCTTCACTGGTCTGGTGCCATGCAGAATTTTGCGTGCTGTCATGTTTTTGCAATATCGAGACCACGGGGGCAATTTGAGTGCTTGAGCAGAAGGGACTCCTGCCATTTCAGGTCCCCTAGGTATGCCAGACATCTGTGCAGAGCTGAAAGCCGTGGCACAAAACTTGCCAGACGCACACACCTTAGACTGGCAGCTGAAGACCAGGTGAGACACCATATGGCACCTCTGATGGTTAAGTTAGATGAGTCACATCCACAGAGGAAAACAAGGGAATGAAAAGGGAATATGCTATACTGCAAACATAAAATAGAAATTCTCCTAACACTTTTCTCATAATTGCATTCCATATCTATTTTCCCACATTTCACTTCATGATTTGGATTTGTTCCTCTGGGTATCCCCAGACCCAACATCATTGGGAAAGCACAATCAAAGACAAATTGAGTATCTGCTTTGTGCTGGAAAATTCTTTTTGAAGAACAAAATTAACTCAGGGAGGGAGAATGAAGAACTAGACTGAGAATCTGGTACTCTAGATGTCTGTTTCCCAGGTATCATTATTATTCACAGAATCACAGAATCACAGAATCACTGAGGTTGGAAGGGACCTCTGGAGATCATCTAGTCCAACCCCCCTGCTCAAGCAGGGTCACCTAGAGCACATTGCACAGGATCGCGTCCAGGCGGCTTTTGAATATCTCCAGAGAAGGAGACTCCACCACCTCTCTGGGCAACCTGTTCCAGTGCTCTGTCACCCTCACAGTGAAGAAGTTTTTCCTCATGTTCAGATGGAAGTGTCTGTGTTTCAGTTTGTGCCCGTTGCCTTGCGTCCTGTCACTGGGCACCACTGAAAAGAGTCTGGTCCCATCCTCTCGACACCCTCCCTTCAGATACTTGTACACATTGATAAGATCTCCTCTCAGCCTTCTCTTCTCCAAGCTAAACAGGCCCAGCTCTCTCAGCCTTTCCTCATAAGAGAGATGCTCCAGTCCCCTAATCATCTGTGTAGCCCTTTGCTGGACTTGCTCCAGTAGTGCCACATCCCTCTTGTACTGGGGAGCCCAGAACTGGACACAGCACTCCAGATGTGGCCTCCCCAGGGCTGAGTAGAGGGGGAGAATCACCTCCCTCGACCTGCTGGCAACACTCTTCCTGATGCACCCCAGGATACCATTGGCCTTCTTGGCCTCAAGGGCACATTGCTGCCTCATGCTTAACTTGGTGTCCACCAGCACTCCCAGGTCCTTCTCCGCAGAGCTGCTTTCCAGCAGGCCAACCCCCAACCTCTACTGGTGCAGGGGGTTATTCCTCCCTATTAGTGCACATTTTGCAGTTACCTGTTCTCATATATATATTATATTAATAACTTCGTAAAAGCTAAAATTGTGTGCTCTTCTGTTCATCTTTCATTGCTGAATATAAAATACTATCAGTGTTATTTTTAGAAATGATTTATTTTCTGATATCATCATTTTATTTTTTCTTTGGAAAAAGGCTTTTTATATAGCTACTTCAGAAGCTTAAATTAACCAGGAAGAGGACCAGTGATTTGGAGAAATAAAAGAAACAGTCAGAAGGAAATGAAAATGATAAAAAGAAGAGAGTAAGCAATAAATAGACAGGAAGATGTAGAAAAGGAGAGAAAGTTAGGGGTGTGGTTCAGGGAATATTTATAAAAATTGTGTTCTGTTGCAGTCTGCTTCTACCAATTATTGTAACAAGTAATAAAATGTAAGAAGGGTCTGGAGCTCTGGCTCCAGATCACCTGATCATAATGTATGCGACTTTTTAAAGAAAATCTAGAAACACTAACATTATTATAATGGAGAAAAAATAAATACTAACAAGCTGACTTGTCACAGCAAGATCAGTCATCATTATGACTATCTTGTTTGTATGCTGTAACCTTTTCCTGAACTGTGTGTCCATTTTGTGATCAGCTCACACAGAGAAACAAACCATTTGCTTCATGTGCCGGTCACCCCAGCCTTCACAGGCTTGTCCCCGTCCCCAGTGAGGGATGCCTTACACACAGGCTGCATTGCATCTCATGACATACCTGGTCCCAGCTGGGCACTGATGTTATTTTTAGGCATCTCCAGGAAAGATGGGTCTCAACCGGAGAGAGGTCAGAGGAGAGTGCATGGCCAGGCAGGGAAAGCATGAGCTGCTCAGAAAGCCTTGATGAACCAGGCCTGTTGAAAGCTAACCTCATGTTGGGCTGCTCTGGCAAGAGAACAACCACAGGCCAAGGGAAGCAATTTTTCCCCTCCGCTTGGCACTTGCAAGCTCACAGCTGGAGCACCGGGCCCAGCCTTAGCCCTCAGTACAAGAGAGAGCAACAAACTGGAGAGGATCCAGAGGATGGCCAGGGGGCTGAAGCATGGGACAAATGAGGAAAGGCTTGAGAGAGCTGGGTTTGTTTAGCCTGGAGATGACTAATTGCTAATTATTAATTCATCTAATTGCTGTCTTCCACTATCTAAAGGGAGGTTATAGATGGAGTCAGACTTCTCCAAGCTGAGCAGTGAAAAGGCAAGAGACAAGGGATACAAGTTTCAGGAAAGGAAAGTCTGTCTACAAGGAAAAAAATTCTTCGCATTTAGGGTGGTTAAGCCCTAGAACAGGTGCCCAGAGAGACTGTGACATCTCCATCCTGGAGATTTTCAAAACTTGACCAGAGAAGTCTTGAGCAGCCTGTTGAAACTTTGAGATTAGCCCTGCTTTGAACAGCAGGTTGAATCAGGGGACCTCCAGTGGTCCCTCACAACCTAAATTAGTCATTTGATGTTTAGTCTAAAGAAGACGAGAGAGGGAGGACGCTAGTCTTCAAGTGCAGAAAAAGTTCCAGTAGGAAGGAAAGGTGTGATCTGTTGGCACCAGCTGAAGGGATTGCAGACAGGTCGAGTAGCCAGGGTTGCACTGCCTGAGCACATCTCTGTTCAGCCTCAGCCTGCAGGTCTTCCGCAGAGCTTTTGAGAGCTCCTCCCAGGTGGCTGGAAAATGATACATAAACAATCTACCATTTCATGGGGCAGATGATTGTTCAGGTAACACACACAGAGTACAGAGATACCTGGCCTGACATTAATAAATGAAATTTTTTTATATATATTTTTTTAATTTTAGAATTATTTTTATTTGCTATAAAATTAGAGCCAAGCATTGCAACAGGAGAAGTAACTAGTAAGCTATGCAACCAGAATTACAGATAGTTAAACTGGTCTTTTGAAGACTTTTAAGCTACTGTACAAGAGGAACATATTGCAGCTTGTGCTTCATCCCTGCTGTCTTGTTCTTGCTCAAAGCCACCACAACACACAAAACTGAAGTTGTAGGAAATGTTTCCTGATTGCTCAGAATAAAGCCTGTGATCGTACTTACTGCTTGCACATATAAACACTACAAGATGAAGGTGATTTGTTGCCACCGTTTTTCCCCACTTGTCAGGGCACAATGAGGGCTGGCTGCTCCCCAGGGATGGAGAGCTGAGGGGAACCCCAGTAACGGCCATGCCCTCACCGACAGGTGCTGTTCCACAGAGTCTGACTACGGCGGGCAGAGCTGGGGGCTAGTAACAGGGTCCATTGACAGCCCCAGATGTGGCAAGTGATGACCCAGGGCCAGGGGCTCCCATGAGGAGCAAAAGGAGATGGGCACAAGGACAGGGACAGGGTGGGGACAAGCTACAACATCCAACCAAGGGGTCCATCCAGGAGACCAGCTACTACAACGCAGGGTCAGATCCTCCCCAGACGTGGGGCTGGAGCTGGCACCGCTGCAGCGTCACAGGGCTGATGGCCCCAGGCTGAACTGAAATGGGGCCAGGGCTGGGCGGAGGGGGGAGGCTTGGGGGTGGGCAGGGATGTGGAGGGCTGGTGATGCCCCCAGGACCCAGACATCCAAGTTGATTTGTTGAGAAGCTGGAGAAAGTATGAAAGCTGCTTAGTAATTGCTCAGTGGTGCATGGCTTCAGGCACAACTGGTAAAAAAAAAAAAAAAAAGTAGGTCTTTTCTCTCTCTCAAAGTTTTCTGGTGGATGAAATATGCAAGAATCTATTTTTGGAGGCAATCAGTTAATGAGAGAGGGGAACTCACGTATTGCATTGTGCTCAGTGCATGGGAAACAAGAAGACTAAAAACGCTAACCAGCTAGCTAGCTAAAAGCATCCCTGTGTGTTTGCCATTTTATTTATATTTTACCTCACAAAACTGGAATATTAAATGAGTTTTCTAGGCACATTCCTAGCAACTAGGATTTACTTTTGTGAAACTAAAAAAACCCAAACATAGTGTTTCCAAAAATGAAATGTCCTTATCTTCTGGTTTGCTAAGCGTGGCTAAGGTGCAGGGCAGGCTTCAGAGAAGTCTGCCATGGATCAGAACAAAAAAACCCACAGTTTCTAAGTGCACCCTATTACAAAAGTCCCCTGTGACCGTTCAGCACCTAGAGAGCCACACCACAGGTAGGCTAGCAGCTGGCATTAAACATTATGAGTCACAGCATGGAATGGCTCCAGAAACAGAAGTTATCTCCCTTGGGGAGGACATGCTGGGGAGCCCTTCACAGGGTAAGGCAGGTCTTCCCTTCGCTGTGCAGCCCCACACTGTGTCACAGCCCTGTATTGCCCTGTCATAGAAATGCAATGTCCTATCCGAACTGGGTTCTGCAAGAAATTCTCTCCCCAGGAATCAGAAGGTTTCCAGCGGTTCATAACAGTTACTGCGGACTGCAGCTGCTTTTCATCTGATCAATTCCTTCACCCAGAAAAGGAAGAGGAGAAGGCAACAAAAATGGGTCTCCCCTAAACCTCATCTTTCCCCTTCAAATTTTAGGTATGTTGGCATTCAGCCTAACCTTTCTACCAGGGGCTTAGCAAAAGCAGTCGATGCTCTTGGCTTCTGCCAAAACCTCACCTCCCACAGCTGCTGCCTTTCCCTCTCCTCTCTGCTGCTCATGGCTGTTTGCAGCAGTGCAGTGAATGCATGATCCTGAGATCTGGTCCTGGAAAAACGAACCAGTGGCTTGGCTGGTAGGTATGTGGGTCCTTCCCAATGACTTATAAATCCTCTATGCTTCCTCCCGTGGCTCCTGCACAGCAGCCTGGCACCTTGTTGGCCGTGCACGGAGGCTTGGGGACACTCCTTCAGTGCATGTAGGGTTATACTGTGCTGGGCGGACGGAGCCCTCACTGGCTGGAAAGCACCACAGATCCCCAAAACTACTGAGAGCCGTCAGTCTGTCCCCCTGCACTCCCGAAGGGCTGCAGGGCTGGCTCATGGCACGCACGGGGGCCATGCATGTGCAGGGTCCTCGGCCCTAGATATAACTAAGAGGGGGCATGGGGCTCCCCGCCAGCCCCACTGCTAGCGACTGCAAGGGGGTGGCAAGGCACAAGCCTGTTCTCCTCCTGCCTTTTTGCTCTGTCGCATGCTAGCCAGAAATTAGTCCTTTGTTAATTAAATTAAACAGAAACCAAGTAATGACAGATTGTATAAACTCTAGGCAAGAATCTTCGTTTTCAATATTGCATGGAAACCTATGCTAATGAAGGGGAACAAAGTGGAAAAACGCCGGCATTATCTTCTCATTTATGCTATAGCGCCTTCCGTCCCCTCACTACATTTCACAGTGCTGCTTGCCTGAATTCACAGAGTTAATTGAAAGCAAGCAATAAAGGGCTTGTTACAGATCTGAGCAAGGAAAAGTAAAATAATGACACTGTTAAGCCAGCCTCAGGTATGCAGCTTCAAAAGAGTTAGGATAACAACGTCTGGCTCTGCCCAAGCCAGGCTGAGATTCTCCTCTGATAGCTGAGCTGCCTTTCAAAGGAGCCCCTAAAACTTAAAAGATGCTAAAAAAGGGCAGGGGATTATGTGAGCTGGGAAAAGCTGACACGCTAAGGATATGTTAAAAAAAAAAATCAGGGGAACCAGGTTGGAAGGGTGATGGACAGTTTCTAGTTCACCAAACTGGGGAAAATGCCTAGGCTACAGCTAGAAAAGTTAAGTATGGGTACAAGAAATAATGTATAAGATACCTCTCTTTTAAATCCATTTTACTAAAAGCTGTGCACCTTTTTGGCAAAATAAATCATACTTCTATTTCAGTTAAGCTGCTATTTCTGGGTACCAAAAGGACTCGTTCACGCGCTCCAACGTCAGCAGGCCCATCGCCCCAAATTCTGCCGTGCAAATTACAGAATTTCTTCCAGGAGACATACAGTTGGGGACCTGGCATCTGTGAGGGCAAAGGAAGGGAGAGCATGAAGGGGCTGCTTCTGGAGACCTGGAGCAGGGACAGGGGGACAGCTAGCCCAGTAACACTGACGCAAAGGCTTTGAGGCTTCACTGAGTGACACCGTATTTCTTGTGCATGTTCTGTCTAGGCTTTTCCTGGACTGTGTAAGTGCTTTTTTATAAACCTAGATTGTTGACCAAGGGATCGCTTTTTTCCTTATAAACTAGCCTGTAACTCCTCATAAATCCATCTTGCTGTCTCATGGAAATCACACTGACTTTTTACTCCTCAGTCCCTGAGGCAGCCTTTGGTTAGAGAAAACACTGTGGGAAACTGGTCATGTTTCAATAGCTATTTCATAGGATGGGCTAGTCAATAATTAAATTATATATTTTTAGACACTGAAGAAAATACTTTCAGCAGAGCCGGGAGCTATCCATGCTCTTCTTTCAGCATATTTTGAGAACACAAGGGCCACAATAGGATCTGAACTCAATGCAGAAAAAAAGAAATAAAAGCAACTGAATTTCCAAAGTCTTCATTAATTTAATTTACCCTGAATAATTCATGTAGTTCCTGTCTATTTTTTCTGGAGACTGAAAGGCTCTTTTAGAAGGTTGGTCAGTGTAATTGTCTCTTTTTACAGGTGAGTGACTGGAGATAGTATATGTACTACTATATCAGACAACAGATGTGGTTTTCCTGAAGTAAAGGCACATATACAGATTCTGCCAGATGTAGTTCTGAAAGAAGACAATTCTGGGCCCATGTGTTAAGAAACTTATACCAAAAAGCCAGCTTCTAACCTCAAACGTGAAACCAGTAGGAGCTACAATTTTGAGAATTAGGTTACTTAATCTACCTTAATAGTCACTTAATTAAGTGCCACTGTGTGTTGACCTAACGAGAAGAAGTCTGAAAAACACAAATGAGGGGATGGCAATAAACTTTGCAGGTGCCTTAACAATCTAATGACACTCAGAGCTTGAAAAGTCCTTTTCTCAGCTATGGTTTTATGTCCTGAAGTCTCCAACAGCAGCACCACTGGCCGTACTCAGGGATTGCTGCCTGCTTGCAGCGGCTTGCCTGGTCCTTTTCTGCACCAGCCCATTCTCACGCCAGATCAGCCATCCCTGTGGCAGGGCAGGGGACCTACGGGGCAGCTGGCCCGACTTAAAAATAACTTACTAAAAACGCCTCTAGAGATGCTCTGTCGATTCCCTCATCATGCTCCCAGTGTTGTAGAAACAACTGAGTCAGCGCATGTCAGGCGGCAATGTGTTTGAGTAGAGGGGTGGGAAGAAATGGGGCTTTGGGGAAGAGGATGGGAGACAGTCAATGCCTTGGGCTGGTATTGCCAGTGAAAACTTTGCCCTAGGAAGCCACAAAATCAGGGTCCAACTTCAGCAACCCTTTCCTCCTTTGAAAATCACCCTCACCGTGAAATTCGGCTCCCCAGGGCAGGACGCTCAGATTGGGGGTTGAACATATCAGTTAAAACCCATGGAGTCCAGCTTCACCAGAGTTCAGCTGTATTCCCTTAGCTACTGTCAAGAGTCCTACTATCTGGCTCTATGTAGTAGCTATCCAGACTGATGCAAGAGACGGGGATCTCTAAATTCAAAATCATTATTTTTTATGCCCCTGCTGGATATGAAGGAATGGACTCAAAACTCAGTAGTTCCATTGCTATAAAGGGCAATGCCCATCTGTGTACTTTGCTGCTAGTCTTCTGTCAGCTCTAAAAGCCTAACTTTTTGATGGAATACTGCAACTGGGAAGCAAATTATTATGAGAGCTCCAAATACATTTGAAGATTATTTCTTGGTAATAGAAAACACTCAGTAGGAAACTTCCCTTTTTTACCAGTCAAGGCAAAAGCTTGGTAAAGCTCTAAATGCACATCACGTAAGACTCAAACTGATGGTAGTCACATGTGACTTTGCTATGATAGACAAAGCCATTTTATCCTAAATAGCACATTGCCAAGAAGAATGAGGGAAGCAAATAGGACAGAACAAAAATGCTTGCTAGAAGATGATGGACAAAAGTATCACACTACTATTGCAGTAGTAGTAGACAGTAATTCAGGACTCTCCATGCACTAACAAAATGTACTTATCTGTGGGGTACAAGATAACAGGTAATCTTGAGGAAGCACTGTCACAGTCAGTTCTGTGATTAGGAGAAAGAATTATTAAGCATGGTAGGAGGGAATGTGATACAAATGCAACACTGAAGGTTGCCTCATCTTGTCTTTTCTTTTTCCTTTTATGCCTGTTTTACAGAACATTTTGCATTATTGTTCAAACTCCCATCTTGCTTCTCTTGCTGTTGCCCATAATGTTACTGTAGCAATTAGCTAGATAAGACAGGAGCTATTTGCCACAGTTTATTTCTTAGACATCAGGCAGACATTGGAGAAAAAAGCGGAGTCAGGGACCAGAAAGGTTTATGTGGACCAAATAAAATTAGCCCCCCTGAGTTTCAGAGATAAAAAATATAGAAAGCTGCCATACCAGGACATTTGTGTGGTTAAGTGATGAATGTTAAGGTGAATTCTTACAGGATTTCAGACAGAAAAACGTGAATTGTGACTTTTTTGAAGGATTGTTGTACTGAGTTTGGAATATTTTCATTTTCTGGAAATTAGAGCCTGCTGAAAGTTAACTGTCACCCAGCATGAGGAATTGCATGCATAAATCTTCAATAGTTTGTTTTAAAAGAAATGTCAGTCATCAAGGCACCTAAAATCCGCACACTGTTTTGAAGGGGGAAAGGAAGGAAGACAAACAACCAAAAGCCACATCTATATAACGTATTCCATCTTGGTGATACAAATTATTTGTGCTCTAAAAGCAGACTGTGAGAGAAAAACATTAGAGAAAAACAAGACATTCTATTGGGAATTAGAGGAGGAAAGAGCAAATGTATTTGTACTCTTATGTGGCCTGTGCATGAAGTCCCTGACCTTTCTATAGGAGAAAATTCTATGTTAGCAATGCTACTTTAATGTCTGACGTGAGCCAGGGAGCAGTCAAAGAGCATGCGTACTAACTGCCAGCAGTAATGACATGACAGTAAGTCAACTTCACTATACAGCTAGAATGGAGGGGCTTGAAAATTATGTTTCCACAGAGGTCACCTCTGTGATGGAAAGAGATGTTGATGAAGAGTTCCCACGTAAAAGTTGCTCTTTGACTTATCATAACTGGTGAGCTCCACAAAACTGTGTTAGTAAAAATGTCGTTAGTCGCAGGCATAAGATAAATGTTCTCCTTGAGAAGGCCTTCAGAGCTTTCCATTTGCTTCTATGGGTATTTCAGTCAGGGATCCCTGGTGTGTCCCAAAATATCCCATATCAAAAAAATTTACAACTGATCATCTATTTGGAAGAATTGCAAATAGGCAATAATGTCTAGGCTGGCCCAGAGAATTTAGGAGACAGACAGGAGAATTTAGTTATCCAGAGCATTTGGGTTACTACAACTTAGGAAGTTACCACTAATCAGCTGAGTTGGGCTAACTATGCAGGTGTCCAAATTGATAAAACTTTTAAAGTAAAATCCATACACTGAATTATTCCACCTTCTCCAGGGGAAGATTGACCCTAAAAACAAGTGTCTTAAAGGTGAAAATGATTTAAACTAACAAGTTTTACTTTGTAATAGTGGCCAGCTAAGAATATGCAATGATTAGTTATGTTGGCTCAGATGACAGACAAGGATTTTTATTGTCCTTGGTGGAGACAGTCTGCCGGAGTTAAGGTTTACAGAAGTATTGGCAATGCACAGGGTTAGCAATTCAGAGTAATCATACTTACCAGGCACATCACTGCACCCTCAGTAAGATTTCTTCATTCTGATTAATTTTCTTCTTCTAGGATCACATCTAGCTATCTTCCTATGGCTCTTTCTCCGTGATGCTACCAGTCACTCATCATCTTGAACTTGAAAGTCACCAACCATCCCTTTTAAAAATTATTTTAATCCAGTCAATGGATTAAATTTGGCATGCTGTAAGGCCTTGTCTCTACCAGAAGAGTGAGCCACTTTAATTAAATTGATTTAAACTCATGTAAATTACTATGATAGATGTCCTGAAGCTCTTTTAACCCATGTTTGTATTGATTTAGCTTGCATCAGTTCTGCTCCTGCCATTAATGCCAATCATGATTATTTTTTATTCAGTGCACTCACCTGACACAGACAAAGTCACAATGCAAGGAAAGAAAGTCAAGCTTGGATTTCTGTCCTTTGCTGGAGCCAAATGGAACTTGCACAAGATATTTCATGTGCCATGCT